>NW_019211455.1:7993626-8185978 GCF_002443255.2 Varroa destructor
TGTGTGAGGGAACTCTATCCTGAGACTTGGCCAACGAGAACTTCTTTGAGCTTTAACAAATATATTGCATGTAAGGTTCTCTTTTGAAATATGGCCAAAAAGATTTCCTTGACTTTTAACAATTTCGTTGTAAGAGGAAATTTTGTCCTGAAACTTAGTTAGAGGAAGCTTGTTTGAGTGTTAGCAACTTTTTTTTGTATGAAGAAACTCTGTTCTGAGACTTGGCCAATGGGGGACTTATTTGAGTTTTAACAACTTTTCTGTGTGAGGGAACTCTATCCTGAGACTTGGCCAACGAGAACTTCTTTGAGCTTTAACAAATATATTGCATGTAAGGTTCTCTTTTGAAATATGGCCAAAAAGATTTCCTTGACTTTTAACAATTTCGTTGTAAGAGGAAATTTTGTCCTGAAACTTAGTTAGAGGAAGCTTGTTTGAGTGTTAGCAACTTTTTTTTGTATGAAGAAACTCTGTTCTGAGACTTGGCCAATGGGGGACTTATTTGAGTTTTAACAACTCCTTTGTATGTGGAAATGTTGTCCTAAAACATGGCCAGAAAAAAAACGTTTGTTTTAACCACTTCTTTGTATGCGGAACTTCTGTCCTGAAACTTACCTAGGGAGCACTTGTGTTTAAGTTTTAACAACTTTTCTGTGTGAGGGAGCTCTATGCTGAGATTTGGCCAACGAGAACTTCTTTGAGTTTTAACAAATATATTGCATGTAAGGTTCTCTTTTGAAATATGGCCAAAAAGATTTCCTTGACTTTTAACAATTTCGTTGTAAGAGGAAATTTTGTCCTGAAACTTAGTTAGAGGAAGCTTGTTTGAGTGTTAGCAACTTTTTTTTGTATGAAGAAACTCTGTTCTGAGACTTGGCCAATGGGGGACTTATTTGAGTTTTAACAACTCCTTTGTATGTGGAAATGTTGTCCTAAAACATGGCCAGAAAAAAAACGTTTGTTTTAACCACTTCTTTGTATGCGGAACTTCTGTCCTGAAACTTACCTAGGGAGCACTTGTGTTTAAGTTTTAACAACTTTTCTATGTGAGGGAGCTCTATGCTGAGATTTGGCCAACGAGAACTTCTTTGAGTTTTAACAAATATATTGCATGTAAGGTTCTCTTTTGAAATATGGCCAAAAAGATTTCCTTGACTTTTAACAACTTTGTTGTAAGTGGAAATTTTCTCCTGAAACTTAGCTAAAGGAAGCTTGTTTGAGTGCTAATAACTTTTTTTGTATGAGGAAACTCTGTTCTGAGACTTGGCCAATGGGGGACTTATTTGAGTTTTAACAATTATTGATGTAAGTTGTCTTTGAAATATGGCCAAAAAGATTTCCTTGACTTTTAACAATTTCATTGTAAGTGGAAATTTTATCCTGAAACTTAACTAGAGGAAGCTTGTTTAAGTTTTAACAACTTTTCTGTGTGAGGGAACTCTATCCTGAGACTTGGCCAACGAGAACTTCTTTGAGCTTTAACAAATATATTGCATGTAAGGTTCTCTTTTGAAATATGGCCAAAAAGATTTCCTTGACTTTTAACAATTTCGTTGTAAGAGGAAATTTTGTCCTGAAACTTAGTTAGAGGAAGCTTGTTTGAGTGTTAGCAACTTTTTTTTGTATGAAGAAACTCTGTTCTGAGACTTGGCCAATGGGGGACTTATTTGAGTTTTAACAACTCCTTTGTATGTGGAAATGTTGTCCTAAAACATGGCCAGAAAAAAAACGTTTGTTTTAACCACTTCTTTGTATGCGGAACTTCTGTCCTGAAACTTACCTAGGGAGCACTTGTGTTTAAGTTTTAACAACTTTTCTGTGTGAGGGAACTCTATCCTGAGACTTGGCCAACGAGAACTTCTTTGAGTTTAACAAATATATTGCATGTAAGGTTCTCTTTTGAAATATGGCCAAAAAGATTTCCTTGACTTTTAACAACTTTGTTGTAAGTGGAAATTTTCTCCTGAAACTTAGCTAAAGGAAGCTTGTTTGAGTGCTAATAACTTTTTTTGTATGAGGAAACTCTGTTCTGAGACTTGGCCAATGGGGGACTTATTATGAGTTTTAACAACTTCTTTGTATATGGTAATGTTGTCCTAAAACATGGCCAGAAAAAAAGCGTTTGTTTTAACCACTTCTTTGTATGTGGAACTTCTGTCCTGAAACTTAGCCAGAGAACACTTGTTTAAGTTTTAACAACTTTTCTGTGTGAGGGAACTCTATCCTGAGACTTGGCCAACGAGAACTTCTTTGAGCTTTAACAAATATATTGCATGTAAGGTTCTCTTTTGAAATATGGCCAAAAAGATTTCCTTGACTTTTAACAATTTCATTGTAAGTGGAAATTTTATCCTGAAACTTACTAGAGGAAGCTTGTTTAAGTTTTAACAACTTTTCTGTGTGAGGGAACTCTATCTGAGACTTGGCCAACGAGAACTTCTTTGAGCTTTAACAAATATATTGCATGTAAGGTTCTCTTTTGAAATATGGCCAAAAAGATTTCCTTGACTTTTAACAATTTCTTGTAGAGGAAATTTTGTCCTGAAACTTAGCTAGAGGAAGCTTGTTTAAGTTTTAACAACTTTTCTGTGTGAGGGAACTCTATCCTGAGACTTGGCCAACGAGAACTTCTTTGAGCTTTAACAAATATATTGCATGTAAGGTTCTCTTTTGAAATATGGCCAAAAAGATTTCCTTGACTTTTAACAATTTCGTTGTAAGAGGAAATTTTGTCCTGAAACTTAGTTAGAGGAAGCTTGTTTGAGTGTTAGCAACTTTTTTTTGTATGAAGAAACTCTGTTCTGAGACTTGGCCAATGGGGGACTTATTTGAGTTTTAACAACTTTTCTGTGTGAGGGAACTCTATCCTGAGACTTGGCCAACGAGAACTTCTTTGAGCTTTAACAAATATATTGCATGTAAGGTTCTCTTTTGAAATATGGCCAAAAAGATTTCCTTGACTTTTAACAATTTCGTTGTAAGAGGAAATTTTGTCCTGAAACTTAGTTAGAGGAAGCTTGTTTGAGTGTTAGCAACTTTTTTTTGTATGAAGAAACTCTGTTCTGAGACTTGGCCAATGGGGGACTTATTTGAGTTTTAACAACTTTTCTGTGTGAGGGAACTCTATCCTGAGACTTGGCCAACGAGAACTTCTTTGAGCTTTAACAAATATATTGCATGTAAGGTTCTCTTTTGAAATATGGCCAAAAAGATTTCCTTGACTTTTAACAATTTCGTTGTAAGAGGAAATTTTGTCCTGAAACTTAGTTAGAGGAAGCTTGTTTGAGTGTTAGCAACTTTTTTTTGTATGAAGAAACTCTGTTCTGAGACTTGGCCAATGGGGGACTTATTTGAGTTTTAACAACTCCTTTGTATGTGGAAATGTTGTCCTAAAACATGGCCAGAAAAAAAACGTTTGTTTTAACCACTTCTTTGTATGCGGAACTTCTGTCCTGAAACTTACCTAGGGAGCACTTGTGTTTAAGTTTTAACAACTTTTCTGTGTGAGGGAACTCTATCCTGAGACTTGGCCAACGAGAACTTCTTTGAGCTTTAACAAATATATTGCATGTAAGGTTCTCTTTTGAAATATGGCCAAAAAGATTTCCTTGACTTTTAACAATTTCGTTGTAAGAGGAAATTTTGTCCTGAAACTTAGTTAGAGGAAGCTTGTTTGAGTGTTAGCAACTTTTTTTTGTATGAAGAAACTCTGTTCTGAGACTTGGCCAATGGGGGACTTATTTGAGTTTTAACAACTTTTCTGTGTGAGGGAACTCTATCCTGAGACTTGGCCAACGAGAACTTCTTTGAGCTTTAACAAATATATTGCATGTAAGGTTCTCTTTTGAAATATGGCCAAAAAGATTTCCTTGACTTTTAACAATTTCGTTGTAAGAGGAAATTTTGTCCTGAAACTTAGTTAGAGGAAGCTTGTTTGAGTGTTAGCAACTTTTTTTTGTATGAAGAAACTCTGTTCTGAGACTTGGCCAATGGGGGACTTATTTGAGTTTTAACAACTCCTTTGTATGTGGAAATGTTGTCCTAAAACATGGCCAGAAAAAAAACGTTTGTTTTAACCACTTCTTTGTATGCGGAACTTCTGTCCTGAAACTTACCTAGGGAGCACTTGTGTTTAAGTTTTAACAACTTTTCTTGTGAGGGAGCTCTATGCTGAGATTTGGCCAACGAGAACTTCTTTGAGTTTTAACAAATATATTGCATGTAAGGTTCTCTTTTGAAATATGGCCAAAAAGATTTCCTTGACTTTTAACAACTTTGTTGTAAGTGGAAATTTTCTCCTGAAACTTAGCTAAAGGAAGCTTGTTTGAGTGTTAACAACTTTTTTTATGATAAACGACTAATATTGACTCTCGACTACTTCAACTAGCAATATATGTTATTAGGATAATTGTACCGTAGTTCTTTTTCTTATTATTATTACTATTGTTACTACTATTATTACTACTACTATTACTACTACTATTACTTCTACTATTACTTCTACTATTACTTCTACTACTACTACTATTACTACTACTACTACTACTACTACTACTTCTACTACTACTACTATTACTACTACTACTACTACTACTCGCAGTATGTACATGTTTCTTTGCGCTTTAGCTTTTTTCGATGATTTAATTCATTCGTCATTGCAATGTTTTCACTACTAAGTAGAACCTAAAATAACATCCGCACCACTCGAACGAAATAGCAGAATAGATCAACACAGCTATGTACAATCACAAAAACATTTCTAAAAATGAACTTCTAAATAAGTTAGGGGGTACATTATAACAGGCAGCACTTCACGCATATCTTAGTCATGACAATAATCCAGTAGAAATAAGGAGCTTGTTGTTACGTGTATCATTTGCGTTTTTTTATCATTTTTTTAATTTTTTTTTTTCATTTATCATCATCATCATATAGCGGTCACATAATTTTTTCCAAATGCGTATGTCTATTAGTCGGCTATATTCATAACCTTAATATTAAATATTCTAATTATAATCATGCAAAATATTACATATCAGTGATAAACGTAAGCTAGCATGGCATGTAATAGCATAAAGGGGATAATTAAGACTGAACCCTCTATTCTTGACATAGTGAAATCTGATGAAATGTTCCTTAAAGAAGCCATCCAAAAAAAAGTAAGGAAACTAGATGATGAGGATCCAAATCCATGACAATGGTGCAGGACGACGACGACGCCTGCGAGCGCTTGAAGTGATTGTTCCCGTGCTACAGGGATCAACGCGATTCCCTGTTTCCGTTTTTTGCTGCTATTTCCGTTGTAGGAAGGTGAGACAATGACCTGCAAGAACAGAACAATGCTAGCGATGAAACCATTGCTAGCCAGGCTCAAGTATTCGCTATATTGGGCATCATTGGCGTCGAGCCTATGATTCACTCATCTACAGGCTCGGCCAAGAACGCATTTGATTTAGTCGCTAGCAAGCTTGCTCGCTGGCGTCTCCCGAGTAGGTGCACTTTGCCCCTATAACTTCCGGTCACGTGATTCGCGCATCCGGTGTCGGAGGACGTTAAATTTCAAACAGATGATGAGACCCAGAGATATTTTTCCGCATGACGACACCAGACGTGAATACGCCTAAGAACGCTGCTTCATCAGCGGCGTCTGTCTAGCCGAAGTTAGTTAGTCCATGCGGAGTGCTGCCATGGCAATTGTTACGGGTGCACGCGTTATGTTTTAGCGAAATATGTCCTTATCCATTCAATAAACTTATTCAATAGACGTTAGGATGACATCTAATTGATACTTTCTTCTTAACACCATTGTGAACTCTCGTGTTATTGTTATATTTCGTTAATGGTTTGTCTCTGTTTCAGACTATGTCACGCTGCTCTAACTGACTTAATTTAAATTTAGTAACTTTCCCGGTCGAAAAGCCCTGTGCAGTGGTTCCAACCAGACTATAAAAACAAACCTTGCCCTTTGGTAGTAAATCTATAAAGTAAAGATATAGTGCTAAATTTCTAATACAATTTTCGCTCAGTCTTCGGTCTATTCTGAAGCACATTTAGTTCTAGAAGTTGCCTATTCCCATTACCATCCCATACCGACCAACGACTTCGCGTTCAACTACAATATTGTTTATAGGTATCCGAGTCCATATCGTAGCATTGTCTAACTCAAAAATCGAGTGATTTTTATCGTCACTTTTGCGATTCTTTCGTGTCTCGTTCTTTGTTGTCTGTCGTGATGGCGGGCTTGTTTATTGTCCTTGCTGACATTGCTGTTACCCATGACGGTGCCTATGCGCGTGTTCTTTCGCGACAACGATTGTTCTTTGGCAACAAGGCGCAAGCAAACACGAGGCGAGGTAAGAGAGTTCAGTTCAAGTTGTTGAGGCTTGCTTTCGGCAAACATCTCTTTTCATTTACGACGTTCAAGTGGCCGCCTGGCTGAACGCTCTCTGTGACCAATGTGATGCGTGCCACCGGTCTTGGATCCATTGCTTTTGCTACCGATCACGGCTCAACAGACGTAACTGGCAGTTTTCAGTCAACGCCACCGCTAGACCGTGAGGGTGACCATTATTGCCATTGAACTCCAGACGGCGGTGAGTGATAGTCCGGTCAGATGCTAGACGCTTATTACTCTTCTTTCGCTTACTTATACTATCGTACACTAGAGGTGTAGGAACTATATAGCTAGCCGCGGGAGCTAGGTCGACGTTTACTCGGCGCTACTGAAAAACATTATTATTATTGTCCTGATCGTCACCGTCATCATCATCATCGTCGTCGTCGTTGCAGTTGCCGCTACCTCTTCAGTGGCGCGTATACACCGTTTGTGCCTCTTCATATTTTGAGTATTGCACTCACTTCTGTCTGGGTCTGCGTGTAGGTCAGGGTCTTTGTAAATTACGTGGGTTTTGGGATCCGCCCTTTGCAACAGCACAGCGGCAGCCGACCAAGGGGATGGGCCCGACGCGAAACTGATAACGACAACAGCCTGCCTTATTTTGTGAGGCGTTCTGTGACCGCCATGTGTGTAGCTGCCAGTTAAAAATTGCTGACAACACCGCCATCCTCGTTGCCTAGCTCACTCGGTCTATCCATGGCGCTTTCCATCCAAAATAACAGACCAGCGTTGTCTAAAATTTTGTTTTCGTTCGAAACAGTGAATGACTGATAACTATGTGTGTTGCTTTGTAGCCGAGGGTCTACCGATTCCTGTCGGTCGAAAAAAGGCATTACATCTGCCTTCGCTCGCTTAGTAATTATAGGCATGCTGTTCCTTAGGACCTGTCCAACAAACGTGTGCACAGAAGGTCGATAGAGACCGTCAATGGAACTTGATTGCGTTATTTGAGTGTTTCACTCAGGCACGTCGAACGGAATGTCTGATACCTGATCATTTGCTATAGTTTATAGCAATAGTAACACCGAGGTATGTTTCATGTTCGTTCAGTGAAAGATCTGAGTAAAAGCTTAAAAACTCCAAAGAGTCTCCATCTACATTGACCAGTTTCTAACATTCTCTTCTTTCTCGTTATAAGCTGTATGAATTTATTGGATCAGCATGCGACGAGAGAGAGCTTGTTGAGATGTCATTTATTGGGCTCGTGTTGTCTTCTACGTCCCCTTCATTCGTCCTTCTATATTTCTTCTCTACAGTTTTGCTTATTCATAACATATCTAACGATTATCTGATCGTACATAAAATCAATGCATACGATAATCTTCCATAAATTCAGCACGCTGCTCTCTCTCTTCGACCTTCCCCCTCCCTTCTGATTCACACGCGTGTGCACAACCCTGAACATGCATAGCCATGATCGGCATTAATGGTAACAACCGGTGATAGACAACGTCAATTTAGTTGCAAATAGGTTACTTGCTATTAAATTGCGTCCCTTTTTCTCTATTCAGTACCTCGGTGCTGTTTCCATCATCTTCACTACATGTCACTTCATGCACTCACCTCATAGCGAATTTTCTGCCGGTCTTCTGGCTACTTTAGCTGTCGAGCGATAAATGGTATCGTTGTTGCCGTCGTCATCGTCATGCTTTGCTCAATTGTGTCCCCGTATTTCTCTTATTTCGTAAATGGGCCGTTTATGTGCCCTTTGTAAGGTGGGGGTGGCCAACGGCGGTCGTGTGAAACGTCGCCATGTCCTGGTAACCGCCCCTTATTCGTCGAGATAATTTAATACGGTTTGTCCGTGTGAAATCCTTCTCGTTAGAATAACAACAATCGGCAAAAAACAAGCTATTGCCTGCCTCTGGGCGATGATAACAGAGGTAGACATTTCGGTGCCGAAGCACGCCACATCAACAAAAGGGAAGAAATGAGATTGTAGCATTAGCAATGGTCGATCTAATTTAAAACACGATTCGGATGTTTTGGACGAGCTTATGAAACAATATGTAAACATTTGCCGAGAAAGCGTACGCCCGTACGCTACCCGTACTCGAGGCCGGTGCTAGCGCGCGATCGCCGAAATCATTTAGTCGGCCCTTGGCCGAGCGTGGGTGGCAAAAATAAAAGTATTTTTCTTCTTTATTTCGAAAACTGACACGATATATGCCGCAATAAATGATGACGCTTTTAATAATAGTAATTAAACTACTTAGTAGTATACCGTATGAAGGGGCTATGCCTGTTTCGACTCTTTACTCTTACTTTATTTCTAATCACATTATTTTTGCGTAGCTTACTAAAATAGATACTTATTATTTTTCCGTATACGTGTTCAAATCAAGCGTGATACTTCCACAGTTTATGTTGTAAGGGCTTGTACATTAATAGAAGGCTATTAGTTTTGCTGACCATTTACATTATCGGTAGGATATGACATGAAAGTAGGTCTAATGTTCTCTACATATAAAGTCGAGAAAAAAATAACAGAGAGTAAAAGCATTTTTTAGCAAAAAGTGTCGTCATGTCTTGAATGTCAGCTTTTTAAATTTGTTTACATAGAACTGGCCTAATCGAAGGATGAGTGTAAGAAACGTTTGACATTTCTAGCATGCGATACGAATTTTGCGGACCATAAATGTATCGTAGGCTTGAAATCGACTATCAAACAGGCCCCATGCCGAAAACGAGCCAGAAATGTAGTATCATCTAGGCCAGTATACTAAATGTGTTGATTACCGCCGTAGCTGAAACATCTAGCTGATGTTGAACTAAGCCAATGTAAATGCTATTTATGTTATTCAGCGAATTAATAAACACTTTCCATCTCGTATATAGGAAGGCAATCAATACCACAGTTGCTTGCACTTAATATTGACAGCTTTCCTAGTAAATATGATTATTATGTTTGGGAAAAGAAAATTGTAAATCCATGTACAGTGTCGAAATGCTTATTGATAAGGTGTGTTGAAAACGTGTTTATTAAACAACTATTTCCTTACGTCTTTGTTTGTAGAACAGTCGAGCTTGGCCAAGTATCCGCTCAAATTGAGGCTCAAAACTCAATTCATATATTAAAATGAGTTATTATAGTTGCCCTAAAGTACCATTTACGCAGTAATTTTTCGTCAAAGGAAAAATAGATCTACTTGAAAATATTTGAGTCTTTAACACAAACTCTTTTCTTAGTCACACTTAAGCAGCATCGATATCGCCACATCCCCGCCCACCTCCATGTTTAACAAAGGTAATATACCCACAATTTGTCTACACATTCATACAGTATTGTTGCAGACAGGTCTATTTTAAAAACAACTGGTGTATACAAAGCTACGATAATCACTAGCCTGTTATAGTACATTGAAGTATGCTATTTACTTTATTGTCACCGTCCGAAATTTCCATAAAAAAGATACTTGTTCTTCTTGACAATGTAGCAGCGGTTCGTGTAACTACTTCATTGTTGTCTAGGCATATAAAGAAACAGCGGTCAACAGATCATTGCGTACGGTTTGCAATTGCAGAACCCGTTTGTCACGGCGTTAACTTGCATCCTGTATCAAATAAATTGACCGGCCGCCGATTTTATCAGGATCCATGAAGCGGAAAAGGTCTCGTTGTTGTTTTTTTTTTCTTCTCTATTTTTACGCTTCCGTATTTTTAATGTGCCTATTTACACATGATCGACAATTTATCGATTTATAGAATTGTTCCGTTTGTTCCGGTTATAGGAATGACGTACCGAGTTAGTTGCTCGCTCAACTGGACACCGAGACGCCATTTTTTTTTGGCGGATTATTATCGCGCACGCAGTTTCGCCGATTGGTGGCGCTGTTGAGTCTCACTCACCACTCGTTTGCCATTATCATTGTACCAACGGCAACTGTAGCAGGCGAGCGGCTACCATATCGACAACTGTATTCTGTGCTTCCGAAGTTCTCAGCACTGCGTCGTTGCCTACTCACCCTCAAGTTATATATATATATATTGTGGATTTCCTGTGTTCAAGCGATAAGAATCGAACAATCGTTTTCTCCAATAACATATTGTCTTGCTAGCTGTTGTCGCTATTACGAGGATTGCCGTCCGCGGCGTCTATTTGATTCAAATCGAAATTGCGCTTGTGCTACTGACCTGTCTTGGAAAAAAAACTTCAGCGTTGTCACAGGCCGCAACGATGATGATGGAGACGGCGGCGATGATCAGCAGCAAAAGTCTAATGTTGTCTCCTCGTCCTAGATTGTACCTGCGACGAGTACTAGAGCCACTTCTATCCCGTCAGCTCTGCCAGCAGCTGGCCGAAAGCTTTACCCAATTCGGTCGACTTTTTATTTCGCTCTCCTCGCTTCATATACATATATTATGTGTATGATTGTGTGTTGAGCAATTTTCTACCTGGTCTGATTTTTTCATTTGCGACTAACGCTCTCTTGTTTTGCCTGTGTTCCGCTATGGCTTTCAGCCATTATAGTGACTTGCGAAGCAGATAGCTCCTTGTCATTATTTTGACTCGTGTTTTACTCACTCATATCTAGAGAGACCACCAGACCATACGCAGACGAACTTGACAGCCATTAGAGAATAAAAAAAAACAAGGTATAAGACCATCAATGTCAAAGCTGTTGGTTACTGAGGCTCGCAAGTAACGCATTTCTGTTGATGCGAAACTGAGACGGGGAAGTGGGGTTGAACGGCTTAGTTTATTGGGGGCAATACGAACTGTTGTCGACAACGATAAAGGTCCACAACAGATTACACCATAGCTCCTAAGCTTGAAGCTGCTGTTTCTGTCTTTTTTGATAAAGGCAGTACTTGTCCGCTCTCATTTGTGTATGGGGTCCCACAGGGCTCATGTGTCGCGTCTGTGTATGTGTTCTTCGTGAGTGTCTTTCAAGCTTCAGTATTTCTTTATCTTTACGCGAAATGAAGCTACAACAGCCAGTTGGTCATCGTCGATGCCGCAATTGTTGTGGGCCTTCACTTGTCGCCGTGTCGTATTACGAATCCTCTAAGCTAACGCCAGTGCGCGTTGGCTGAAAAACAGTTATATATAGATATATATATATATATATATGAATAGAACAATTTTTAGGACCCCTGCTCCACGGCCACCAGTACCGTACATATCTGCATCGGTCCGACCGTGCGTGCGTTAATCAATTGCATTATGTTTTCCATAAGTTTATTCCTGCGCCTCACAGGTGTCCAACGATAGCCTACGTGTGCGTTTCCCGCCGTCTACGCTTCTTTGTTGATGCTCAAATCTGAGAGCTGCAGTTGTACCCGGCTGTCTTTTCTGGGCATCTGGGTTCGCGAGCTGATCCGAATTCAGAGCTAAACGTGGAGTCGACTCAAGTTCGAGTTCAAGTGGCTGAATGTTGCTATTCAGAAGGTAGGAGCACGACGTAAATGCGGATAAATACCCAAACCAAGTACTACTAATGAGATACACGCTTTGCAAAGCTACTGCTGCTACCGCATATTCACCCGTCCACAGCGTTCCCTGTGAGGAGAAGTTTCGGAGTACCAGCTCCGGTTACTAGCGTATATATGGATGTTCCACTTTTTTTCTTGCCAACCGAAGCTGGACCAGAGAAACTGACAACAGTGTCGAATCGCAAACACGCACATGATGTAGACGGTTACTGTTGCCGGTAGGCGATCTGGCCGCAACACAGGAAGGGTGAACCCAGATGGAGGAGCAAAGCATGGAAACGAATATGAAGCAGAAGGATACAAAGCTTCAAGATGGACTAGAAAACGCTAACGGGTGAAAACACATCGAGCTTGATTAGAAATTGAGGAAGGGAATAACGATAGAATTTTCATTTTTACTTATCCGTACTCGCGGAAAAGGTGAGAATGACGATAGAAATTGGCGAAGCACCACCTCATCTTTAGGTGATGACCAAACAGCTCGTTGCCTTCAATTTGAAACGGTCGGAAATTCTAAAGTGTTTCCTTTACCATTTTGGCTAGTGTGTCTCGGCGCGAATGATACGGTTACACAAGGGAGCACAATAGCAGAAGGGATGACAGAAGAATAACGTCAGCGGCGGCATCGACAACGTTACCCCTTTATCGTCCGGACGAAACAAGAACAAAATAACATTCATTACTACAACTGGAAAAAAAGTGGGCGGACTACCTGTACCATTTTGTATTTTACGAACGGAAGCTTTATTTGCCACGCTGGCACCAGGTAGAGCAAATAACAACTAACAAAGATAGATATATAAAGGAAAATATCTTGCAGTCTTCTGCAACAGGCAAATGTATATGTAGAAGTAGATAGAAACTCCTGTAATTAACAGTATTGACAGGCAGCTTTACGCATATATATCTAAGCTTTCCTGTGTACTCTATATACAATTAAAAAGCTAGAGGCAGCAAATTGAAACCGGCACTATTTTGGAAATGCTTGCGTAGTTGATGTGACGAACACACTGAATGCCTATAATCAAAACCGATGTTACACGGGTGTGCATGTGTGCGTGTGTTATGTGCACTACTCCAGAACTGTCGCCGTTTCCCTTAGCTGTCTCGAGGAGAACGAGAGGAAGTCGTCGACTCGGCTAGCAGTTGACATGGACGCTACGGAACTTTCAACCGTACCTGCCATATATATGTACATATATATGAATCGTTGTTCTTGTTTTCTTTTTCGGGCGCGCTGCCGTCAGCATCAGGGAAGGTTAAGTGTTTTATGTTACCGTATCGATTATACTCCACAACACCTGACCGGTTGTCCATATCGCCTTTACTATAACGTCATAGGTCTCGCGAATGACACCGGTATACGCGGTCGTTTGGCTCCATTTGAAATACCAGGGGTTGCCGATTCAAGCCCTATTATCGACATATTATAGAAAGTAAGTGTGTATTGATAATGACAACATATTAATAGCTTAAATTCAGTGCTATAAGACAATTTAAGTTTAGCTAACTACATAGGGTTGGGTGAAAACGTTTGCTGAATTTTCTACGTTGTGGGAAACTGTTAACACCTATGAAGGTAGGCGCGAACTTTTTCGTTGAATGTTTTGTCTGACCCTAATCTCCATTAAGAACGGCTATGCTCATGAAACCTAACGTGCGTTCCCGAACTTTTATACTATGAATTGAACTAGGCCTGTAGGCTAGGGTCAAGTGACGTAATGGGATAACTTAAGTACAGTTAACTTATAACATTGCAATAGCTTTGTATTTTGCAAAGTTTTATAAATGTTATTCTGACAGGTATTGAATCCAATACGCGTACGAACGCTTTTCAGATCAACTCAGAGAAACGCGATGATGCATTCAAGTTCACAAAATAGGTGAACCGTTAAGACATTACCATAGGATCGCGAACAAAGATGGTCTTTCGATAGCTATATTATACTGCTACTCTGCACTTTTATACCGGGTCATCTACGATACCTTGAGTGCAGACTAAAACGGTCGGAGCGAGGGCACTTGTAAAGTTGAAGTCTGAGGGATATTGTTTTCAGTGCAGTAGAAGTAAAAAAAAAGTGCGGTTCGATCAGCGCTGTGTGGCAGTAGCAATTTAAATCTCACCGAGATCAGCCACGGTAGATTCCGTAGTAGTGTCGAAGGGGCTCAAAACATAAAAGTTCTGAGACACTCCGCGCCAAATACCTGCTCTAAGAAGTATTCTTTTTCGCGGACTTTAGCGCGTTGGGTCAAGTGACGTGTTCTTATATATTGTCGGCCCAAAATATCGGTTTCTGAAACCCTGTTTAGCTCATAAATCTAATCACAATTGCTCAGATACTCGTGCGCAGATTTTTCACTAACCCTTGCATTGACCAGAACCTGACGTCTGACCTACAATTTTATTCTCCTTTAACGACCTGTTCATGGTTTCTCGCCGTTTCATCAAGCATGCAAATCGCTCTCTACTTCTTATTAAAAGCTAATACATATTAAGAGACATAACATCGACCAAATGCTAAAAGCATGACCAAACTTGGCCATTTTCATAAAATAACAATTATCAGTCAGTCCAGATAGCAATAACCAATTAGCAGCTTTCATAGACTTGGAGGCATTATACATGCGTCGTGATCCGGCTTGACTGAAATCCGCCGCTTACCAGTCCGCCTCTACTAAATGTTGGCGAGGCAACAGTAAAATGGTTTAACAAAATTCTCTAGAGTCGAGACGGTACGTGGCAAGCAGAATCCGTTGACGATGAACCGTGACGAGCGCTCCACTCTTTTACTCCGTAGCTGATGCTTCCCCGTGTCGGGGTGGACCGCGGAACTATTTATGTACAGTGCTGCCATCTGTAAACGGCTAGCTAAATCGTGGCCTGTGTACAGTCTGTACGTGTGCCCTATCGTTTTTTGCTTTTGCCCAGTAACCCCCACACATGCTCACTAGACGATACGATGTCGTCAACTTCCACGGGACTGAGGAACAGTCAGTGTGTTGATCCCATCGCAAGCCGGCCACCCAGTGCCCGCCCGATACCCTTCTGGTACCATTCCATGCCACGTTTAGATGAAATGACCGTGCTTACTTATGATTACAAGCACACTCCGCAATAAATGCAGCTTTTTCTACCAAAATGGGCTTTAGATCTGCAAAATGCGCCAATGACCTCCCCCCCCCCCCCTACACAGCATGTTTCATCCTGTGAGTTCTTTCTCAGCTAGCTGGCGTCGCGAAACGTAGCAAAGCAAACCAGCCGGGGCTGCTGGATAAATCTCTCGTTAATAGAGAGAGAGAGAGAGAGAGCCAGAAAGCTCTATGCAGGACGTCGTACAGCGCCTATACGGAGCGCCACCGACGTTGCGTGGAGTTGAGCGTTCCATGAGGAGATATGGGGGTGGTCAGCAATTCAAATGTGTGATTCGAATGTGTATAGAAGCGCGGATTCACATGCGATGGCTAGCCAGTTGCGTTAACTGGACATCGCTGCTGTGGTGTTCGCCGGCTTCGAGCTGGAGCGAGGGAGTGCCTTCACGATGTTTCACTTGGCTGGTTCATATCTTCGCTTGGTCTTCATGCGGCTTGATATTCGATGGAAAGTCTACATGCGTTATTGCTATTGTTGCGGCGGGCCTGTAAGTAATGTAGCTATGGAGAGATCAGAAGATATACCGAGACATGTAAGTAGGTATTTGCCAACGGAGAAGGCGAATTCGGCTTACAAGCAATGTAACCAAATATTTTTTGCCACAACAACTCTTTTTGCAAATCCTAATTGATTAAGGCGGGGGGCGGGGGGGTAAAAGACGAAAATGTAAAACGTTAAATAGACGAGACCCAATGAAGACAGTTGTGCGACGAAAGTGTTTGCTATAAGTCAGAGCTACGCCGCACATTCGTTGTCATACTATCGTAGCGAATGCGGAGGGTTAAAGATATCGGAATACGCTTTTCTTCAACAGGACAACAAGCAACCAAGTGAAGTCCCAGAACAGCCCTTCAATTGCTCGAAAGGATATAAGAACTACTAAATACTCCTGTTGCAAGGATAGTGCAACAGCACTATACAGGATACTGATACAGGATACTCATAGGCATAAATATGTCTACTTTAATCTTCTATGAACATGAGTTTGTTGACGTACAATACGTAAAGAAGAACTATTTTATAGGGTTTGAAAAGAAGACCCACGTCAAATCTATGTATGATTAAATATTTAGAAAAAGTGTGTATATGTATAGTCTTGTAGACTGGAAACCTTTGCACAGGGAAAAGCCGGCAATGGGGACGACGATAACAACGCTTTGCCAAGCCCAACAACAACAAAAGCTTCTCTTGAACGACAATTTATAAGCACATATAAAACGTGGGCAAACGAGTAACGCGTAAAACAGTACGGACACTGATCAGAAAAAGGATTAAGGCGGCGTTCGATTCATTACCATGAGCGTATTCGCATTAAATCCGTTTTTTTGCATCCATCGCACGTGCAAGGGCACTGATAAATGATACAAAAACAAGATTACAGAATGTCAATTGAGTCATCTGTTCACGGCGTATATCTATAGACATGGCCAGCTTCCTAAAATCAGCTGTGTATCTGGCTAGACTTCTCTTACTTCGGTAGTATAAGTCTAGCCGAAGAAATGGTTCAGCCTCGTTTTGTCCATTAAAGATCCCTTCATTAACTGAATATGAGCCCGCCAGTTCTGTAGGACTGTTGACTGGCTTTTCAAGTCGTCACAGAAATAAAAAATTGCATAAATAGGACACATTTACCCAAATTGCACACTATCTGGAGCTACTCCGCGGGTCGAAAGATTGCAATATCATGAACCTTGATGCACTGAAATGAGCCCCATATTACACTGGGAGACTATACAGCGCAGCATCAGCCGTGATTTGTATCACTCTACCTAATTTTTGTTGGCAGCGGGTTTTAAAAAATTGACGGTAAGTTGCGCTGTGCCACCTGCCGCCACCTTAAACGCTTGAGATCAACAAAAGCAACATAAATTTGATTCTGGAGAATGTGGTAGCTGAAAGTACCGTTTGATAAATTGTGGCGGCAATAGTCAGACTGGTCACCGTGCACTTAGTTGCGTACTGTTCAATTTAATGTGAGAGATTTTCCTTTTTGTGTGAACATCACTGCTGGATGCATAGGCTTTAGTTCAGTGGAAAGGATAGCAAAACTGATCGAAGGAACACTCTATCGTTTGTGAACCAACAAAACACGCTAAGGCTATTGACAAGCGGCATGAACACGGATGTCGATTCAAAACCTGCGACAATTTCATATACCTTTTTGACTAACTTCCCGGTTCATTAAGTCATTAGGGCAAGTCAACTATCGACATTTTCGCCTTTGATTTACTAGAACAATAGGTTGAACTTAGCGGCATTAGGATCTTGCTGAACAAAAAACTTCTAGTTACAGCGAGATTTCAGGCAAATTCCGAGATATCGACCAACCGACAAATGATGGGCGGTATTTGCTTTATCAAATGATCTTCGCATTTCATTCCTATTTACCCCTAGCATCGACGACTATGTTTTAACGCTTATAAAAGCGATGACGTTGACGCACGGTGGCAAGACGTGGCTTTCCAGCGTACGTAAGGTTATAAGGTGGGAGTATTGAGCCTCTAGGGTATCTGTCAATACCTAGCCCGCCCGCCTTCTACCCGCTTCAAATATTTATGAAGAGTGTACTCCCACGTAGCCTGGTGGCAGGGCCGAACAAATATATCAAGGGCAGGACAGGACGAATGCTTTTCGAGACTTGTCAAAAACCCTGCCGATAAGTACTGTGTAAAAAGTCGCACTTTTACTGCATAGAGTCGACTTAATTTTGTTAAAAAGAACTACTGCTACGAGTTTTCAGCATGTTTTTTTTTATTGCCGCCTCTGTATTTAAAAGGCTCGGGAATAATACTTGTCAGTAAGGCCACGACTTCCGCATTACGTACTCATACTACGCTCGTAGCGTACTAAGGCAATTCCTCCATGCAGTGGTCGTTAATTTCTTAGTCGCATCTGACCTGGCGCCAAGAAAACCATCCTCGTTAAATTAGCCAAAGTACCCAGTTGTTTGGAGCTGATAAGGAGTATACTACGAGGGAAGCATTATTTTAGACTTGGAGGGTTTTAATCAGATGGTAGGAACAGCAATAAAGAGTTCTTTGTTTGTCTTTTCTGGTAGCAGTCAAGCATTTCATACTCACAGATTAACAACAGAGCATCTTCAGATTAGAATAAACAAAAGAAATTTGGAATCCAATCCAGCCGAACAGAAGACATACATTCCAATCTAAGCAATTTTTCCGGCGTCCAAAGAGATACGTAACAGAACAGCTCGCGGCTTACTATAATCTATAACGAAGCTTTCGCCATTTCTAAAGCTTCTACACCTCATCTATCAAATTAATGTAAGGGCTGTACCCCGCAAGTTTGCAAGATGCGCAGCGAAGTGAGTTACGATGTGTTGGTCGAACTAGTTCAAGTATTTCCACTCACTCTTCCTTATTTCGGCCTAGCCTAAAAATTCCCCATAGAATCTTGCTAATCTTTGCGTCCGGTTCCTAATGTAGTGGTACTTGAAGCGGCAGTGAGAATCTTCGGTGAGCACTGGCGACTTGGCCAGAAAACATTCGAAGCGATTGGGAGTCATTATTTGAGTATTTCGTTGAGGAAGCAGGCTTGACGCGGTGTAGTAGTTGTCACCAGCCTGGTCCTTTCACATGAAGCATATTCTACACGTTACAATCGGATCTCGAAGAAACTGATTTTATGGGCGATTACTTGACTGCAATCGTCTGCTTACATCCCTCAAAGACGTGCACGGTAAAACCTTTGGCGTTGATGACCAGCAGCTGCAATCGATCTGGCTACCGTAAGCGAAAGATGAGCTGACGAGATACAAGGCGGTCACTGTCTCGAACTCCCTTTTCGACCTCATTGCCTCCATCTTGGCCAGGTTTACGGCCTACTCCAGCCCTGTGATGTCGCTTTACAAGCTCAAGTCATATAACACTAAATCGATTGCAGAATGACTTCGACTGACTTCGTTTTCTATTTAATCGAAAATATTAGCCAGCAAAATCAACAGCAAAAGCTGCTAAAATTGTGCGTCAACCTATTTTTAGTAACGCTGCTACATGGAGGTTGAGTACTCCTACAGGGTCACACATTTGGGCCAGCACGAACGTAGCCTTTTCGCTGGACAGCGACCGAAAGTGACAAACACCCCGCACGGCAAATTACGTGCTCCCTTGATGTCACTATCAGGATTTGCACGTCCTTTCTACAGTGCGTTTCCCTCAAAGCCCATATTGCTTTGTTGGGATGACATTTACGCTTTACAACGAGAGGAGTAGTGCGGGTAGCCATCTTGTATACCTGAGTGTAGGGCGAACGTATCTAACAATTTAGGTCAACATATTTCCGTTGTTTTGGTGTGTTAAACTGCTCAGTGACTAAGCACATTGGCAGAAATGTTCGCCCTGAGTCTGAATAGCCGGAAGCTGTAGCGCCCTTTTCGTCAAAGGTTGATCAAAGGAAGGATTTTACTGGACCGTCATATAGATATAATATTGTTCGAACTTCTTGATCGTTGATTCGAATTTCAGCGTTGGCAAATGCCTACAATGTTACCTGACTGTTGCTTTATAAGTCTATCGAACGAGTCGTAGATAAGTTCAACGAGACTCAATTCAGCCAAATCTTCTACTGGGGTCAAATCCTTGATTCTCCACCAAAAGGGTGATATTAAAAACTTATTCAGACTATAAAAAAATCTAAAATTAAAAAAGAAAAACCTTGAATCATTTTCCAGTTTACTCACTGTTACCTTGCGCTTTCCAAAATACAATCGTTCCGTCAGGCTGTGTAACTGTAAAATCTGTATATAGGTCGATAAACGCATCCTATAACGCTTTAAAAGCAACATTTTTTTTTTTTTTTTTGTTTCCTAGTCTATCTTAAATATTTTTTGCGTATACAATTTAAATTCTGATTTGTTACTCGAAAAATGTATGCTTTTCCATTGTGTTCGGTTCTGCTACGCCATATACACGAATTCGCTTAAGTATTCTTCTAAAACACTGTTTATTCCTATTGACGATTTGGAACGTACGTAAGTGTCAACGAGTACTTCCATACATCCCTGTCGATGACTAACACGGGAGCATGCGCGCTGGACTATGGGTAGTGGGTG
The DNA here is from genome assembly GCF_002443255.2 of Varroa destructor. Lineage (NCBI taxonomy): Eukaryota > Metazoa > Arthropoda > Arachnida > Mesostigmata > Varroidae > Varroa > Varroa destructor. The sequence continues at coordinate 8,013,682 of NW_019211455.1, forward strand.
TCTTTCGCCGCGGCGGCAGCTCGCAGCAGAGAACGACCGCAGCGCCAAAGTTTCCCCTCTTGTCCGCAGTGAGTTCCCTGGTCACAGAGCAGGCTTCAGTTCGGATTGAGCAGCAGTGGGAGTCGCGTCGCTGTGTTTTGTGAAGTAGGACTCACGTGTGCCGTTCGTGACAAAAAAATTCGTTCGTGGTGCAATCATCGATTCTTCGTCGTCACACTATTTATTCGCTATTACCTGTTGCTGTCACTGAGAATATTTCACATGGATATGTGTGCTTCTCACGAGCATTGCTTGTATTAATGTTATTTCTCTTGTGTGCAATTGGGTTAGAAGGCAACGAGTGAAGCAAAAAGGGCCGCCGAGGCTTGGACTGGGCAGAAAAAGATTAGTGAGCTATGAGATGAATTTGTGACCGTCGAACTAATAATCTTTGTTAATCGTTGGCGAAAAGAGGACAGAATGCGACCCCGGTGGTCGACAAGAGACCCAGGTGACTGGAATGCCATGGCCTGGAGCGTAGTAGCGGCGACCGCTATCACCCTTATCTGTTTCTGCGTTGATTTCTTTGGAGCGGCTGATGAAAGTGAAGATTATATATCTTCTAGAGAAATTACGGCTAGATCTAACTCCGGTTTTTTTTCGCCCCGTTCATGGCTGGGTGGGGCGGCCCTCGACGGCGATTTAGTGCATGATGACATCGTAGCAATTGTGCGAAATCCCGATGTCGTCGGATGCGGATCGGGATCAGTAGTTGCAAACAGTGGTGAGAATCGAGTTGAGGCTACAATCAGTGGCGGGATTATTGCATCAAGAGTGGAATCGTCGACTGCTCCTATCGGTGATGTCGGAGGAACAAGTGCTGCCGCGTGCCCATGGTTTTCATGGACGATATGGACGAACGACTTTTGGGGAACGCCAATGTCGAGTACGGAATCGCACAAAAGCTACCGACCACTCACCGTACTCACTTTCAGGTAAGTAGTTTATCGACTACTTCGTGGGGGACGTTAGGACTTCGTGCTGGCCATAGGAAATGCTGCATCAGGCACGGACGAAACACATCGAAAACTGATTAACATAAATACACCGATTATGTGAACATACTGAGTAGGAAAAAAATATTTCTTGGGAGCCTTAATTTGTGCAACAACTGGGACTCAAATGCAACAGCGTCATCCTTGTAACTCAGGATGAATTTCAATTAGGCCCTCCTTATACATCATTTGTTGCTTATATAATCTGAGTCAATCCCAAGATGCTCTAAGTGATGATAAGATGCAGGTGGAAGAAATGGACGACGCCTTTCTCTGCTTTTCTCTCTGTTGATTAAAAATCCGGTATGTTCTGATACCTTGCAGCTTTCTCTATAAGTTATAGATAGGCGCTTATAGAAGACTAATGTTTTCATCGTGTAAGAAAAATGTAAGCAATAAATAGTATCGAAATGCTCACCCTATTACATTTGTACAGAAACATTTTTGTTGCCAACAGTTGTGATCTGACAACTCTGATTGCTTCTAAATATATGGCCAGTATCCAGTATTTTGCTTCCACCTAGCGGGGTCTACCTAGATGACTGTTCCTGATGCTCTCCAAACTGGGTTAATAACTGCACAGATCGCAGTACTACGTCATATGGACACGGTTCAATAAGTTTACCGCGCATTTTCGTAGTGAATTTCCTATAATGTAGAATAGCAGAGCTAAGCAGTTGTTAACAAACAGCTCTAATTGTTATTAGGCCAGATGCATTGTATGTCACCCAATCGATATCATTCTGATAGGCACCGTTTTATCATATCGCTCTATAGCAACTAATGGACATGTGCACAGAGAAAAGTTGCTTTCTAAGTTTAACAACTTAAAAAAGCAAAGGCTTCGTTTCGTGTAGTACGAATAGTATTAGGTTCATGGGACGTCTGACTGAAATTTAGTGGTATCAAGTTATGTTGAGCGCAAAGGCAAGATCGTGGTGGATTTGTGATACTGCGACCCCACCTGACATTTGAAACGACCTAACGGAAGTAATTACGTTCTTTATTGAATCGCTTTATATGATTAGTGTTGTCTCTGCTTCACTTAGACTTCTCCCGAAGAACTTCATTGACGGTTTACCACCTGAGGAGATGTGTTAATGTAGTACCTAATTTGTAAAAGGAACAGTCAAAGATTAGCTTCTTCTAAAGAATCTTCTGAAAAGCGGTTAGAAGACATTCAGGAAAAGTTTCAGAGAAACTTTAAGGATTCACCCGTGAGATGATACCTCATTTTTTTCGATCCCGTTGCGTATTGTGCCAGTCGGTAAATCTATCGGGCCACAGTACAAAATGGTTCGTCGAATGCGCTAAGAACGAAAGTGCTTTTTTTTTTCTATTTAATACGATTTAATGTATATATTAAATCCATAGGTCATACTTTGTCATATAAAAAATACGACAAACGTTTAACAACTTAAATCTCAGTCTCAGATCAAAGAAAGTTAAAACGTTAACGTGCAAAAAAGTTAATAGGAAATGTCGGGAACGAGGTATACGGTTTTAGTTCGTAGTTTTATGTGCGTTTCAATAAACGTTGTACGTAATTGTGGAAGCTCTACGTGTCTAGTAAAGGGTGTCCGATATACGTTAAGATGATCGATGTGGCTTACAAGTTGCAGTTAACTGACAACAACTAATTGGATGGTATTCCTCTCAAGCTTTGACGAAGACATTCCTGGCGGACGTCGTTATACCGTGTCACTGCTATTATCTTCGATTACAACCACGATTAAGAGCTCAAGCCTGTTACAAACTTTTTTTTCAAAACTCAGCTTCGAAGTTTGCAAAGAACTTTTTGAAGAAAGCGCGCTATGCGAAATCAATATGACTAGACATGTTTTCGTCTAGAGATTTCGTCTAAGTACGTCACACGCTGGAAGAATTCGACGAGCTTAAATTTGGGTTAGCAGTAAGCCAAACTTCAAACTATTGAAAGAGTAAAAAGTTGAAAAAGTGCGGGATGCGAGACGTCCACCCGATGATAATCGCTATGACCTACTCGAAAAGCTTTACGTTAGGCTGCAGATAATCTGGTCCGTCATAGGGACCTTCACAGACACATTTTTGTGCTTTTTTTTTTCGACGAATATTTGACCCTTTCAATAAAACCTATTGTGGGTCTTTTATATTTGCTATAGAAACCTTTTTCGGGATCTTGAGAAGCTGGTGAGATATTTATTAATAGCCGCTCTTCGCGCACATTTAAACTCCTGCCTTTTTCTAGCAGTATGTTTTTGGTTTCGTTGAAGAAAAACTAATATTCCCTTTGAGTATTAAGAACACTATATGAACCCTTACCCTTTTCCCCCTGTTACAGTTTATCACAATTTACCCTAAACACCCGGTGCACATTAGATGGGCCAAAGAGCCATCAAGTGGGCCTTCTCGCTTAGGCCATAGATAGAGGGTCCATTAGCGGAGTTAAGCAAACCCTTGGGCCACCCGTCTTGTTTATTTATATAGATTATTATTATTGACCGTCTTAGATACATATAAACGTACTTCCGCATGCACCGTCGGTGACGTGCCAGATTGGCTTGAAATTCATTTGGATGGAAGTCAAATTCGCCTCGAACGCAGATAATAAAAAATTTCCTCAATGTGCGATGTTCGCCAAAGCTAGTTAAATAAACGGCAATTAGTGCTTACAGCAATCATTGGGCTATTATTAGAAGAAGACCCCATATAAATATAATAATTTATAATAGTTTCTAGTATAGACTGCTAGGGCGAGGTCGTCAACATCTGCCGTACTTCATGTCACCTCAGTGTACGCAGGGTTGGTTATTGATTTAATGAGTTGAGCGTTATGTGATTGTTCGATTTACAAAGCTTTGAAGACAGATTGCGCCGACATTTTTTATGAAAGATGGAACTTCGCAACTTAAGCATTATCTGTAAAGCTCGTTTTTGCTATTGGTTACCTTAAAGGTCGAATCGATCAAATCTATGGACGGTGTCCATTGCTTTGTCCCACAGTATAAATTATGGCCCCATGAGTCTGGAACATTCTGCAAATGAAATTAGTAATCGTGTTAATTATAAAAGTTTTGCAAAAACACCACCTTCTTTGTGTGCGCCATGGACAGTTAATCGATGACATGGTATCTAGACCTCTTACATAGCTGGCAAAATTATTCATTGACCGTTTTGGTCAGCCATGACGGTCTAGTGGACGCACTTGGTGAATTATCAAAAAATGTTATAGCCATATAAAACATAACCTATAATTTGATAGGGCACTTCCGGGTGCTTTAGAAGCCGCGGAAGAGAATTGTAGAGTAAATAAGGGGTATGCCACCAAATAATTTCGATTTCCGAACAGTTAGAAGCAGTTGTTGTGAAATTTCACAAACGTCATCCTCTGGCTATCATTATGAAATATGTTTTCTTTTCGATTCGGTGAAATTACTATTGAAAATCGTTATGCCTTATGACTATAATGTGGTTTCCTATATTTTCATGTGGACTCTTTACATCGTCTGGCGAGCTGAGCACAACGAAAGTTCAATAAAGTTATTGCAATTGTTTCGCGCAAATAAGGGTATGAACCCGTTACCGTAAACGGCGTCAATCACCACTTTTACATGTATGGCTATGTTGGTAGATCTATATATGCTGGTAGGTACAATCTGACCTTTTCCCTTTGACCTTCCGTTTTCTAGCTCTGAACAGATTTATTAATTGAGATATTGGTACAAAGTACATGGTTTATTTATAAGATTGAGTGGACTAGAGGCCTTTTGTTTACTCTGTAGTAACCAAACGAACATGTCTTTGAACATGATTTGCCTTTAACTGCATATACTGTTTTCATTTATATACAGTACCTGCATGCGTATGCGCAGAGATAGAAAAGACCATATATAATATTATAAGTGACCAATCAAGCGAGTAAAATTATGACCCATTTGAAATATTGCATAGCTCCAAAGAGTGGGGTGGTACGATGCGCTAAATATCGTTGGAGTCTTCGATATTAATTTTAATCGATGTCGCAGACGTGCATGGGAGCGTTGACGAATCCTCGATACGGCAAGCATTCTTAAAGCTATCCATCAATCTGTAAATGATCAATATCGCTTCAGAGCAATATAATTGGTAATCGGGTAAACGGACCACAAAACATTTGGTTAATTTCATCAACCAGAGAGGCCCGTATAGAAACCTATACTACAGACTTTCAAACTAGTACCCAAGAGATGATCGAATCAAATGGCACGACCGAAATGTGGGCTTAGCCATAGTTTCCATGCTTCCGTTATGTATATATTTCTACGTTTACCACGTGCTTATGTGCAGCGACCAAACAAAAATAAACACCTGCAGCATTTCGACAGCTGGTCTGTTTTTAAACATACCCCAACCGTCTATGCCAAATTGTTGACGGATGGCACGATGACCTGATAACAGGTAATGCTCTGAAAGATTCGTATTTCACGCGTTAACAGAGCAGACAACGAAATCCCTTGTAGGTTGCCAGTTTCTAGGTAGCCAGAAAAACATAAACATAAAAGAAGAGGCACGCATTTGATCGTCTTCTCATCTAACTGAAAAAACGTATCGTCTTTGGCCGTTTATCTCCCCCTTTCTCTCTTTCTCTCTCTCTCTCTCTCTCTCTCTCTCTCTCTCTCTCTCTCATATATATATATATATATATATATATATATATATATATATATATATTGCCGGGTTTAAGCGGAAAAACATACCCCTGATGCAGAATGACGAGTTTCCCATGATCTTCAAGAACGACGAGTTCACATCTTCGAAGCCATAAGTAATGACACGCTGTAGGTCAGTCCGCCTGCTGTAGCCGCATCCGTTTTCTGACTCTAGAGTAGGATTGCTGGAAAACTGAGACGAGAATAGTCCTGGAATATTCACTCAGGTTCTTTTTCTATAGGCATATATGTAAGGTCAGGAGGTTCTCTAAGAACAGACTTTTCTGGCGCCATCTTCATTCAGCTGTAGCCCACAGTCACTGGCACAGAAATACGACACTCTCGATTCGTGGCGCTTCCTCCCTGCTCCAGAGGGAACAAGCGCGTCGTACCGGTGCTGCTTTCCCGGGAATTTTTGCTTTCATGTGATCTAGTCTTCTCGAATTTACGGTGATGGATGATTGCAACTGTGAACTTGTGTTTAGCTTCCCACACTTCCATATATAATCATGCGTAGCTAATGTTTTTCTATCGAGATAGAAGCAAGGGTTATTTAGTGATAACACAGGTTATTCCGAGACATTCGCACACTTCGCGGCAATCATTTCCAAACTGTGTCGTATGTCCGTCAATTCAGTATTCGCTGTTTGTATCCTTTGCTAACACTGTCGAATCGCAAGCTTGCTACATCCTTCTAACCGACAGAATTCACTCAAGGCCTCTTCAGGTGTTATGTTTTGAAACGGAACTGAGGGGGAGAGAAACTGGACGGGCTGTTGGGTAGCTGACATAAGCGAGGAGTAACGGCTGGATGTCGCGTCCTGCAGACTCATGCCAAATCTCAGGCCTTGGCCTGGACGGTTATTCTGAGGTTTTCTTTACAGAGAATACGTTTGAGCGGCTTGTCCTAGGGTATCGATTTCTAAATTGCTTTCCTCTTGGAAGTTGCAACGGTCGCGAGAGATAGGCATATAGCTTTCTCAATATCAAAAAATGTGTGTATATATATATATATATATATGCGTCGCCTTCTGGCCATCTATCGTACCTGACGGGGCTGGCCCATATTCGATGCGATACGAGTGCTGTTCCTTAAAGCTAAAATGTTTTGCGTAAAGTGGCCATACCAATTTATTTAAAGATTATAGAAGAACCTGTGAAAAGTCCCGTTAACGTGCATAGCATAGAGCTTTGCCAAGCCAGACTATACATCTGCTAATCTTCAGGCTTCGGCTTGAGGTTGCATATGTTCCTTGGACGATTACGATGAGACGGCATATCCGAAGGTATTTGCCGTACTGCTTCATATCACTGACATGCGATCGGTAGCGTGGTCCAAATGAAGTTCTCACTGACCTTAGATTCCGTCGTCTCAAAGAAGTGGTCTTCCCTTAAGTATACTACCGGCTTCATCTACTTAGCGCAGCCTGTCAATCAAGGCCTTGTTCAACAGGCCCAGTGACATTGCACCCATCAATACAGATGAACTTGTGAATGTATCTGTAAGCTTTGATTAGTAGAAAGACTTCAGCATTTCGCGCTTCTACGAAAAGACCAATTCGTATGCATTATCACTGCTGTTGTAGAAGTCATATGAAGATGCTAGAGAGATACTACACAACCCGCGGCGCTGAAAGCTGCGGCCATCAGCCGCTCCGGTGTATAGCCCGCAGTCACAGCGTTGGTTGCCGTTTGAATCATGAACACATCATATCTCTTTGCTTTCGTCGACAGAAAGTACTAAGGGACGGAGTTCTCTTCGGAGAGGTGGCACCGTTCCACTGACAAAGCAGTCCATCAGCGAAGCGAGGTCAGCCTTTACGCTAAGGACGAGAAAGCATATTTGCATAGTCTTTGTCAAGTAACCTTCGTTCATTCGTACGTCGCAAACGCGACCGCATTGCTTTGCCTTATCTTGTCGTTTTGTATGACGTCCGCCTTTTGTCTGGCTAGTTGCTGACTGATCTCCAGACAGCCAGGATGAGAAGCGTGCAGGCCGATGTAGTGGCCTGCTAAATGCATCTCGAAAGAGAAAGATGATCCTTTTGAGTAAAGTCAAAAATGTTTACATATATGCCGATACGACGAGTAGTGGATTTCGAAGCTATCGAAAGTCTGCATATGTTTCATGCACTGAGGAGGGGGTAACGATGCAAGAAGTGGGAGTACGTGCACACAGTGCGGAGTGCACGATGGAATAATTACGCTTTAGTGATGGTTTAGATACGTTTTACTGCATGGGTGCTTTATACATCTTAATAAAATTTGAATAACAAACGAAGAGAACACGAATTTTTTTGTCTGCAGTAGTTGCTATCATATAGTCGAGCTAGGGTTCAGACGTTACTTACAATTATATTTAAACTAAATTCAGACTTCCTAATTTGTGGGTAGAACACTACAGATCGCTCGAAGTTAGCATTCGTTATTTACCGAATTTGATCAGAGCATCAGAAATGACATCGATGCTGTTATCCTTTGAGTGTGACGAATGGAAGTGACTCATTTATCCAGTATGATCACTTCACCGTTTGAAAATCTAATTCGTTCACTTTTAAGGCGATGGAAGACTTCATCTGCGTCTGAATTTTGCCGTACTTCGCTAAAAAATCTGCCCGCAAAACGCTTTCTTAGCGTGTCCACCATATCAAACAAAGTCTTACAACGTCTGGTATGTCTTGGGACGGCTTTGTCTTTCATCTTTGAAGTGGGAATTATGCTTAGATGTTCTCGCTTATATTTTATTTTATATATTCACTGTTTCCACAGAGCAACAACAACTTTTTTCGATGGCAGTATTTTTCGTCTCAGTCTAAAACCTAGCGTAGCTATACATTCGACCAAAAATCATCATATATAGCCCACACAACGCTAGCGACGGCGGCACTCCCTCATGTTTCCACGCTAATTTTTTATTGTTGTTGTCGTTGTCGTGTTTTGAGGCGATGGCAACTGACAACGACAAACAGAAAAAAAAACAGCGAGTAAAAGTGTAAAATGTTTAGAATAGAATCAGAGCAGCCATCCAGTAGTTTCCTGCAGTGGGAAATGCCGGATGCTCAGTTGCCCTTCGGTCGGGATCGTCGCGTTTTTCGTTCCTTCCAGTACTTTTTCATTGTTTCACAGTAGCCGAACATAAGCGAAGATGAATAGCACAATAGAAGCGATGCTGTTAATGATATTTACAGAGCCGAACATAATGTCCACCAAGTAGGACCAAAAAAAAAAGAGGAAAAAGAGTGAAACTTTAAGCTTTTCATTGCCCCAACGCCCGGCTTACTTTTCGTTCTATGCCTTTTTCCTGGCCTTGGTAGTCCTAAACAAAGGGCAAGTTTGTTATTCTGTTTTTTTTTCCTTCAAAAAAACAAAGAGAACCCGTTTCGCAGATTGTCTGCTTTCGTCTCTGACTGTTTGTTCTTACTAGTTCCTGCTGTTGTTAGTACTTCTATTGCTTTCATCAATGGTGTCGTTTTGTTGACAGGATATAAGTAGTGAGAAGTGCAGATGTCAGTCTGGAAAATAGTTTTTACAGAAAAATACTCGTTCAACATGAACCCGTTAGCAACATCGTTGTCTTTAATTATAATTTTATGCGCTGGCGCGTCAAATCCTACGCCTGTTTGATATTCCGTAGACACTTTTCTTCTGTCTTGTCTTCGTAACATTTCCTATTATTTGTAGCTGTTTTCTTTGTTGTTATCTTTGCGGTCAGCGACGCACAGCGTGCCGTTCCACTGACAATGTACGTCGGACTTTTCTTTTCTACCGTGCCGCTTTCGTTCATCAAATCCCCATTTTCTTACTTTCCTCTATTTACTTCGAAACAAAGCTTGCAACCCCGACTAGAACTAGGATGTTCAAGTCACCTACCTAGGTATTTTTTTGGGGCTATCCACCGCCGTGCCGCTCGGTAATCGAACCCACATAACTACACAATCCTATCCGCCCGCAATAGCCTGCAATTTCATAGGTACCGACCGACGGAGATACCCGTCTGCCAACCTTTTCCTGCTGCTGTTCCCTGATGTCCATCTTTGCCTTCGCTTTCTTTTCTGCCATAATATTTGTAGGACGCAACGTCTTTTTTCTTATGTGTGCACATCCGTGCGCGCAGTCCGTTGTGAACGCTTTCGTCAAGACGAGATATACTCGAATTGTTTCCGACCGACTGCGTGATTGCAGTCTCACTGTGCCGCAGTGCGGCTCTTGTCTTAAATGATAATAACACCATCGTCAGCGTACCGCTGCAGGCCGCTCGACTATCCTCACCATACCACAACACGCCTGTCTCTTTCATCCTCCTTTAACTTATGTCCCATATGCCATTTTCTCCACCAGGGGTTTCCGGCGCTCTTGTTTTACCTTCCGGGCGTTGCAGACTGGGTCAAATCAAGAAAAACTGAAAAGTGAGGATACCCTAGGACGAGGTAGGATTGTTTTGTCGGCGACAGCGCCTGTCGTTCCGGTACCGTTGTTTGCTGAGGCCTAAACCGAGTACATTGTATGTGTCAGCCTGTTCGTGACTGCTGCAGCAACTCGAGTTCTTTCAAGAAGTAAGTGATCTCATGCGCAGCCACAATGAAAAGATGTGATTTTAAAAAAGCCACTTCTATGTCCCATTGTCCAGCTCGCCTTTTGACATCTCTAAAAAAGTAGCATAGGGGCACTGTCGTAGCTTTGCTTTTAGAAGCCCTGAAAAGTCTGAAAGCCTGAAAAGAAGTAAGTTTATGTGCGCCTATTTGTTTGTCTGCTAGTCACTCGTTGACTGGCGAAGATGCCTTAAATAGAACCTCTTTGTTGAGTTATCGTTCTTATTATATGTAAAGCAGTTGATGATAGGTTCCCACTTACTTTATATTTACATCACGCAACTGGATGCATGCGTGTTCGACCCAGTCAACATTGTACATATTTGCTCACAGCTGCTGGGAGCGAAGTTAAAAAACGTGTATACTTAACGTGCCACTACTCTTACCTTTATATGTACCGCATAGACATACATCTCTGTCCAAATCATGCTGGAAAACATCGCTACTCTAACGTTCTCACTTGCGCCTGCCTGCGTACTTACAGATAGTCTTGTTTAGCCACATGATGAAAGCTTTATTTAGTAGCTCTCTAGGCCCCTACTCTGGTACATTGTCGATACCTGATATCGATCGGTAACATGTGATCCTTCAGGCGAACGGTACGAAGCTAAAGCGTAAGTGTAGCAGGCAGTGTATTGGATGGCCTTCCGTAAAGGCCGTGTATACGCATCTCTGTCGCGCAAAAATGTCCGGTTTCATCGGACATTTTTTACAAGCTTAAGTGGACAGCAAGCACGCAAACAGTGCGGGAAGATCAGGGATCCGTCGAAGTGCGCGACAGGCGTATCGCAGAGAGATGGGAGGTCGAAGGGCCTGTTCCGATTATGTCAGATCAGTTTGACACGATAGGGAAAGGAATAGGGCAATGATCAGAAAGCTTGCTCCCTTTTCTTTCTCGTTTTCTTCAATTTTTTCTCTGTCCTTCGCTCTGCCTATCTCTATCACTCTTGTGCGGTCGAATGAAGTTAATTCTAAGTGGTAGGTGGGATGTAGGAGCACGGAAGATAAATCCCCCACAACGAAAACAGCGATAAAGTCATAGAGAGATATTGTATGTTGGTGGTGAATAATGACAGAATTTATTTAGGGGATAAAGGTAGGTTGTCGTAAGGTCTTTGAGCTTAGAAGGAAACATATTGGTTACTGCTGATACCTTTCTTTTGCCTCATAAAGCAGAGAAATGTTATACTTTAAAAGGCGCAGTTGACAATTTGGAATTTGTTATGCCGTAAAAGCAGAAATATCGATTAAAACCGAATTACTCAACCAATGAGAACATCTCCAAATGGAAGAAAGGAATCCGATGTCAAAATAGCACAAAAAATACCAAACAAGTTATCTGAGCTGTTGTTTTTCTTATGCCAGAATAGGCCTTGAGCCAATGAATTAAACCGCAAAAACAAATGAGGATTCTGTAAACCTGATGATAGTTTTGAAGCGAAAGGGGTATGTTGTATATTAAGCATCAATTATGAGCGACAATAACAAATGTAATATTTCAGCATCATGTGCTTATACTGCAGTTAGTAAGCAAAGTAACATCATTAGTGAAATCGAACAATCTACATGCTGTGCCGGCTCGTCTAGTCTTTCTACAGTTCTTGCTTTTCACTGATGGCTCACGGCCTGCACAGGGGCTGTGTCATATTATTACATATATTGGAGAGATATGGCGGAAGAGAACTTTCAGTTTTACGCACAGAAAACAGCGATATCCTGATTTCAACCAGCCCTAAATGAATGACGATACAAGGGAAGCGATGATGGGGAAGATAAAGTTCGTTTCGACAATCTAGTGATACGCACTATTTAAGCTATAGCACCTGTGTTTACCGTTCAGTATCTTGGCCCGCGAGAGATACTGTAAGAAAGGATACGGAAGTTTAAATGAGGCTATACCAGTATGGCAGTTCATAAGACAGGCCCTCTGTTCGGATGTGGGCGGTTCAAAACTATTCAATTGCTGCAAAGCTTACTACTGTGACAGGGGCCAAAGGCATAGGAGAAATATCCGTATCATCAATGAGGGAAAACGACACTTTGACTGAAGTCTAACTGGACAACGACTGCCAAGCACTACCAAAGCTAGGCGCCTCGGCTGTTTCGACGCTAAGAAAAAAGAGTCAAGTGTAAAGCCGCCGGTAGTGATGGCTCGTTCCCGTTCCCTCTGTGGCCTAGCAGACTGACTCGCTGGCGACCCATACTCAGTCACAGTCTAAAGAGATTTCCTGCTTCTCGCCGGAGCCATCGCAGCGACCGACAGAAAAGTGTTTCCCTGCTGTCGGGACGAGAACATGATGCTGGCTAAACGGGAAAGCGACGGTAGGAAGAGGTAAGGACGACATTGGTTGGTACGGCAGCACCATTAAATCCGCTACTGATAGTGATTCTACTGCTACAGAAACGACTGTTCATCAAAAAAATCCTTGGAAGAGGAAGAAGAAACACGGAAAAAGGAGCCCTCGGAAACGTTAAAGGCTAGTAGATAGATCAGAGCACGTTAGACACGTTGGCCCAGGCTATCTTTTCGTCTCAGACGGGATTGGTGCCTTGCGTTTGCTCGGATAATAACCGTCTTTAACTAGCAATGTCGACCACTACTACCGCATGACTGCCACGCCAACGGATATCCATCCGAAAACATGGGAGAAAGCAGGACAGAAAAAGCAGCAGGAAAACAGCACGTTGGTCCCTAGACGAAAAACAGGAAAGGAACTAGAACTATTACGGGGCGAAGGGGGCTTAGGAAGTTGAAACCCGGCTAACCTGAATCGGGATTTTAACGTGCTGAATTAGCGGAACAGGACGGCAAAACTTAGGCAGGCAAGGGTTAACGAGGTAGGCTCTATGGCTTCTGTATATAACATAGCAGAAAGAGGAACAGCAGAAGAGACTGTAATACTATGTATACTTGGAGGCCTAGATTAGGAAGGTGAAGAGGAAAAATGCGATAAATGAGTCTGAGGCCACCCCTAATATGAATTTGCCCGAACAATAAAACCAGAACCCAAATGATCTAGGACAGTACGATTGAGCTTCGATAGCAAAAGAACGCCTGAAGCTTTTATTGTTCCTGCAAGTAGCTGTGATCGATTAATAGTCGGGTCCTCCGTCAACTACAGCACACACATGTGTCAAAACCCGTTTAGAACAGAGTGGACCTCGAAGACTTGTTTAATGCTTCCTCACAAAATGTTAAAAATTATAGGAGGAGCGGGGGGTGGGGGGTGGTGGGCATAAATCGAGCCAGCCCAAATCAAATACAAAAAAATTCGTACACCACTAGCTGATCTTGCAGGGATACGTGTACACACATATACGTATACATTTAGTCACTTATGGTCGCACTCTCTACCGCTCCTACATAAATCAATAGCTTTACGCTTTTGGTAAGAAAAATTGTTACCCCACAGTTCCATAGCTCGAACTACGACACAGTCTCCTTCTGCTATTAGTTCAGACTATGGACCTAGATGGAATAACGGTCCAGCTACAAATGATTTACATATACACCAGTGTAAATAGCCAGGAAGTATATTGCTTAGGAGGCAACGTTTTGCCGGCTTCGCTCCATCGGGGATCAGGCGCAATGAGAAGCGCGCTAGCTAAGAGGGTCCTAATAGGATACGTCTCTCCGTATGTGCCAATCCGTCTTTAGACCTTTCACTTCCTATAGCTGGTCTTCCATCGCTTATACACAGTCACGGCGGTGCCACATCGGGGGCTCCGGGGAGCAGGGGAAGACAACGACAACAACGCCTCATCATAGAATAGAATAACCGCGTGACACTAGAGCCGTGTCATGACGCTTCGCCGACGCAGACTGGGGGTGCCAGAGAGGTATCCATTGTATGACACACGATATAGACAGCAGCGCAATTCCGTCGTGTTGTAGTAATAGCAGTAACCCCCGTTACTGTCTGCTGCTACCGCCACGTCATAGTTCTGCCGTTATAGTTCTGAATAGATGCGGACGACTAGATTACTTAGCGCCCGCCGAAGTGAAGAGCTCAAATGGGTCGTGAAATATAAATGACCCGCTCATCGTGTGGATGGATAACTGCTTGACTAGCGCCGTCTGCTACCACGATGAACGACGAGTGCACGGGCTCCATTGGAGACTGGTTGGTTGTTCAGCCAAATATCGATAGCAGTAACAACAGCGGTGAAACTTCGCCCGAGTAGAAATATGGCTCACAGCAAGGGAGCGAGAGAGGGGGCTAGAAACGGTGAAAACAAACGGAAGACGACAATTTTAGGCGCCTGATGTGGCTGTCGTTGACATTAAGCGATAGTATGGTATCTGCGATGCCGATTCGAACAGGAGATCCCCGGCCAGCTGATGCCTAAACTAAAACGGGTGCATTGATAATGATAGATAGTACACAGACAAATACATTAATATAGATGGATATAGAACTCGAATATAGAGCCGTTACATATATGGCAAGATCGCTGAAAACCAGAATTTACAAGGTGTGGAAAGAGATTATTGCGCAAGTTTTAGTAACTATCCGAAATATTCAGTATTAGAACATACCCCGCTTATATGGGCTGTTGCACGCTGCGCGAGAATCCTATTGGTTACTCAATTGCGTAACTACTGGAGACGCTAACTGTGAAATCAACTGAAACCTACAAGGAACTGCTGAAACAAATTTAAGCAGGAATGTTTAATCTTATGCGTATGGGTACAGATAGATGTTTGTCATTACCTAATTAAGAAAAGACTGACATGCATTTATCAACTGGTTAATGGCAATATGCTTCGCCTTTCTTAAATAAGCTAAACATTATCAACAACGCCCAAGGATCATAGGCGCAACGTAACTGTCGTTATATTAAAAATTTCTACTTGTTCTTTACATATCGGCCACGGTTCACTCAGGACATGGGCCCTCTATCCTCGCCTCGTTTGTAGCTTATTCTCTAGCCGGCTACTGAAACCTCTGAAGTATCACAACAGTTTCAGTACTTCCCCAATATTTCTTTAGGTTTCCATACCTACTTCAGTTCCACGCGACGTTCTTTACCGTACAACACTCCAAACTATACACCATCAGTGCAGGTGGCCCCTCCGTATTGCTTACTGTGCCTCTTTTCGTTTAAGCGATCTCTACGTTTTTGCGCTATGGTTGTCCGGAAGTCAAGTTGATGGATAGCCAGGAGCAAGGGGCCAGTTGAAGGATGCTGGCATGAATGAGGAGCTGGCAGTCCTGAACACAGCTATCGATCGTAGCTGATTTACTCCGATGAGCCACGACCATAATTGATCCTTTCGGACGTCGCCACTCCAGCAGCGGTAGGAACAGGAAAGCCAGTAGTTAGTGCCTTGGCCGATAGTTACGTGTTGCAATCGACGTACTATCCCCATAGTATGCGTTAGTGGCGCGCAAAAAGACTCACTGGCGCTGAAGTGCCCCGCGCAGTATCAGCTAATATAACTATGTTTGGGTCTAGTATGTGCCTATAGTGAGATATGCAAATGCCATCGCTGTTACCGCAATCGCCAAAACGATTACTGCCGCTAGCGATGGTGTACTCGCGCGTTCACCGATGACGCTACTTCACTGAAGTGATTGGAACCCATTGACTTACGGCCGGCTGGATAGACTAGGTGAGCGACCGCAATCGGAGTACATTGGGGCTGTTGCTTTCTGACGAAGGTAGTCAGCGGAACGGAAACACACGGCTGCAAGCTGAACCAGACAGAGCTACAAGACCATGACGTCCAGTAGATTTCATTAAATGAACATATTTGCTCGAATACCAGGTCCCAGTGAGAACGGAGTAAGGGCATTGCGCTTTATCCCTTGTCGTGCTTTTGTTTAACAGGGTCTCATCTGACAGTCGTTTGCAGATATAATAGGTACTAGCTAACAACAGAACTGACCGAGTTGTTTTAGGCAATAGCAAAGTAATACATGCACGGCCACTGCGTCGATGTTAGAAGCATCAAAAAAGCGAAGCTTTACATTGTTGTCTTCGACAATCGTTCCGTGAAATAGTGAGACAAACGAATGCCTAAGAGCAAACGACGAGTTTATAGTGCAAACCAGAAGAACGTTTGAAGAAAACGTTTGTCCACGATCGACTTTCTCTGTTACTCTAAGAGGCTACGGTAATCGCTCTTAAATATCTCAATTGCGCTAATTCACTAAGGAGTTTACAGACGGTACACGGAAAAGTTAGCAGTGGGAACGTGCTGAGGCTGCTGCAAAGCGATTTCGATGATTAAACTTGTTTTGTGAAGTTGTATTGTCTACGTAACGTCTAGGGTACTCCGTTCTAAAACCAATATAGCTACCTGATAGTAATAATGGTACAACTCGTTCATATAAACGCGCACTCCACTACTGGAACTGACGCACGATAAAGTCGCGTGAGTGAAGAAGCTGAAGGATAAATTTCCACGATAACGAAAAGGCGTACTGAAGTTCGAAAATGCGTTGCGCAGTGACACTCCACGTTGCGCGATCGTTTTCCAACAAACGTGTATTTACCATGATAACGGCAGTGAAATTAACTGAGTCCAGTTTCTCTCATGCAGATCTATTGGTCAAATAGGGAACCCTAACTGAACAATCGAGACAATAGGATGTATACGATCTGCATCTCGATCGGTTGTTTCGTTCGCTTGAGGCAGTATAACGTCCTACAGCTAAAAGTACTGTTGCCATTTATTTTTACCTGTGTTTTTGCGGTCGATTTCAATAACTTCGGTTCGATAATCGATCAACTTAATGCAGAAGGTGTTTTTGAACTTAGATTAACAACTATGGTCTATGTGTATACGAATTGGTAATCAGGTGACCTAATTAATATGCCATTCCAGTTTGGTGAAGTACGAGTTTTTTTTATAAGCAACGAATTACGACGGGCATCTGCTATAGCTACTGAAGCCATTGCGGTTCATGTTTAGTCCATTTAACCTGCAAGATATTCAAGACGCGTCAGTTTCGCTTATTTCAAGTAATTCATTATTAGTTGGTTCTGGACTATTAATAAGTACCAGTTTTTGGGCGTTAGTCGGAATGGTTTTTCTAAACGTTGCATTATTGTCCAACAAAAAGGGGCATTGCGTAGATTCGTGGGGAAACACGCTAGTTTTTTTTCGAATAGTCCAGCTCTAATAAAATAAATACCTTACTCTCTACAAATTTAGGAAACTCGCCTTAATATGGTTCATGATCTTGATCACCTCCACGCTGAAAACAAACATTGCGACATCAAATAAAGTGGCTCTAGCAGACGACTTCTTTTGACTATCGTAGATGGTACCACCCAATGTAGTGATCCAACGGGGGATTTGTCCCGGTGCCGTAAACATCGGTTTTTCTCCCCACAGCCACCCGGCTGCTTCTTTAACTTAACTGGCTTAAAGGTGGCGCTTCCAGAGCCGGTTGAAAAGACAGAAATGCAATTTTCGTAACCGAATATCATACCGAACTTGTCGGCGCAGACTGGGACGCATCTCATTTGTCGCTTGTTTCTGGCCCACATCCTTTGTCGTTTCCTGCAAAACACCGGCTATTAATTAGAGAATTTTAATTAGAAATGTATTTGATTAGATTTAATTAGAAATTAAATTTCTGCCTTGTGGCCTTTTTAACTTCTAATACGCTGTTAGTCTAACGCTCTGTTGTGATCTTTCCGCTTAACGTCTCGTAAAAATGAAGTGATCTGATAGGCAAATTACACAGTGACATAGTTAACACTAAAGGGCAAAAATAAAGCGGACATTTAGATAGAGCTGAATGACTGTGCCTACCGCGAAGCGCAGAAGACGGCGGCCGCTACTGCAGTTGGACGACGGATGAACGGAGCCCGGTAAACGAATCGCGCATGGACGAAAGATCTCAGCGAATCTCAGAGACTATTGCGAGGGTAACCGAACATTTGCGGGGACGTAAACCAGGAGAGGAACATAAGCATGCGAAGCTCACAGGGCTCGACAGTCAGCATTGTTGTTTATAATTTATACAAAATATATCCATTGACTGCGTTGAGCCCTGAAACAGCCGACTGCGTGGCCCCCAGCCGGCCAACTCCGCCCTCTTACATGGCTAAACTGATGAAATACATCAATTAAGCTGAATAGAAGCGCCAAAGCAGGGGATTTGAGTCTACAGAAATAGACGGGAGTCATAACGGAAGAAACCTAAACAGACAGATGTGTACCTATAGGAAACTGTCGAAAGATGGCGAACGTCCTGGTCGAAGAAAAAATAATACAGCGGCTAGATTGCGACGAAATAATTATGGATTTACAAATAACCAGGTACGCGCAGGTATGTTACGTTTGAAGGTAATCAATTGTCGCAAATTGATCAAATGACTTAATATCGGCATAAGCTAGCATGCTTGTATGCGAAGAGCACCTTGTTAATATTTGTGCAGATCGACGTTGCTACATACAGATTCATCCAATTACTTTTGCCATATAGATAATCTGGAAGAATGATTCAAAAGCTTTTCTTCACCATCCTAAACTAGGCGTATAGAGTTCATGGTAACCCATGGTGGCAGTTGTCAGACAGCACCTCCAGCTGTGCCGCTGATAGGGGTACGATCAAATAACCTTCCAGACCTTGGACTAATATATTTCCAGGTAGAGATAAGTGTCTAATATAAATTTTATCTTTCATACCACCGAACGAATGAATGAATCGGACGACAATGATAAACATTGTCCAGTTACCAAGTGATATTTCAGTGAATGGCGTTTACCTGGTGCGCGACATTTTGTCAGTTTTCTACTCACGGTTGGATGCTATTCACTGCCTACCGAGGGCAGCTAGAGCTCGATGCGCGCTCATAAAAACAACGATAACATTAATTACATTAGATGTAGCTGGGACGCTGAAAACATAATTGCCGTCTCTTAGGGTTGATCTGTCTTCCTGACTCAGCAACTTGGACTGGTGTGTGAAACGAAATTCACAATACTAGGTTAAATAGGTCGACGAGCCTAGTCTCGGAAAGAAGCTCTGGCGAGTAAAGAAATCGCCGGTGATACGGACGTTTCCGCGGTTGGTCAGAGTCGACCAGGCGATAGAGGTGCAGGCAGGAGTGCTGCTATACGGCAGCTAGTCAAGCGAATATTGTGCTAGTAATGATAATGACAAACAATCAATTAAGAGGCGATGACAACAGCAGAGACTCACTCAGAAAAGAGAACAATATGGCGTCACTGGCAGAGCAGCAACCGAGAAACCGAGCAATAACACTGGTTCAATCGTGGGCCTGTCCTCACTCACTGGACCAAATAAACATAAATAGAGAAAACGGAAACATTACGGTCCACGACGTAATCAGATGTAAATGCAGTATTATGCCGCCGCTGCCTTCTGGGACGCTATGACGATTTGTCTTTTTTTAGGTACACATCTGGGTGGTAAAAAATGCCAGTGAGCTACTAGATAGATGGCTGTAACTAAACATGTAGGCACAGCGTATGAAATTACTCGAAATATGAACACAGTGGACCTATGATGCCTCCTGAAAATTCACGTTATGTAATAGGGCGAATTATAAGTAGAATACGTAATCTGGATAAAGATTCAATGACGACGACGTAAAGCATTTTTGTTTCGTGCATGGTAGACCGACACATTCGAATCAGGGGAACAAATACAAACATGCCTAAATGTAACGAACTTCGCGTTAAGCAATCTTCAAACATCTTAAATAAATAAAATAAGATCACTGCGCCCAATAGCGCTAACTAGCTTTTTTATCTACCTTATTTCTTGCTAACGGTAGGCCCAATGGCAAACCCACCCGCACGAAGTGTCCATAGTTATTCTACCTAGTTTTGATGTATTAGGCGGATCTGAATATCAACTAACCCAGGCGAGTATTTCTGCCAATAATGCTTATATACGCATATAGAGAACTTTTCTATTTCCAACAATTCTAATTGATTTAAATAATTTTGATGTTTTACACGAAAAAGTCACATTTATAAAATGTGGTTATCAACTATCGTTCCATCTACATCCCCGGAGGAGTCATTGTTAACAAGTATTAAGAAGAAAAAACGTGTTCTTAAAGTTGAACTCGAGTACAGGGTCAGTGTTGAATGCAAGATATTCCAGTGTAGAGTCAACAACTTTGGCCGATTGTTTTGGCGAAACGAGCAAGGCTACTGAAGTTAGTAGTCGTAGCTTTAGCTAAGAAACTATAAAGGAGATAAGATACTGGTTACATAACTTATCAAAACCAAATGAAACGTGCCTATGAAAAACAGCTTTATTGCAGAAGAGGTCGGAGTCCAGCGGTTTCGTAGAGTGCCATCTATTGACTCTTTCTATAAGCTAAAACATAGTTCCACAAACAAAGTAGTAACACGTTATATCACTCGTTTTACATTGGCTCCTATCGAATGACTATTTTTTGCATGTCTTCGTCTGCGTTTCTACCTATCCTACCTACACCGATGCGATCATGCCAGTTAGGTTTCCGAAGAACGTAGAGCTGGCGGATGCAGCGCTGTCGTCACTATCTTTTTCGGTGTGATTCGACAAGTTGAAGGGCGCTTGTTGGGCGAATCCAGTGTCCCTTGGGCGCTCTACGCCCATTTGACTTTACTGACGTTCTCTGTGCATTGATTTTTTCTATTGCTGACGTCGTCGTCGATGCGGCTGCTGTCTTTATTTTCCTCGAATTTTTATACCATTCAACTGAGCCCGCAAACTATGTATTTTGATATACCCGCGTCAGAGCAAAGGTGGGAGAGTCCACCGATTTTATTCTGTGAAAATCTATTGAGCCAAACGTCTGCGTCTGTTGGCAATCTCTGGCTTCGATTGGTTGAGCTATCGTAGGGTGACCCGACTGGTGACGTTAGGATACTGAGAAACAAATACTCTGTGCGGCATTGATTCGGCCGGTTCAGGAGGGCCACCATCAATAAATATTGCGACTGCAAAAATTGCTGTTGTTATTTTTGCGCTTCTGAAGTCCGACATTCGCCAGCTGTGTCCGGTGCTTGTCGTCCAATACCACCAGCCAGATCTGTTATTAGATCATTTTTTAGACGCTGATATACATTGATAACCATTGCGTTTCACGATATCGTATGATTTGTGCACCGTGACTCGCTACGAAAAATCACTACAAAAGAAGATCATTAAATTAGAAGATTTGGATGCTTCCGCTGCTACAAATACACTACTTACTCATACATATCTTGGCTGGATATGATGACCAAGTGCGTTTTTCATATTGATTTATGCGTCGATTATCTTCAGAAGAAGCAGCTACCGTAAAATTTAGTACAGTGACGCCATAATGAGCGTGACAATAGCAGCCCTAACGCTGATCATTGGCGGCAACCGATTTTTACCAGGTAATCATCTGGCAACTTTCAGCTGCTTGCTAGACGTGACAAAAAACTAGCTCCGCTCGATTCTACCTAGATTGCACGAGTCCTGCATAAGAGTTCGTACAGGATGTCCTGGCAGACGTAATGAGACGAGGCATGGTAATCAAAAAATATGATCTAGTAATGAGAATCCGAATGTTGCACTAGCATAGAACAACAGGAGCAACGAAAACGTTTCGTTCGCCCTCTTCCATCGAGTTAAACTAATAGCAGATGAGACCAATGCAAAACGTCGAGCCTGAAACCCAACTTTTGAACGGAATGCTTCTCTGTAGGCAGTTACAGTGGCTCCATGTTCGGACAACGGAAGAATGACACAGATCGCTGATCGCAGCGCACCTTGCTCATAGACCTATATGTATTGCTACGTTGATGACTGGCATTAGATAGGTAGGCAGGTAGGTAGGTAGGTAGGTAGGTAGGTAAACATGTGAAACAACTACACAATGACCCAGCTATCGGCTAATAGGCTCAGTGTAAGACCGCTTTTTTTTTTTCTATAATTAGCCAGTCCCTTGAAGCGTCACGTCAAATTGACGATTCTCTTTATCTAACGTATTAGAACACAGCTGTAATATCGAGTTTTTTCCGCTGTCTGTATCCGGAGCTTTGTCTCGGCCTTATTACCGCCGATAATCACCTTGGGGAACGGAATACATACGGTTAGTGTAAAATATTTTCAGCTAGGAAACCCACAGCGACCACGTTGCCTATATACACATTTGCTTATATGCCCTGACAAGGTGGGCATTTTGTGTCGGCTGTTTTGCTTTGTTGTCTTTCGCGTGACTGGGTTACGCTAGTGGACGCACCGGTCAACGCTAAGATCCTACTTTAGTTGAACCATATCTGGTACCAATACTGTATGTATTATAGTCTACATGGCACAAATTATAATATGTATACATACATATATAGTATAGATTATCTGTCACAGGATGATGTATATAACTCTATTACATATGCCGTAATGAACGTGGAATGAGTTTGAAGGGGGACAAATACGGAGATGTATTCGATGAGATGGATGTCTCTGCCACGAAACGCTGTGAATAGTGACGCTAAGAACGGGAGGATTGCTATATAATTAGACTGTTAATCGGAGCAGTTTTATGTGTACAGGATTATATCTAACGCATACATGTGGACGTATGCGATGACAGTTGAAGTAACACGCTTTGACGACGGCGTAAATGAAATACAGGTTGTGTGCTTAAATAAAACTATGAAGTTACGTTATAAATTTTACTTCAGTGAGTTCCGCTGTGAGCTCAAATGGAGGGTTGTTTAAGCCACATTCCCTGGCAAAATAATCCGGTCCCTAGCCGAGTGCTATAACAAATACACCTAATGTGTAGGCGCTATGTATGCATCAGCTCAAAAAGGCCTGCTCAAGTTCTATTTATAGTAATATAGCAAACGCCACACAGAATGTCCTATTTTCTATTTAGTACCATTCATTCGCAATCGTACAGATTACGCCAGTATGTCACAATGCTAGCGTATTATATACTGTCGTACACAATGTAATCGTCATGAAAACATCACATCAATCTCGTTGTGTCTTTTGGACGTCCGGGTAGAAGACAACCAGGTACACTTGCATCGATTTTTACCTCATCTATTCTTTGTCATAAGGCTGCCATTAATCAGCACCAGCTCTGATTGTGACTCTGGCCGTCTGCCCCCTGATTCGTCTCAATCCACCTGGCTGCGGATAGCGGCCACCAACAGCGGCGACGATGCCTGCGGGTCTCTTTTTCTATTTTCCTTTCTCCATTTTTTTGCCCCTTTCTCTGCTTCAATGTTTCTTGCCGACGCACGTACTCATGCGCGCACGATGAATATGCATCGTGCATCTCAAAATTTCAGAGTCCCGTGATTCGACCTTTTTCCGGCGATGCTACAGAAAAACTATATGAACCGAACTTCCCTAATGCACGCCTGGCTCGGTGAGGTTTTAGACCAAACAGACAGAGAAAACAGTGACCCGAGGAAGACGTATTGAGGAACGAGGGTCAGTGGACAGCGGCTTGCTTTAGACTATAACCAAGCATAAACCGAGGCTCTGTGTACTTTTGTGTCGTTTGTGTATAGTACGCCATTCTGTCTGTACGCGTAGGACAGTCTCTAAGTTGTTCCAAAAGGACAACTGCGGCAAAACTGGTGCTGAGTCAAAACTAGCCGAGTCAATCTATTGTCCAGCAGAGCTCTGTAGTTGCTGGCGTTTTGGGGACTACGTCGTATTCTGATGCAGACGTGGGCCAGGATAGGCCTGTTCGCTCGGGTGATTTTTCAGCTCATCCTAGCGACCGACGAAGCAGACCAAACCCTGCCATTGTGCCGTTGTTACTAAAGCGATAAGCTGCCGGAACTTCAGTGAGGCTGCAACGACTGCCTTACTGAACCAGGCAGCAAACGTGAGTTGGTCTAGTCAATTGCCGAACTTTCGGTGGTCTTTTGACTTTGGCGTGGCGCAGGGTGGCGTGGCTTACAGCTTCTGTCCTGCTAGGTAAAAGAGTCAATGGACCCGAACCATTGGTAGCCTAAAATCTTGTTGTCTTTTTTCTAAGCGACGTCTGATTACGACGTCACAGCTGGTCAGACCCTCTGGTTGTTTGATAGCGTCTTTTGGCCCACGCATACATTCATCGCGTACATTGTCATTATGACCGGCTAAACCGGCATAGCCAATCTAGTCTATTTGGAAGTCCAGGAAAATTATAAGAGTTAAACAGCACAGACCTAGGCATCTAGGCACGAAATGTGTTATAGCTGCATTTCTAGAGGAAAACAAATAGGCCTAACAATGACAAGCAACGATTGACAAGAAAATCGTGGTAGCTTCAGTGAGATGATAGGCCATCTAGTTTCTAGTACTACTGTGTTCCAGTCAATCTTGGTCTAAGCGATCTTTATTACCCAATGAACATTGGGTGGCTGACGGTCGATTCTTTTTGGCAGCCGTCCCCCATTGATAAAACGTCAGTGTTTGAATGTATGTTTAACGTCCAGTGTCAATATTTTGTATACTCTATGCCGTCTCCGTTTGGAGAAATTCGTTTGCAGAACAACGTAGTGGCATTATTTTATAACCGACCGCTGCAAGTCCATATAAGACCACTTCAAGCGATTCCTTTAAGAGACAACTCGGGTTGTAGATAAAATCAGCTTTCTCTATATTGACGCAGATGTGCATCGCTTATCACTTGCAGCCCACTCATTGTGCATGCTAACTATTATGTTAAGCCTGGAAACACCAATGCATTTGTTTGTCTTCTTAGCCATTTCCGCTATTATGTAAGTAAACCCGAAACTAGCGTAAGTTGTGGGCCACATACTACGGGCGTGCCGTGAGTAAGGGTATGCGTATGGAAATCGCTATTATCCTTACCGTTCGCAGCTTTTTTGAAGCTGACACAGATCCGTGGCGTGATTTGTAGACCTAGTTACTAGCAAGGCGAAATACGCCTAGATAACACGTTTGATGTTTGCTGTGTCTAGTTACTGCCCAAATCATCTCATAGACGACCGTCCGCGTTCGAAGTAGCAAAATGCCGTGGGCCCATAAACAGGCGAACTAAATTTGGTTCTCATATGAGATTTGTTTCTTCGATAGCTATATGGGTGTATACTACATGGTCGCTAGCCAACTCAGCCGATTACGACATCTATTCACCATCAGTTGTATACCTGTACCATTGGCATATGTATTAGTAAAAATTACCGCGAAGTACCCATCTCAGCAGAGATTTCTAGGCTGGTGCGCGAAGTCGAAGCCCTACGTATAGAAACAGAAGCGTCCTGAGCAAAGCGAAAACCCTCAGTTGATCTATAACGTATTGGCTGTAATATAGACTCAACAAAAAGTTCGTCTCAGTAATGTCTCAACTTTTACGAAAACGACAAAGGTCAAGTATGCATTTTCGTTGTTTCTCTCTATGTAAGAAAATTCTGTTTAAAGATTACACACTTCTGCTCGCTTTTCATCTGCCAAAACAGTCGTGGCCCTGAACAGATCGACCGCAATATGAAGATCAAAGATGGTGACGACTGCTAACGCCTTAGCTATCGAGATATGCAGCCTATATCAGTGACATGACTACACTCAACTCATCATAGTAACCTCCGCTTGCCGCACACGGCGAAAAGTTGCAAGATACAGGAAAAGTGAAAGAAACAGAACGTTAAAGACAGAGACACAGGGGACAAATGTGCTTCAGGTTCACGCGGTCTTAAAAGTTCCCTAAGAGGGATTTACAGAGGATCGTGGCCTCCCCAAGAAACGCAATGCAAAAGAAACGCGTTCGAGCAACTCCGCTCATTGTGTTGCTCGTATCTGAAGAAGCTATCAACGTATGTACGTTCACCGTAGGGACGGCACATGCAGAAGCTATAGTGTTTCATAGATATCTGTCTTTTGCCATTGTTTTCGATGGATCTGTTTTGTTCTTTGACGACTACTATTATAACCAGTGAGCATTTGAGCCGGTCTAAAGTCTTAGCCTTACCTCCGTTCGGCTCTTGAGATCTGTCGGGCGAGATATCATCTTGCGCGAGCTCACAAGAGCAGTGGGATAAGTCAGTTTTTTTTAGAGGTACTACATCACCCCATCGCTTCGTCTAAGAAGCCCATCTTCTAATTATACTGTTTAAAGAATATTTATTTTTGAATTATTAGTCCAACACATATACAAGCCACTGTAAGAATAGACTGTTCTCGTGAAGGCTAAGGGAATTAACAATAGAAGCGTTATTTTACTATTTTTTAATATATTTATTCATCTGTCGGTGTATCCTCTTTGAATGCTGACGATGGGCAAAAAAGGTTATAACGCTTAAACCACTAAGCTATAGTCCAATAAGTGGATTACATCGCAGACGACGGCGATCCCGTCAAATAGATCGAGGACGATTTGCTTAATGGCACTTCTTTTATAAGTGTAGTTTGGTCTTACTTCAAAAACTTCTCGTCTTATCAAACTAGACGTTTTAGGTACATAACCATTAATATGAAATTGGGCTATATCGCCTTTAAATCCTGGAACAACAAACGTTACCAGTGTAGTACTACAAAAGATAACACCTCTTTGCCTATTCGTCGATGTAACTCCCGCTTTTACCTTCCTTTCGTTAGAGGTACAGTTTAGAAAGTGATCTATTTAAAATTTTCTTCCTGGCATAGTTCGTCGCACAGGTCCCTACTTATTTCACAGAGACCGAAGCACAGCGCTTCACCTTCGCTTAGAACAGAAACCGAAAGTGCAAGTATGAACAAGACTTGATCTGTAGGGCCAGTGTTAACCTGCATTCAATCGCGGCCTTTTGAACCGCTGAAGGACTGCTAACCGTAGAATTGGGATGCCCTCGCCTTTTGTGGTCTTTTGCGAGATCCCAGATCGTTTTTAAGGCGACAATCAAAGGCAAGCAACGGAACGCCGCACGGGTCCCATAAAGGGCCAAGGTATAGGTGTGAAACATCTTCTGAAGATGAAACCATACAAGGTTGAGAGAGTGTCAGTGAAGCGTATGTCAGTCGCCGTCTAGCAACTCGTCTTCTATGTCGTCCTTCTCAGCACGGGTGAACCACACAGTTCCTGTGCATTAAGTTTTTTTACTTAAATTACCTTCCAGCGGTTCTATCATTTACTTTAGTTTTGGATGAGCTGCGTTCACTGCCACTGCCCCCGCCGCCAATTGTAGGTCCTTCTCATTCAACAAGTATCGCGGACTGTATGTGCGAAGCCCAGCCGGGGCAACCCAAAGGCAGGTCGACCCAAGAACTGACATTTGGTCGTCGAAACGCTTGCATCGTTTGACCTCCCCATCCCTGAAGTTTCTGTCCCCAGTGGATTTTAATACCGCCTGAGCAGTGGACAGCGTCATTGAGATGTTTTCGCCGGCGCTGTCACCAAATAAAAAAGATAGAGGTAGCGAGGTCTCCAATCTGCGCTAGGGTTCGAGAACGTGTGAAAGGGCAGTTAAGTCCGTAACGAACCACTTGAATGAGGAAGACATCGCTTGTACCTTGCGTTCTCTTTCTCTCGATAAGGCGATGCAGACCTGAAAATCACGAGTGAGTGACGGCCAGTATTAACGCTGCCTGTAGCAAACGATATCAGACGGCTGCTGACGTGATAGGATGTCGCCCAAGGGAGCTCCTTGTCATGATATCTCTGATTGTTCACGGTGACATTGTGCTGGTCCGCCCGACGCGGGAAATAGCCCGCCAGAATTACAATGAAAATGTCATGTGGGTATTGTCTTAATGGGGCGCTCGCAAGCTGGAGCGTTCATGGCAAAGTGCGAGCTTGCGGCGAGCCCAGATATGATTATGGTGATGATGAGTATAGGGTCGTCTGTTGCTGGTACAAAAGTGGTTGTGGGCCAGGGTATGAGAAGGTAATAACTTTATAATAATGGTGATAACCTTTAGATGGTCTCGAAAATTGATCGGAAGTTGGCTCCGTGAAATCAATTCAACCAAGTATTATTTTTATTAAAACGTTGTATCGTTAAGATGAGAGCTAAATAATGCATAGAATACGTTGCTGTTGCGTAAGCAGTTGGGATGGGCATTAAGTAATTTAAGGTCTATCGTCTAATATATATATATATATATATATATATATATATATAGTGAGAATTCGTGAGAATTTTTTGTCTACCAACGATGGTAAACGTTATTTATTCACGTTTTGCTTGAAGTGCCGTACTTTAGTATATATAGTACAGAACAACTTGAAACTTAAAAATTGAAAGTCTATGTTAACGAAACGGAGATAAGCGATTCGCAAAGTCAGATTACAGATTCTTATTTGTAGTGCTGCCATTTTAACAAGATCAAGTCAATAACTTGTTGCCACCTTTAAGGATACCGCGTACTTTAAATGGCGCTACTATTGTTGAGCCTGACGCCTCTTTGTGAGGTAAAAGATTAGATAGATAGTAAAAGATAAGAGTGAGGGAAAAAGACGTCATGCTTCGTCGCCCCATCTCCTAACGGGACCCGTCCGCTAATTCGGTGGTTGTCGTTCAGGTTGCACTTACCTAGCGCAGATCTTTGCGTCCTGCAATGTCCACTCCGTATAATCAGATATAATGATCTCTAATTACTGGGGTGACATCTTCACGTAGCAGTGGAATAGTCTAAACCTATTCTGACTGATTCAGGAGCCAAACTTCTAAAACAAATATTTCCTGTACATACCTTTTTCGGTCTTTTACATAGACACTGGTAAGCGAAGTGCTCATCCCGGCTGCTTCGCGGTCTGTTAATGTAACGCGTTTTCTTCTGACTAAAAAATGAAAATTGCGCCTTTTACTTATTCGTTATTTACCGTGCTTCGTACGCAGCCAAATGTTGTCCTCGCTGAGAATTTCCGACTCTTCTGCTATTTGTACTGTCCAGATAAGTTCCAACGAGATGAATGAAAACGAGAAAAACATGGAGACGATCTGGTTCACGTAAAAAAAAAAGAAAAAAAAGCTTGAAGAAATACATGAGTTTGTTGCCATAATGAGCCTAGTAGCATTTTGTTGGCTTTGTCCTATCAAAACAAACAACATAAGGATTTCTTTCATTTCCGCACTTAGTATAGTCAGCTAAGACCTGTTCTATTGGCCATTTATGATATTGTTGGTTTTGTTGTTTTACAATATTCTTACAGCCGATATTACAACTTTACCATAGATGCTCGCAAAATCTTGCAGCTTGTATATTGTAAGCATTTTTTATGCTTTTGTTTGGCACGTTTGTCTATTAACATAGCAAAGTATCTCGCGGGGGAACAGAGTACGGCGTCTCAGAAGATCATCTATTTTACACAAATCTGTTTATATTGATTAGAGGCATTTCATAGTTTGAACAAGTAGAGCTAGACAGTTATTGTTACAAGATGCCGATTAAGTACCAAATGTGTACTTATACGCGTTACATATGTTTCTAGAAGTGTACGTATGTTTCCTTACGTATGTAAAAATCCGACGTAAACCACTGTTGTATGCTATAGACACACATAGATTAGCAATTTGTGTATCAGGCCTGCTTTTGTACCAGCAACAAAATAATCACTTTAAATTCACTGCGTCAAAAGATAATTGAATGAAAAAAGGAACCATCGCGTGTACGTTAAACTTGATTTTCACTTCCCTACAATTTACGTAGAACTAGATTACACCTAATGTATAATATTCGAAACAATATTTTGCCGTATTCTTAATCTAAATCGAAGAAGACGTATGGTGCGTCTTCAGTTCGACTCAAAATTCGATCAGACCCCAATCAGTAGGGCTAGGATCTTGCAGGAGCTTGAAGATGTGCATCTCGCTAGCGATCAGTGGATAATTGTGCAGTCGCCAGCAAATAGATCCTAGCTTAGGCTGAGTGGTTCACTCATTGCTGCATTAGATGCCGGCTATCCCTTCGGTCTCTGTTTATTATCTGCACGGCTCCGTTGTGTCCGGCTGATGCGCGTCATCGTTGGGTGGTCCAAACGGTGATGATTCAAGGCGTCCGTCTTCGCTTTAGCGCTTCGCGAAAGCATCATCGGGGGTGATCAGCAGTAGCACCCATTGTCTGTAACCATCAACGGCAGTAGCAACAACAGCACTAGCGGCAGCACCAATATACGAATTTCACTAGAAAGCTGTGGCACCCAAAAGAGAACCCCACAATCATAAGCACAATAGCCGGGGAGGAGTTAGCTAGGTCAGGCGGATTTCTGATCTGCGCATGGGCGGCGAATATAACAAAAAGCTTTTTTTTTGTATGTATACGAAATATACGCGAAAATGATAGATACCTATGTATAGATACTGTCCAACATACTGTGCGCATTAATTTTTGGTAGCCTTTTACATAGAAACACGACCAGCTCGAAAGCGTGACTGAGCGAAGGGCCATGGTCGTATCGAGTCGCCTAAGTCCTCGTTGGCTGTGCACAACTGGGACTCTGAGAAGACACATAGATATGCATTCTTATATGAGAAGGTGATCCAGTGAACCACACATGGTGCCACAACTATAGAACAGAAAAGTGTACGGCGACTTATGGCCGTGGGACTAAAACTCCACTTCCCCTAGTTGTGTCGAAACACATCGACCTCTCGAGAAGCGAGTATGCTAACCAGAAACAGTTAAAAACTACTTAAGCTAACCAGTGGGAGGTAGCGAAGAAACTGAGTGATACTAGCTTGAACCACCGGTCGAACTCAGTCGAATAAATACCCGTAGTGGTGGGGTTATATTTCGGAGGCTGCGCAATTTGCCTCTAGCTGTCGCGATACATGACTTGGTGCAATTCAATGCCCAACCCGGAAATGCGCGAAACAAAGAGCATAAAGGACGAAGAAGGCACAAGAATAAGCAAAAGCTCAAATGTCGTCCTTAAAAGAAACGCAGAAGTACGAGAGACAAAAGGGGCGAACTATGCATATGGATAGTTACTGTGTCTCTACCAGCTGTGGAGCTCTTGAAACGAAGCTGGCTGTCAAAACACGATTGGATTTAACGGGTCTGACAAATAGTCGAATCAATGGAGAGCTATACCAGGCTAACTACAAAGTCTCCTTTAAGGATGGCCGTACTCGTCTGAGATTCGAGCTTCGGCAGTGAAGGAACCGCAGGATAAAGCAAGCGAAAATGGCCCGACTTCTTTCTTCTTTCCTCAAGAAATTGTGGTTTCGCCCTTTTCAAAGACTGGATCTCACAGTGACCGGTCGCTCTCGAGGAAAACGAAGGGCGTTCGCTTAGGAGCACACCCTAGGAATCAGGCAAGTAACCCGAGCCAATTGCAGTTCTCAGGGACAGCGAGCAGTTTACTAGTCCTTTCGGAGAACGAAAGCAAGTTATACCAATGAAGGTGAATTTTGCCCTATATTGTCGGTGTGCCTGCAGCAGTTGAGTCCGCTGATGTTTGTGCAGAATTGTAAAGGAGCTTGGATCTTTGCCGGCCTTAGGAATCCTCACCGTGAGTGAGTGGTAAAATGCGCCTGGCCAATGGAACGGACCGGTAAAATGTCAAGGCGGATGGTGAGTCTGAGACCAATATTTTGGGGCAAAGGCGAGCCCCGCAGATTATAGAAATCGATGAATCGTTATAAATGGATTCAAATAGAGGATGAGAACGTGAAACGGTCGTCCCACCTTGGCCGTACGAAAGAAATTCAGAGTAGAATAGGTTCTGGGGCTTTGTTAGTTGGTGGTCGATTCGGCGTTCTCAAGACGGCAGGATACGACGCGGAACTATAACACAGTAGGCTCGTAGAAGGGCTTAGGCTCTGGTGAGAACCAGATCGAGTGTATGAGAGGCGACGTGAATGGGGTCACATCTATATCGTAATTTCGCATTACTATTGGTGGACTCGGGAGTGAAATCTAGTATAGAGCGGCGGAACAGGTGGCAGGATATCCACTCTGCAATCTTGATTATTCCTAAGATTTCTTAAACACCTAGTAAAGATCACTCTGTAAGAAGGTACAGCCAGTCAGAATTTTTTGGATAAAATCAAGTTCACTTTCAAGCAAATGGTTGGTTAGATATTTTCGAAGATATGAAATCGTCTTAGCGAACAAAAGTTAAATCACACTCAATAAAGTGTATACGCTTCACTTTTAAATTGTGTAGTTTTCGAAACATTAATTTAATGGGTACGAGATTTCAAGCTCGAAGAATAGTGCGATGCACTAGTGGTCGCGTTCATTTATGGGCAACCACCTAATTCTACTAATAATTGCTCCTTTCTTGTTTACAGGTAACAATTGCATCACCTGATTGGACACGCTTGCTTCGGGCAGGGGCCAACTCCTTCATTCCGCTTTTATTGTTATTATTGCAGCTACCTACATTGATTATTCAACTGTCATAGTAGAGCCCATTTACTGAATGTATTACTGAATGCACAATAGGCCGAATAGTCTATTGTGCTCTGCTGTGATAAAAAAAAAATTCGGCAACGACCGAGACAAGGGAACGACGAGGCCGTTACTCTATATGTGCCATTTTTTTTCTATTGGCGTTAGCACACTCACGAAAACGTAGAGAGAGTTGTGTTTTGTTTCTAGTATCAGCATCCATTTTTCGTTCTTCCTCTCTCTCTCTCTCTCTCTCTCTCTCCGTTTCGTTTTCTAATGACTACTGCCTCCGTTTGCGCGCATAGTTTCGCTGCGATGCCACCTAACGTTGTCTGATATTGTCAGACGTTTGTTCCAAGCAGCGGCCTTACCTCTTGTTCGGAGTACACTGCAGGCGGGTAAAACCGGTAGACGAAAGCTTTGTTTACTAAATATTCTCTAGTCGGAGCCGTAGCAACAGAACTCAGAATGCCTTCGTCAGAGTATCAGCCTTAAAGGCGGTGGCCTGATTTGCTCTCTCACCACCAATGGCTACGAAGCATGGGCTTCTTATTGGAAACTTTATTTTGTTTGTTTTAAACGAACGACTGAGCAACACCGGCCGAACATCGATCGCGTCGTTAACCGGGTAGCCGGTAGCTTTCTGGCAGTGCGGAGCCTTTGGTGATGGCTTTTAAATAACGCCATAATAGAAGGATGGATCACTGGCACAGAGTCGAACTCGAAAATTGCCACAGGTTGGCAAAGAAGGATCTAAAAACTAAACGCTTGATCAGGGACACGATAGTTTATATTGACGAAACATTATTTTTTATTCTGTAATTTCGACTGCTAGAGTTTCAGCGACGATGTGTTTCGTAACATAATCTTACGAGTGAGCCTTTCGTGCGTGGGCCATTTCGTTGCTACTGCTGACTAACCAGTTCTGTAACAAATGAAAATTCTAGACTTTTGATAAATTGGTATACTTTTAAAAGCGGTCTATTCTATTTGAGTGTGACATCTCGATGATGTCAGCTGAATCATTTTAACAAAGATTTATCTCTACTCATTTATTATATATATATTCGAACTTATGTCAGGGTGTGTGCATCCAGGGTTTTACGAGGCCGCGATGCTCATTTCGCTGTAGTATGTATGTACTATACTGGCGGCGTTGCTCACGGATTCGTTATGCGGTTAGATCGGAACGAGTAAGTTAGGGCGTGTTCCCTCGTGTCCTCATCGTTGTTGTCGCCGCCGCCCAGTTAATCCTATAATCTGGTTGTAGATGACCGTTTCTGTCGGAAGAAACAAACCTGCCAGTCCCTCTAATATTAGGCAGAGGTACGGATTTATTGTAAGGGCCCGCTTGCTGTCTTCACTCAGTCATAGACCTACTAGTTAGCTAAAGAAACTAGACTGGCCGCTTAAAGGCATTTGTTCGAAAGCCGAAAGACTGTAAGAGCAAAGGAGGAAGCATGCCAAGCTTGAGCTGGGACTTCGTGAGTGACGAAACCGAAGTTAGTGCCAGTTGAATAGATGAGGTTAGCTGAGGTGAGAAGAATGGCAACAAGACCATCGCCAAACAGATGCACTCGTTCGGAAAGTTCCATGGCGCGTTATGGCCCGCCAAGCATGATGTGTGCATGCGGTTCAATAAGATTTGCTTGGATTGTCTGGCAGCTACACAAGCTGGGGTTTTATTTGTAGAGAGGCGAAAAAAAAAAAGAGTTCACGCAGTGTCTGGCAGACTTGGCACGTAATATGAGTCCTAGAGCGGTTGTATGAGTGAGAATGACGATGTGATACACTATAGTGATCAAGGTGGCGCCCTTGCCTTATTTGCTATACGTTTGTTTAGCAAAAAAGATCAACCATTGCCAATAACGAAAACGAACGAGTGATAAAAAGTATACGATCGTAGCATCGGTATTGCCATAACGGGGGCATTAACAACGAATCGTGATTTTGGAGGTTAGAGGGCATCTAGAAACGTCCGTGTCGGCCAATATGTGCCCTAGTCTTATTCACCAAATGGGATTACGGGGCATTCAGAGCACTTCATTCCTGTTAATGAGTAATCTACGGAATTCTATCTACGATCGGAAATCTACGAATAGCTAATACTAAATTGAATTTCATCATTTTATTATGAATAGGATTATCGATCATTTGCTTAGGTGACTCTATAAGGATAGACGGCGGTAGGATGTACCGCTAAGTGCCACGCAGATGGTTGCTTTGTTTCCATGCGAGAAGTGTTCAGTTAAATGAACCGTGTTCCTATTATCACAGAGTGAGGCGAGTGTCACCGGTACTAAATGAGGTGAGGCTCTAACGGATTCTTCATATCAATATCAGAGAAATGCGGGGCGTTTTGGCGTCTTATTAATAGGACTATCATTCATGTTTACGTAGATACATCTGTAGTTATTCGCTGTTTTCTGCAAGCGTATTATCCAGATTAAGCCTAGGCAATTTTGATAGGTTTCCATTATTTAGTTCAATATACCCGCCCGCAATTATAATGGTTAGAATTCGTAATATTAGTGAGGTTTGAAATTTATATCACCACAGATCTTAAGCAGAGTTTACTCCGGCTAGAGTGTGGGCAGTGCCCGGAAATTTAGTTGCCCAACCACCTATACATATCAGACTTTTCAGCAATCACTTGTTTACATAATTGCAGCGAGAGCTTAGGGGCAGTTTGGCAAAGAGACACTTCATCTCTTCTACATTCCATTCTATCTAATGGTCAGTATCTCGTCTGTATAACAGCAGCAGGTACAAATAGCGACAAACAAGTCAAGCCGCAGGCTTCCATATCGAAATTGTTAGAGCCGCAGCAACAGCAGCTGGTAGTGAGGCAGCAGTGAAACTGTTGTGTCATCGACAGTGCGTCATCTCGGTTGGGCTCTTCTAATACCATAAAAAAAAGTCGTGCCACCCTAGTTTCTTTAGCAGGTTCTTTCATTGCCTCTTTCCCACACCCTATCGTCCTCAAGCCCTCAGGGGGCTGACTAAGGGATTCAAAGGCAGAGCTGTCGATGGCGGTGTGGCTGCTACTGCTGGTTCTTAGCAGGATCGAGGACTTCCCACCTTCTTTGGCACCGTCGCTAAGGAACGGTGGCTCTTTGAGTACAGTAAAAACACCTCATTTGCGGTTGCTCTCTGGCGGAGATCGGGGGACTTGCTAGTCAGGGACTTGCCGGCGGAAAAATGGAACGAGGACAGCAGGGCTGATCACGTGTATCTCGCAATTAGAGATAGCCCACAAGTACTAGCCCCTTCGACTTTATCTCGTTTTTCTTTCTCTCCCTTTATATATCGCTCTCAATTTCCCTCTCGCGAGTTCTGAAAGCCTCCGACGAGCCGAGGCTTTATTTGCTGGAGTCTCGTTCCTAACTAAGAGCTAGTACGGCTTGTCGATCTAGCAAGTTTTCTACAGTACCGACAGTGGCAAGCTGCCAAACCAGGCCTTCTAGGCCAGCCAGAGCGCGTAAGTAGTTCGTTCCCTTACCTTGTTCTGTCGATTGCCGCAGGCGACTTTACTAGCCGTACGGGCGCCTCTCGGCGCTCAGGCGTTAGGTTGATTCCTTCGGCTGTCCCCTCGCGCGCTCGATCTGCACTAAGCCTGCCCTGGCTTTGTGGGTATACCGCGCTCCTAACCCTACTGGCTCTATAGCTTACTTATCAACGTCTTCTCTCGTGATCTCTCTCTGCCATTTTCCTCCAGTTTTTCGCTTTCCGCTACCCCGAAAGCTTCGTTGATGGTTTGGGAAGCGCGAACTGCCCACAGCGAATTGCTGCTACTGCTGATCCGTTGTCGTTCTAATCGCCGTCGCCGTGCTGGTTTCAATTCAGAGTATAATGCCGGTTCCCTTCGTCTCCTTGCTCTTTAGCCGCCGGTGTCACTAGACTAGCTAAAAAGGCCTTCGTTTGACGTCCTTTGAGGCGGTATGCAATGCCGGCGCGGCATTTTGTTCATGTAGAACCGCTATCGGTTAGTTGTAGCTAAGTAAGGGTATGAAAGGACGAATGCGATTTCTTGAGGCGCACTTCGGAGGCTATGATGGCGGTTGAGACACGACTGAGGTAGCAGTGATGGTCACGTGTATGAAAAGAATGCAAAGTCAGCCGATCAAAAATTTTTTTGCGGTGGAACGGGTGACGACCCACCAGTAGTCGGCAGCTAGAGGTTTCCAATGGGAACCGAGCACTTTGGGGGGGCCGAGCAGATATTTCTGAAATGCGTGCCTCCATTTTGCAGCCGACTCTCTTCCGATTACAGACGCACGTATACTTACGGCGTCGTCAGGCATGCCGCTCGTGAAGAGCATGCACACGTTCTCGTCTCATAGTTCCTATTTCGATCATTACTAGTAGCATTATGATCGTAGTAACCATCGGCATCTATCTCGTATATCAAGTCGGTCCGGCGAGTGCAATCCCCAGTTATTCGGCAAGGATTATGACAGCTGATGTGAGCAAACCCGGCCAGCTAAAGCAATTGGATCAATTACAGGAAAGGGTCTACTAGAGCGACTGGTTAGTTGACAAGCGACTGCAGAAAGGCGTCGTGGCGACAGTTAAGATGTATCGAAATGAACTAGAATCTGCACTACGAATGAGCGTCAGCGAGGATGTACTCGGTAAAAAAGTAGAGCTCAATCGTTTCATAAAACTGCTTAAGATGCTCACTGCACGCAGCTAGATGAGCGCCCTCATTAATCGGACGCGAGCACAAAACGATACGTTCATTTAACGATATCCTTTTTCTATGCAGTAAAGGGGCATTTGAAGAAACGAGGACAACCAAGACGAAGTGGGAACCTCAAAATCAGGCAGAAAACTATCGTCGCTGAACGCAACTCATTTGGCTGCTGACCCCAGAACTTTAGAACTAACCAAGGGCCGATTCCGTGAAGGGCGTATTTGGGTGTTGACAGCTTGCGAAGGCTGAGTTGCTCACCAATATGATACTACCAACTCAAAGCACGATAAATTGAGAGGAACTTTTGGCGCATCGTAGAAACGGCTGCCAATACAAACTTAAGTTAACGCGTTTCATCTGTATGTGACACATTCTTGAAACAATTGCCCGTCATTTCGTAACCGCTTAATCAAATCCAGGCAAATTACAAACACAACTGGAGGACGTCTAATTTGTTTTGAGTTTTTTCTTCTGCCAGTAACATATTTCACACGTGTCCCAGAACGTCGTTCGAGAAAATGTCTAATAATAACTGCTGTCTGTATCCGTCTATACACATGTTCCGTACCCGTACGTACAACACAATCTTTGGTTATTTCTGTCTAAACGGATGGTTTCTTAGGTACATTGAGTAATTCAGGGCAAAGGTAGTTAAAGTGTTGGTGACAGGCAATTCAATTGATTGCTGTCCTTACTACCAGCCAAACAGTACTACCCGATTGTGACGTACTCGGCAGAGAGGTATGGACTTAATTCCCGAGACGACCGGAACGCAGGATGAAACAACAAAAGACGTTTGCCTTACTGATCACTGCCTTTAATTCTGTAACAACAACGGCACAGTCGGCATCAAGCCTTGGTGATTTTCCTATGTAGTGGAGTTTTACAGCGTCTACTCTTTTCTCCCTTCCGTTTCAGCTTTGTTACGCTTTTAGATGGTCTCTTTTCTCTAGAGCGCCCTCTCGGTTTGTTGCCTTTGGGTCCTGTCTAGAACCGTCGGATCCGTCTGGCACACGTAGTGAAGAAAGTGTGCCATTGGTCCGAAACCAGATAGGTCCATGAGGGACGCAGACATTGAGAGAGTAGAGCTTGCTAGCTAGGGTAGACTAATTGGCAAGTTTGTCCGGAGGCGCCTGTACCCGATAGCTCCAAGCAGGTAACGGGAAAAGAAGAAGTGTACCATCAACAACAACGGCGACAACATAATTACGCCAATGGCGTCCGCGATAAGAGAGTTCGAGTTATCTATTAGCTTCGATTATATTTATCTTCCATTGGTTGCCATGTTTGCTACTGCTGCGAAGATAGTTCTGCTAACGAGCAGCCGAAAACGAATGGAATAGTTACATTAAGCGAAGGCTAGTTACTGCAGGTCGATCGGTTGGTAGACAAACGTTTCTCCAACAGCCCCCTGGCACTAGCAGCGCGGATGAACTAAACTTAGGGGGCTAACAATAGGCATTTCGAAACAGTGAGAAGAGCTTAGAGGAGTTTTATGGGTAAACAGGTCTATGGCGAGGGTGGCGTTTAGCTGGGCCCGTATATGGATGGATACCTGGACTGACAACGGGCCAGATGGCCTGGCTATCGACCGTGGCTTGATAACTTAACTGGAAATTAATGTAAGAGAGTAGAATCAAGATTAACCAAGGATCCGAAAAACATCCGGAGTGCGCAAACTCGCAAACGTACCTGGACAGCTTACCCCAATAATTATCCAAAGCCACCAACTAATAATTAGCAGGTGATAGAAAAGAAAACTAACAAAAGCAGCAGGCTATTAAGTAGTAAAAACGAGGATATTTTGCGTCAAACTAATGATGAATTGAGTATCCCCTTTGAGAAATTGCGCTCATTGTAATTACTGTGATATAATTTCAGATTAACATAACAGTAACACTGTTTGTTATGTTACAATAGAAAAATAAATTCATGGGAGTTGTGGTCCGTTCTACCCACGTTAGCGCCAGTAAATTGAAAATTGTATGCACGGAGCCTATGCAAAATGATAATTTCACATTCTCAGACACATACAAGCTTATAGCTCTTTGATGAAACATAAAAGACAACGCCTCAGGGTCCTTTTATCTTTGTTGTATACAAAAAACGACATTGTTTCTAAGCCCTCTTATCGAACGAACCTTTCGCACCTTCCACACGAATAACATTTCAATAACAGACATTTGGGTGATAATGGTTTTATATTGCTCAATCATCTATCGTCCGATATTTTTTCCTGTTTTTTCAAAAATTCAGCTTAACTGTGACGATGCTGTATTCCATTTTCTGCTGGCTGAACTTACGGGGCTCAGCTTAGCTTCTTCCATACACGAAGTCGAGTTCAGAGATCGACTGCTGGCCACGCCTGTGAGGGAAGCTAAAATGAACGATAAGAAGACAGGCTGACGCGACAATATCGAAACAAGGTAAGCGCAAAGTGAAACCGGAAACATGAACTGCTCCGTGGCTTCCGATCCGCCAGCGATCACCAGCCACTTCCGGCTCTCAGTGTCTCGCGCAAGGAGCCGAAATACGCTCATACATAGCCGTCCCAGTGAACGCAGTCCATCATTACTACTCGCGCGTCGCAGGCACTAGCTAAAGAACTTGCATTGTGTTTGGCTAGCCACGACAAATCACGAGAGAGAAGAACAGGAAAATAAACGCAAGGCTCGAGAGTATGGCCCTGCCATTCCTGACGAACGAGAATGTATACGGCTTTGAAGCTGCTATAGGGACCCTTTTCTTCGTGCATACCCCAGGGGAAGGGCTGGATGGTAAAGGAAACAGCGGGATGAAATGAGTTGGAAAGGCTGTAAACGAAACTCTTTACCCGTGACGATCGCGGGGGCGCGGGGGAGGCAGGAGCCTTGCCTGGTGCGATTCTGATGTCGGAGAATCACACAGGGCTGCATTACACTCAGATCACTGCGAGCAAAGTAAACAGGCGTATAAGGATGATCAAAAAAAACAGCCGTCCTGCATGAGATTATATACTGGTATGAATTCCTTAGTATGGCTTTTTTCTGTATGCGTTCCTGAAGGAAATCTCTTGAAAATTACACAAGACAATTATCAGGGTGCACTGGGCTAGAAACTTAAAATGAGAGTACCCTTTTTCGGTGACTAACTCATGACCATCACTAAGCGAATCCGTCATATTATCTTCATACTATAGCTCTCAGATCAGAATGACACGTGTACTTTAGGCTGACGCAGGCTCTGTGTACTATAAAATAACGCAAATCCAACCACAGCTATGTATCCGCCGCGGCCACAACACGTCCACATGCGTGATGTGCTAATCAATTCAATCCAGAATCATCAAGTCAGACAGCAGTATTGCAATGAGTCATTTCAGACATCAGCGCTGCATAGACTGCAATCAGTCGAGGCAAGTTCTACAACGAACCTCAATGCAGGCTGTCAAATAGCACTAGTGGGCTTCGAGGCAATAGACTGGGAACAAAAACGAAAACGAGATAAACACGGGATCGACAAAGAACGAAATGACAGAGGTAGCCATGAAGAAATTGATGATACCCCTGAAATGTTGAAACAGGAAACGAGAAGCGCGACGGATACTAGCCCCCAAGGATCGTGACAAAACGGATCCCGCCGTGGCAAACGATAATATCGTAAGTGTTCAATACTAGCTACTGTAGTAGTGAAGCGAAAGGCTGGCGACGGAAAGAAAGCAGACGTAGCTCAAAAGGCGCGACTACAATTCGCCGTCCTGCCTCTTTCGACATTACACAACCCTTGCCACACAGTCATGTTTGGACAGCGATGATACTCCAACTACAGTTGTCGTTAGCCGGCTAATGGCCGACGTCGCCTCCACCACCATAGCGATCTCTACTCTAGATAATACGGTTGCGAACGCTGCCACTACTGCTGTCGGCGTAGACTTACGACATAGACATCCCTCACATTTTATCCAGATCAGCCAGCGCCGCTCTTTCACCGGCAGCTCTAACCGATCCCCTTACTGCACACCCCCTGATGGAAGCACATTAGGACAGCGGCGGTTGCTGTGACGATGAGGATGGCGAGGTTTTCTTCTTACGCCTATTCCGTATGTAGTGGGATAGCACGAGGTCGGACTGGGGCAAGGGGGCGTCCCGAGTGATCGGCGAAGACAGGCAGCAGCGCGAAAGGGACTAGCATGAAGGGGGTGTGAAATGTTGAAAGAAGGATCCGTGTTGAATAGTCGCTTTAGCTGAAGCTGGCTACGAGGGGCTCCTTCGTTGTTCCACTCGGCACTCTCCACCCTCGTTTCCTGTAAGTACTCGGTCGCGTTTCGACTCTCTTTCTTTCCCTGTTT
This sequence comes from Varroa destructor, assembly GCF_002443255.2. Lineage (NCBI taxonomy): Eukaryota > Metazoa > Arthropoda > Arachnida > Mesostigmata > Varroidae > Varroa > Varroa destructor. The sequence goes on from NW_019211455.1 coordinate 8,055,239, forward strand.
CGTTCTCTCACCCCCATTCTTTTCCCTTCCTTCTCTTGCTAGCTGTTCCGTTTCTGTCGAAGTCTTCTTCTGCATCGCTCATGCTTTTTTCGTCTGTGCTCTGCAGATGGGTGCTATGACTGTGACGAACCGACATGGCGAGCAAATAGCGGAACATCTATATACAAACATAAGCAGATACGTAAAATATAGACAGAGATACGATAAAAGAAAGATACGGTACTCACTGGCAGACAGCGGTGCGGTAGCTTTAATACGAGAGACACAGACCAAATATTGAGACAAGGGAAAGAGCAGTGACCAGGGACATCTATGGTCTGACAATGAATACCTTTAACAGTAGTACTACTAGTAGTAGAAGTAGTAGTAGTACGATGTGTGTAAGAGTGTGTGCGTGGCGTCCTCATCAGTGGCGGAGACTGCGAAGGCTGTTTGTAGCTAAGACCATAAGGAAGAAGGTCCCCACCTTTGGACGCAGCCCTCTAGTAGCATAAATGTATTCAGTCAGATGCATTCGACTCGATGAATGTACTACGGGAATGCGTGTGAGAAGCACATAATAGCTAGTTGGCGGGAGTCTATGTAGAGAAGAAACTATTCTCACACACACACACATGCACCAATACTCAGATGAAGAACAGCAATAGCTATAGCTGAGCTATGAGGTGGGCCTCATTCGAGGTGTTTCGAGGGGAAATGGACGCTTGGGGGGATAAACGGGGAAACACGCCAAGGTTGAGATATGCTAGAAATGAAGGAAGTCGTAGTAGAAGCACACTTGGGCAGATAGAACATCCACTACTAAAAGCCGGACTAGCAACCCGGGACTGGAACAGAAACGGGCTCGATTACAGGAAGAGGGATGGCTTGTTTTTTTTCCTGGCGATCTTCCCTCCGGAAATCGTGAGGGTTTCTCGGCCGCGCCAGTGTGCTTTGTTTTGCAAATGAGAATCAGTGAAACTCATCCCATCGAGAGGTGAGTCGTATGGAACAGAACACGTTAGTCCGCGGAAATTGAGAAGACTGTTTGTTTTAGTATGGATAGGCGCTGTTCTTGGATTTTCATTTCCAACAGGATTTGTGCAACGGATATATTGCGACAATGTGACTAAGATTGCGCAATTCTATGGCCGTACTAGATACCAATATATACTATATCCTAATTGCGATATAACTACATCCGATCTCGTTGGAACTCTGCGCTTATTTCACGATAAATAGCAAACGAAGATTGACAACTATAAGTACGTACGAGGATAACAACGACAAAATGATACTTGTGCGAAGCCGATAAAGCGACGATCGATTCCTAACGACATCACAGGCGGAAGAAAGCTTGTCATGCTACCATGCACGCTCGTAGTGATTTGGCACATTTGTCTTTTGTGCCCGGTCGACCCCACGATAAGATACTGCCACAGGATAAACACAGTATGGATTGTTTCTATTAGGCTAGATGGATGTCACGTGGCCATGATAGCAGATCCAATCGTACAAACCAAAGAGGTTTAGTATAATTAGCATTTGCGGTTATATAATCAGCTGGTTTTTCGGTGCGCTGATCTGAGGAGAAATGCATTAGGCCTTGTAAAAGATTCTGGCTCTTACATCCATATTTCAATATAATTGTATACACTCGAGTTCTAAGAGGTTAAGGGTTTGTTTGGATTGTTAAATCTGATTCTTACTGATAAGCGTACAGACATACAGATGTTGCATAGTTTATCCTTATGCTATTTCGTTTTAGTACGAGAACGATTTTGATTTCCTATGGGTATGAACTGCGACGCCTCGTAACGGCCTTCGCCTTATCGGCCAGAATCTTTAAGGCTCCACATGCTGAAGTCTCACAAGTCATACTTTCGATACAAATGCAAGTTTCAGGTTCAAAGTACTAATATGTATGCACTGTTCATGTAGCAGTTTCGATGAACTCACCTGATATCAATTGGATTTCAACCAGCCTGCTATCTATCGAACTATAAATTGTTATACTACAAGTTATCTGTAGACCACTGTATTTACTAGCAAACTGAATTTGGTAAAACGAATATATATTTATACATAATTGTGTTGTCCTCACAACTATCACTCGTATAGTTCCTATAGCTACAGAGGCCGATCATCACTGTTTAGTCAACTGTGTGTTGATGGAAGCTGAATGCCGCTCTGTTAGTGTGCGATCGATAGAGGATACTCGGTGTCTTCGAGATTACGACAGAGCACTATATTTAACCCATTCTCCTTCCCACCGAATCTATAGTAGGTATATTTATGTCGATATAAGAAGGAGAGATACTGTATCAAACTGCCTGAAGAATGCTCAGCGTCCTGTACCTGAGAAAGCGGCGAGCACCCTTTACGGCCCCTTACGATATCGTGACGAAGTTAAACACTGAAACTGTGTTAGTGAGTCTGCCGAATCCAGACAAAGAACAAACACCTTTTATTGTGAACTTACATTATGAACACTTATCCCGATAGAAAGGTAGGCTCAAACAGGCGCAGCGACAGGACACTGTGATGTCGATCATCCGCCGTCGAGTGGTTCAGGAACACAGCTGCTATCAGAGAACGGCGATTCAATTCATTCGTCCATTAACGTCAAAGCTGAACACTTGAGCCGTAGAGCTGAATTCTCTCGTTAAACTTAACGCTACTGACTCGTTGATCCGAGAAGTCGCTCGATAATGGGTTATGATAAAAAATACGTTACTTAACGAACTATTTCTGTTACCCATCGGTGGCTGATATATCACCATTATGCCTAAGATGACGTCGTTGTCTACGATGCCGCCAGCGTGATACTATCAACAGTAGTTTCGACAAAGCTACTAGGTTATATATGTGCAATACTATTTTGATTATTGCCACACATCATCGCTTAAGGAGAAAAGCTGACTGTTTGGCTGTGCCACACTTCAATGGCGTGTCGACTATTACGCCCGGTTCGTAGTCGCTGGGAACAAAACCACGCTCCTTGATAAGCAACGCAAACTCCACCGATATCATCAATGAGAGAAACTGTACAACTGGCTCAGGTTTATAGACGAGACGAACGAGCTGTACATTATGCTTGTACATTGAGGATTGAAGGCTGGCTGACTGGCCGTTGTTGTCATCCATTAGCAGATCGAGAGGGCCAGCTAAGGAAAAGATCTCTTCTCGTGTCTTCATCGCCAGCGCTTCGATTGCTAGCTAGCTTGTTGGTTTTGGCCCATTTGAGACACTATGTGATGACGAATAAATGAGCCCAAATAGTTAGGTGATCGAAGCTACTTTGAGATGCGTCAGAGTTTCTTAGGTATGTAACAGATAGTTTAATACTTATAACAGCATTATTATGACTCGGCAGTATAGCGGTGTTTAAATTGGTTCTTTTTTCACTTGTACAATAAGGTACCGATACAACTACTGGCTCGTATAATACTTGACCGTACTACTACTATTACCTAACATCTAACTGAAATCGATCTCCAAAACAGCTAAAGAAAATTAGCAGCTGAACAGAGAGAGCCGGCGTTGCACTGAAAGCCGTTAAACATGAACTGCAAAGAACGAACTGCATATTGAGGATCATGGGTTGGCTTTTATCTATGTATCTGTAAGTCTCTGCGAATGCGTACGGATCGGATCAATTGGATGGAAACAGTTGGAAAAAATTGGGGAGAAAACGGCAGAAGGAATAAGAAATTAATCATCATTGAGATGACCCTATTGTAAAGTACCGTGTGACGGGTTTATCTTCCTGGCTATACATTTAACACTGCGCATATATACCGTCTTGTAGCAATGCAAATGTCGCAAACTCAAAATTTTGTAGAACAGGCGAATCAAATAGTAATAATAATAATAATAATAGTAGTACTGAGTCTTCGACAGATTCTCCCTAGAGAGTGCGGATGTGCCGTGTAAAATCTGAGTGCCTTTATAAGCGCAGGACCTAGAAAGGGCAGAAGAAGCAACTAAGATACAGAGAGAGTTGCTAACGACTCAATGGGTGAGGATTTATGGGCACTTTATTCACCCCTGGTAAATTTGGATGGTTGAAACGTGTGAGTAAAAGGAGACTGGCCATTTTCGTTTTTACAGGGTCTTCGATAGAGACAGTTAATGAATACACGTACACACAAACTAGGAAATTGCGTGCAAACTCTGCTTTGTGGCTGATTCATCTGCTCTTGCGTTTCTGTCTGCTTAGTGCTGCCTTACAAACTTTCGTAAGTTAAACGAAAGTGCTCCCAAAACCTTCCCAAGCACCGATACGAGCGAGTGGAATAGGCAACGGGGGACTAAATTTAATTCAGCTCAAGCTATTGGGTGGCTCAATAGGAAGCGATATGTGCTTTGTTCCAGTAGGCAGACGCGCACTTCCTCGCAAAAAGACTAAAAGGTCTAGACATCCAATACACACACTAGTATAAAGAAGGAACAGGCTAACCACATGAACCTTTTGCCCCGCGTTGGCTTGCACGTTGAAGTATGCGGGAAGCTTTTGGGAAATGGCGGAATCTGTCGGCCGAAAAGCAAGTTGTAACGAAAGCGTCTTTATTAAAAATAAGAATTGATTTATTTAGCGGCATTTGTCACAGACCCCCCTCTCTCTTATTCGTGAATTGAGATTGTTTTCCCGCAGCGAATAGGCTAGAGGAAACCCCCTAAATCGTACTGCCAACGATCGCATTGCGGCACTGTTTCTGCAAATGAAATGAGTAAATGTGAGAAAAGGATCAAAGGAAGATCATCATGGATAGATGATCAACAGCATGATCACAACAGAGACAGAGTTTATGCGAATGTTCATTATCTTATATGGGTAGCCATATGCGTTCTTTGGAATTAATAATGATATGGGAACTAAACGTGTTAGAAAAGCCTTAACAACCGTACAAAGGTACAAATATAGGTTAATGAATATTACTTACTTAATTACTTTTATTATTGTTATTAAGCAGCAGCAATGTTAGTAACAACATTTCGTACTACAATATGCGACCGATTTCCACTCATTGTTTCAAGTAGCTTATTGCCATGTGGTAGTTTTTACCGCAGAATTTTATATTGAAATAAGAAGAACAGAGCAATAGAAGACGCTAGCACGTAAAATCAGTCACTGGCGCTGACAGGGTGCGGAAACGTAATCTCTGGGATGGGACTTGTGGGCGGCAATATATTGAATTTGTTTTTCATGCAATTTTTCGTACTCAGAAAAGGGTACTTGTTTGCTTTAATGATTTCCCTTCTCTATAGACAGGTGTATCGTCGTATCACAGTGTATACGACTGTTCCTGATTTAAAATTCTCTAAGCGTTGCTATTATTTTACAAGATCATTTGAAGCAGGTCAGTCACTTCAGTCGTGTTAAATCGCGTAGTTGGCAAAAGTCAATGTTTAGCATCCAGACGAGACCCTCCTGACAAGATTCTATCGCGATTTTCGTCATCTGCCTAGTTAATTTGAGCCATTCACTACACGAGGCGCCAGCTATGAATTGTGGTAATTTGCGTAATGCTCGCTACCTTTGTTGGAAGCACAGGTTGAATTCCGTACGCTGTCCCCTTATATATTTCGTATTGCCTGTGCCACTAACGATATTCCTATCTGCCGTGCAGCCTCACGGCGGGGTATTCATAATCGGCAGTCTGTTCGTCGTGGAAGGAGACAGCTGAGATGACCCGGGCTCTGCTCTGAGTTACTCGTTGCTACCATTTCTAAAACTTGTATACACAGCCTGAATCGTTCTCGCTGGGTCCGGATCTTCGTTTGTCTTCCTCGCCCGTTGAACCCGTCCATGGATCGATAAAAATGCAAATTCAAAATCGTTTTTTCCAGCGCGCGCTTGCTGCTGAAACGGGACAGCCAGAAGCAGGAGCGTCACTTTCACCCCTGTGGCCTCTGCCGCGGCTGAATAATGTTGCTGTCGCAATTCAAAAATCATCTCGTTAGGAGCGGCCATTTTGGGGAGAAGATGTGAGAGACATCAAAATATATGAAGCACGACGATGACTCGCTCGCACATTGTAAGCGTCCAATAGGGAAACCTCAATGAACGCGTCCTACTGGCAACTGCTAACACAGTTTTAATCAAATTGCGTTACCGTGCGTATCTGTTCCTCTGCTTTTTGTGTTGAAAACGGGCTATGAAGAAAACATTTATGGAACAATGTACACTGCGTCGATCGTTAAACTAATGCTACCCGTACGCGGTTGCATCGGGTACAATGAAACTCTGATCTATGGTCTTAGGTTACCAATACCTATTTGAGGTGAACGTTAGTTAAATATATAAGTTAACATTCCGGTTTCAAGAGCCTCTCGATCTTTGCGATTTCGTGCGCGCATTCATCATTAAACGATTTCGCCCCTTTAGCGAACGGTCTCAAACGTAGCTAAGCGTTCTCAGCAGTATTCAAATATCACACATTTTAAAACGAGCATCATCTTCCTCTCTTGTGTTTTGTCGCCCTGTATCTCCCCTATACCCTTCTCTCTCTTTGTCCCATGTGTCTTTTTACTGCGATAAAAAAGTGTCACATTTTGAAAGTAACCACAAAGTTATTCGAGATACGCGAGCGTGCGCCTTTCAGCAATAGGACTTGATTAAAAATCAGCATGTGCGGTTCATGTGGAGAGCACCTATAAAGTGGGCTGATGCTAAACGGCACGAGATTGTCAGATAGAGTCCTGTTGGACAAAGTGACAGTCGCGGGCGCCACTAGCCCCTACAGATTGCACAGAACCCGTCTGGCTAGGTGGTACAAGGGGCATCTGCGTACGTGAGGGTACGCGGTGTTGAAGTGACAGAGAGGTTGCAAATTCTCTATCCCCCATGGAGCTGGGGTTGTTGCTTGAGGCCAATCGCCTGACACTCGTAGGAAAGTATTCCACTGTGAATTGCAAATTTCACAATTAATTGCGTGTGTATCTCTAGATTGGTGTTCGTGTCAGTGTGGATAAAGCAACAGCTAAGTTCTGTTTATACAAATGCGAAGGATAGGCTAACAGATAGGCTGCTGCAATCATAAGCTATACCAGCTCGAGTAAGCTATGGCCATTTTCTAAGGCTGTGGTCTGAAACCGTCGACTATAGATTGTTCTTTATTAACGAGATTGACGTGTTTTTATTTGCAAAACTTTTCTATGAGCTTGTCAGATGCATGTCTGACCTAGGATGCGTGAAAGTATCATGGTTTTTAAGGCTAACACCATGGCGGACACTAAAAAAAGTTAGAATTTTTGTACTGCCCGTTTGGAATGCCCGTTGATGACTGCTTCAAATAGGCATGGTCAGGAACATTATTATATGTGGCAAAAAGGAAACAGATTACGCCCTAAATCAGGAGTTGACAGATATATTGTCCTACCCCACTTGAGATCAGCTTGGCCCCGCGTCCGTACTGCTTAGTCCAACAATTAACTCGCTCCTGCATGTATAGAAAGCAGCCCCAAGGTCCAAGGCATCCCTTATGCACATGGTGACGACAATAATAGCCATTTCATCGGTTTCCTCTTCGAAAAAGAGGAGGGGATTGTTTACATATACTGATCTGCGTGAGGCAGATGATGCGAGATGGTTCGCTTAATGTGCATGTCTTAACCCTACACAAAATCATGTCTGAAGAGTTTTCCAAACGAGGCTAATATATCATTCCTGAAAAAGTGAGTCTTCCCGCGAGCGACCCGCAGCCCGGACTGGGAAACTAACAAAACCACGCGATACGAACACATTCAAGTGTCTGCGGCTCATGTATTAGAAAAACCACCATTATCAATGAACCGCTGCCTAAAGCTCGATATACTCATCCGCTTGTGGTATGACAGCATGGCAGCGTGAACCAAAGCTGGGGAGCATCCGGGAAAGGTGGAATGATCCCATCACACAAAGTATATAGAAACCAAGTTGCCGCGACCGTTCGATCACTTGTTCTCTGAAAGAAGCCAAGGACGATATCAGAGAATAGAGAAGCTGGTGTCATCCAGGACATTCCTGTATATTTAACCCGCGTCGCCTATACCTCGTTCCTTTTACCTTCACCACCGCAAAACAGAGATCAGAATCACTGCCGCCATCCGTTCGTCTCGTAATAGCAGTTCGCATCTGCTTTGTTTTGACTACCCGGCCTTGACTACATGGAACACGGCGATTTGATTGGCGGAGTACGAACCGGCAGAGGAACGCCTCGGGAGGAGAATACCCCAAACGAGACACAGCTGAATGTGCGGCAGAGGAGAAAAGGTACCCCGAAGCACGGATAGATAGGCGACAGAGAAATCCGCTACGATATAAATATCTTACAACTACCACGACTACTTTACTACAACTGCTATTATTGGTATTACGAACGCTTAAGAGAAGGCAGAAAAGAGTTGGAGACGGCACGCGGTAGACATAGTTTACACAGAATAACAGATAGGTAAATGTCTACTTTTTGGTGAAAACGGCGCCGAGCAGTTAACAGCGAAAGGAAATGACCCCGGATACTCTAAAATAACTCATGACGATAATCATGGTTTTCGTCTTTGTCTTGCTTCATGGTGCGCCTGGCACTGTTGGATGGCTTTCTAGGGCTACGTTTCTCGTTCAGCATTGGTTTTTGCATCGTCTATTTCGTTGATTCCGTGACGAGTATGTGGTGTGTGCGAGGTGACGCACCATGTTGGATGATGATACGACATGATGGACGTTTGCATTTGGCACCCTGTCATGCCAACAAATTGCCGTATGCTGCCGTTCTGGAGCTCACTGACTGTCAACCATTATCTGATCTATTTTTGAAATAATCGCTTTTGGGAGGGGCAGCAACGTAATGCCAATCGCAAATACCTTTCACTAAGGAGAAAATTAATTTCTTTGTATGAGACAATATGAAAAAAATAAAAAAAAATAGCGTAATCAACGGCAGCATTCACAGCAGTATGGCACACGTTCACGGCAGCAAAGTCATAGGAGCGATTTGTTGGTCGCCGATGATACTCGCATCAAACGGTGCCAATGATATACAACCATTGAAAGGATATATACAGTACTTCCTTCTCGCCTGCCTACTTCTTAGGTTCGTACCCATATGTTATCGATACACCTGGTAGTATTAATTCAGACCGGGATTCGTTGTTATGGAAAATTGTTTGTTCAACCCCACCGCTAATATGTGTAGACATACACCAGATATTACTGATACTAGATTTATAGACAAAAAAAAATGCTTAAGGTTATTACTCAAAACGTTCTACAAGCGTTTGGCGAGAACGCTTGGTAAATATTACAATGAGTCCTTTCTTACAGCACAGCCGTCGAATGTAGACCAGCAGACCGCAGAGCTGGTTCTTACACCGTCCAGTATTGTCTTCGTTATTGGCATTATTTGTGTCCATGCGATTCTAGGTGCACAGCTCGTAAAGTTATTAATAAACGATTTACAACATTAGAACGTTACGTTCTAATTTAGGTTGAGTCAATTCCAATAAAAACAGGTGCTATTTCGTAGAGTATTCTGGGCTAGAAACCCGTTCTCGAACCAGTGTTCTAGCTTCGTAATCCACAATGCACCCATTTAAGCTGTGTAGTCAGCTTCGATGATGCTGATCACGAAGCTTGCCCTACTCTTCCCATAAATAAAAGGGAATTTATAATATCCAAGACACAAACAACGAGTAGGGAAAGATAGCGAACGATGTAATACACCAAAATCGCTCTTTCATCGTTAGTGTGAGCAACGGTAGCAATTTTCGACTATGCCGGACAGTCTGCGTACTTTCACTATGTTCAAAAAACCCCGCCATCGTCGAATTGGCGACACTGACCGCGTGTGCCACACAGATGCCAGCATCAGCAGCCGTTTGACGTCATAACGTATTATCGTCATACCCCCGTCTCATCTTAGCGTTATTGTTGCTGAATAGGGGTGAAGCTACGCGTCTTCGTCCGGCCCACTGAGCTATAATACTGATTAATATAAAACTACTTTTATTGTGTAAGTACACTTATCCGTTGTTAGAAGCGCTCATTCGCTGGCCTGCCGGTTGTTATGTCAAAGGCGATCTCTCTAGTGAATCTGTAATAAATCGAATATTCACCCGTGATATTACCCAGTGCCAGTCTCAGCGATGTTGACGTTGGCAAGGCTTACAAGTGTTAATCCTATGTTGAGCCCACCTTGTTGCTTCGCTTGACAATCAGATGGGGCATGACATGCAATACTGCAATCATCGCTAGCATTCGTGTGGCTTTGTTCAGCTTCCCCTTACAGCCACACTTTTTCATATGAATTTCGCTCGTCGAAATCATGCTACACATATTACCTGGGTCATCCCCCGTTGGGTCTCCTCCTCCTCCTCCTCCTCCTCCTCCTCCTCCTCCTGTCTCGTTTACGGTTTATTTGATCCACACAGGTAGCAATCATCACGTTTATACGTTGAACGATTCTGATGTGTAGCGTACTCGCGCAGTCGCATCTATACCTAAATATGGCAACGTATCGCCGTTAATGACGATTCAATAGCTGCGTCATTCCTGTTCCATTTATTTACCACTATCGAGACAGAATCGAGAGGCTGAGAGTAGAACCCTGTAGGAAGTTAGTATACTGTTGTTTCAACACTGGCTTTCTGATACGCCGACACATATACTGAGTGAGCCCCGATTGGCTGAGCCAGTTGAAGAGATCGCGTTCAAACGGATAGGAATGAATGAAAGCAGTGTAACAGGGAAAGTAAGGACCGTTGCGATAAACGTACAAATATCTATAAGTTATGCATAGGCCATAATTATCCTCTTTAAAAGCCTGTCAGCCGATTCGCACAAGTGATCCGGTCGTCAACTTTCGATATTAGTTAGCAACAATTGGACTTACTGCCTGTTTATGAGCAACATCTAACCTAACAACTTGTCCTATTCTCTATATTACAATTATTTTTAATATGAATATTCCCTTGGACCCCACTTGTCTCACTTATTGATTCGGAAAGTTTAATAATCACTATTCTATGAAATGATTTCGAAGCAGGTTCCTGCACTAACTAGGTAGACGATAGGCGCTTGTTGACGGCAACCTTAACGAAAGCATCTTTCTAGTGCCTCAGGGGAAAGTTTCCTTAGGTTAGATTAATAAATAATATACTACGGCATAATATTCAGTTAAACTATACCATGATATGATTGTTATGATAATAGTAATTATTGTTATTTTATTAATATTGAAACTTCGTATAAGCCATAGCAGTAAACACATACTAAGTAGCCTGCAACTTAGTTGGCAGTAATTCATAACATAGCATCGAACTTATCCGGAATTTTCATGATATTGGCAGCGTGCGAGAGTTAGCTAGCTAGCTAGCTAGCTAGCTAGGGGGTAGTTTACCATGCTTGGCTTTCTCTCCTTGCTGCGTGCGTAGGATGGCACAATGATGTTCCATTCTGTATAAATGCCGACGGCGCTACTACGCTGGGTGATGGTGGCCACGGTAGTGGTATGGGTGAATTACTGGTTAGAATGCAAAGTGGCCTTCACAGGCGGTCGGGCTTAACCGAGCTTTGTTCCCTGTTCCCGACGCTTGGCCGCAGTAGATCCTACGGCAGCCAGCCACTTAATTAGATTCCTCCCAGAGTTCTCCGCCGGTTCTCGGCTTTTCTCGCGGTTCGAAACTCGTGCCAGGCCAACCCTGAACCTGGACCGGAATTGTTCGGGCGGGATAAAATGGCGGCCAGGCGAGAGATATATAATGAGAGGAAAAGGCAACCGACCTAGGGCTGGCGCCGCCTATAATGAGATTATATTTAGTTGCTGGTCTACTTGCTTCATTCTTCATTCACTATGCATAATAATTCAGGCAGTAAATTTGTGATTAAATTGGCGATTAGCGTTCATCGTCCATCTGACATAGCCATAGATAGTCGTGCTCTATAATGCTCCCCATGGCGCTCGTAGAAAGACTTTTAGGAAACGGTTCACGAAACAGACGAATGTCAGTGATAATATTGCTCCGTTAAAAATTGATCCCCGGATTTATTTTATAATCCATCTGGGCCATATTGCCCACTGAAACTGTGGGGGGCAGCTGACTCGGTTGCTGATTGAGGCTTTCATCTTTAACTAGAAAAATGTATTGTTATTCGTAGTAATAGTAGAAGTACTTCGACGATAAATCCGTTATTATTATTAACTTTCCAAGTTTGGGACACATACGTCTAAACCGGCACACACCATCTTATACGAAATAGCAAAAAGACAAAGTAAGTTTTTGTCAATTGTATCTCTGGCTCAAGGGATTCAGATCTGTTTTCCGAGAGCTGTCCAGCAAACAGGGCTTTGTTTGCATTTTCCGTATTACTTTCTATGGTGAATATCAGTCACTGTAGTAGCTTCCCAACAATTACCCCTTTCAGGATCCCTCGTGATCGCCCAACTTTCTACCATTTGCCAAACTGGCGTACGAGGCTTTCGCTGATGCCCATGATTTTACTGCGACGTATCGATCCGCTGTCAACCAATTGACAAGCGCACCTTTTGGTTCTCGTTCTTTTCATCTGTTATATACCTATTGAATTGTAGTTATATGTACCGTATTGCTAATAGGCAACAGCGTTCTCTGTTCTTCACGGCTATACCCACCCGCATTTAACGATACGAGATTGCGCTTTGGCTACTTCGACACCCGAAGTAAATGACTTCATGGCCATACATGTGGGCACTCTATACCATGGTTTACCTATGATATTGCTGAATTTTTTGTTGCTTCTATTACCTCTCTCTCACCTTGTCTGTACCCTAAACCGGGAGAGCGGTAGGTGTTTAGCTGTTGGTGCGAGGTTAGCAGGTGCTAGAGAACAGAGTCCACGTCATAGATGGTCCTAGATTCGGTGCAAGCTGAAACTATTCTGCACCTTGTACATGTCTGCCCGAGGCCTGTCTTTTTTCACGACCTACCTACGCTCTTGCTGTCTTCGTCTTGCGTTCAAATCTAATGGCAATCATGAGCATCCGGCTATGAGTGAAACCCCAGGTAGGCAGCGAAGAAACACAGCAAAGGCATACGGACCTCCTATACACTTACGTTCCTGATTTCTCTGAGCATAGTCACCTTTCATAAAGCGGGGGAGAAATCGCTTTCGTAGTTATACGAGGTCAGATTATAGCACGTCATAGCACCATATATGACGCCGACCTTAGGGTGCTGCGTAGAACTGAAAACTGCTACTACTAGTAGGTCCGAGATAGTGTAGCGAGTCCAACACAGTGGGCGTCGTCAACAACGACGCCTATGGCGGTATATGTAAAAGATAACTTACGGGTGTGGGTATAACAGAATCAACCGTACGTAGGGCAGTTGGCAGGCTCGTGTCTCGCCCCAATTCGGCGGATTCGCCCCGCCCTTCGCGCCTTAGCTCAAGTGTGGAGGTAGTTTCTCGCATACGACCCAATCGATTCCCTGTACTCATGAAGGGAAGGGAGGTGCAAAGTAGGGCACTACAGCTACTAGCAGTAGAACTCGTTGTTCAGGGAGTTGTGAGCTGGGAAGAAGGTGGCATGGAATCGGGTTTGCTGTAAGGCTAGTAGTCCATCGGACGTTAGCAGGTACCCCCAGCTCGAAAGGACGACAAAATCCAGTCAACCAACCATCTGTGCATATCGCCTACGGTCACACAGGCCAGGGTACCTAGCGTTTGTCGCTTGGAGTTTTTTAGGATGAGTTTTGGGAGCCGTCCGATGGACGATGGAAGTAGGGGGGCTTACAAGTCGACCGGAGAAGCTCCACTTGCTGAGGTAGAATTTGCCGCCAAGTGTCTGAGTTGAGCTGAGAGCTTGTAGGAGCTCAGGAAAAACCTGGGACAGACAGGAAGCCAGACCCTAGAAGGAGGCAAATGTCTAGTAGGAGGAGAGGGGCCAAATTGGACATTTAGACAGGCCGGAATGAGAAGGCGGGAAAAGGAGGGGCTGCAGATGGAGGACTGGCAAGGGATCTGGGACGAAATGACCTGAGTACCTAGTAAAGAACTGAGGCAGAGGATTCAGGACAAAGAGAGATAGAAGGTAGAGAAGGAGGATGAGGAGAAAGGCCCGAACGAGGCAGGAATCTCGTGCACTTTCCATCGACTATCCCTTGGGACGATGACGCTTCGTGCCGCCGGTTATAGGACAGATTGCCGCGCGCCTCGATACGCCAACGCCAACCGGGAATGGCGTCTGACCCAGCTCCCTTCCTAAGCAAACGGCGAAGTAGACGATTACGCTAGAGAGGCATCTTTCCATCGGTGTTGTTCTGTGCATAGCAGTCAGCGTAAAGATAGTTGAAATTGACCAGCATAGATCTGAGTAATGTACAGTTGCACACATATTGTTATTGGTTAGTTGCGCTTCATGTGTCCCCTGGATGGTAAATACTGACTTTCTACTTACCGTAAAATTACCAAAGCTATTCCTATCGTCCAAATAAGCTCGTCCGCACTTGACAATTTTACTTTATATGTGGCAAGTTTTTGCATCTGTTTGAATGCGTGATGGGTGATGTGTTATCGCAAATTCGTTATACGCATTTTTACGTTAATCGGATGGCTATTGGGGCCCACTCCACCGAGCGAAGAAGTTAATGTCCCCTGGGTCCAGCTAAGGGGTTCAGGTCGCGGTTGCCTACGCCTCAATGTGTTTTCCCAGCGGTCCAACGGGTTCATGGTCGCCTCCTAACAGAACAGTTTCCCGTGTCGTTTCCTCACTCTTTTAAGCGGGACACCTCGGACTAGTCGCTCCTCTATTCTGACTGCTCTGCAGCGCACGCTGTCGGTGTTGTACCATTGAAAAATAGGACCCATTCGTGTTCCATCTGTCCTAGTTTCTCGACTACGAGTTGGCACCGATAGTACCTGACGCCGCGAAATGGAAATTCCGATTGCCAAACCGAGTGAGCGTCAAGGGAACTACTGGACGGTGAAGTAAGTAGTCAAGGAGCCTAAGAGCGACTCAGCGCGATCTAGCACCAGTGTACAGGAGTAATGCTTCTTGCAGCGTCGAATCTTAGCATAGGCAGCAGCAAGTAAAACTCTAGTATATATATATTGTATACGTCTGTGTTTTTACTACTACTACTACTGCGCTACTGAACTTTGCCGTAGTTGAGTTCTAGTAAGGGCAAATATTTTATACTATACCTAAAACGATAGAGAAAACAGCTACTACTGCTAAACGGAAATAACCAATATAATCAATAAACTTGTCGTTACTTGTCTAAGCAGGAAAAAAGTGCCTTTGTTCAAGAATGGGGCTTAAAAATCCACGTTCTTATGATCATTAGAACTGACATCGTCCAAATTTCTATACTCAAAAAATTCCCGCTAGTCTGTTGCTATCATTTGTGTTACCGTTGCTTTCGGTTATTCCCCTTGGAGCTGCACTTCTTCGTTTGTTTGCATCGACAGATTTGTTTGGGTCGCTTCTGTTACTGAGCGTCGCTTACCTAACCAATAAACATCAGTGTTTTGCGATTCGGCCTGCGGCCATACAGTTCTTGCAGCTGACGCCTTTAAAAATTGTTCTGAGTGATTTATTAATAACCGTTTTCTAATCTATTCAAGATACGCTACATTTATGACTAGGTAATAAGCATATATGCTTATAAAATTTCTATCTGATTGCTCGTTTAATGAGGTTGACCCTCAAATCATCTGTAGCCGTATCCCAATGGTGAGCCTAACCGAAAAATTCTGGTCTGCACCCGTCCGGTCTCAAATCCACTTCCACTATTATAGGGTTTTTGGCGTTGTCGCAGTCGTTGTCGACATTATACGCGCATGCCGCTATCATTTTCTATCATATGAGCCTATGTGCGTCACACTGCGAACGTATTTTTTGTCGTCTGATCGTTGTGGTGGAGCTCCGCTTGAGGCGCCCGAGGCGGACTCAATCAGCCTTGGTTCTGCCCCCTTTCATCAAAGCCCCTTGTTCAGTCCCATAGACCCCTCCACCCAAACACCTATGCGATCGATGGGTCGACTCAGCCGTCGGCAGAGCTCATCTGGACCTTAGGACAGAAACAAGCAGGAGTCATCCTGGGATGTAATTACCCCTTCTGCGCCCACCCATATACATTTCGGCCTTATTTCCGAAACCGCCTCGCGGTCGTCTCCAATCCTCTTTGCCTCACCCCTCGAATCGGTTATTCGATAGTGTAGTTGCGGCAGGCCTGCCCACGTATCATTGGCGGCTGGTGATGCTTCTAAACGACATGACTTTGGCAGTTGGATATTGTATGGCGGTACGTGGCAAACACAGGCTACATACGACGACTAGCACATTGAGGAGGGTACATATAGAACAGATTTAAAAATGGCGAACAATTCATTCATTCATTCAAGGAGGATAAGGCAGTTCGTAAAGTTACCAGCAAATGACGAACGATGACGTACAGCTCTGTAAAAGTTTTCTGTATGTGACAGGTGAATGGTTAAGTAACTTTATTTAAATTATATACACATGATATGCTCCATTGGTTGCGATGTAGGTATTTATATGATTATAATAATTCTGGTAACCCGTCGCATCCCTGTGCTCCCTAGCTATTCTGAAAGGACTATATTTGATAGAGATATAAGTCAAAAAGGTTATCGCAAAGGATAGCGCACACATTCACATTGCAACGGATCATCGATACTGGAACGAAGCATGGAAATTACTGCGAATTATTAGTAGTAGTCCAATTACCCAATTCAAAAAGTTGAAAGTTTTTTTTTTTTCAAAAACCGAGAACCATGTTCACTTTGTTTAATGATAAACACGCATTTTTACCTTTATTTTCAAATTCTCAAACTCGCTGCCTTATATTGTAAAACATGTTTACAGAACGAGTTAGCAAGGATAATTCACGCGTCTAAGCAAGCCAAATGCGCTTGATCATGACCCTATGTCGTTTGTTGAAGTTGTTATAGATAGTGCCCGACGTAAAGTACTATGGTCTATAATCCCTAGACATTATAAAGCCCGCTGTGTGATGCTCGTTTGCGGCACCGATAGAAAAAGTTGCAACGTGTTCGTTTAGCTGGGGAGCTAATTAGGCTGGATGAAACGTTTGACGCGACGCGCAGACGCTGACGAGTCGCATATAAGAAGCTCGGTAAAACACAGGCAAAAAAAAATACGAACGAGTTTCTTCGGACCTCCTCCAAACGTGTACGGCCGTCATGTGTGCGTGCGGCTAAAGGCTCCATGAACTTTTCGTGACTCTTTTAACGAAAAAATTCAAGAGTAGGATTCCGTCTCAACAGAGGACAAGCAAATGAAAAACTCTACAAGAAGAAAATGTTTGTAAATGCTCGCAGGAAATTCCCTGTAGCAGTGAACTAGCAACAATGCGAAATATTTCTAGGATGTGTTTATACAGTGGCTTTAGTCTCGAGTCGTAATCTTAATTGGTCGTAAGTTTTGGTAAAGCTCTACTTTAGTTCGAAAGCTTAATACCTATAAAGTATCATAAGGTATAATTGTTATTTCCGTTCTCTTCTGTTTACAAGTCAGCTACCGCATATCTGAAACTAAGCTTGCTTATAGTCTTCATTTTACTGGCTCAGTCTGACTGAGTCTACCGGGGTATGACGGGACGAGGTGCCTAAAGTTAGTGCTGGCTTCAGGACACGGACAAATTGTCCCATGCGATACTATTGGCGATATTGGCAATGTTCTGGTACGATTCAAACAATTCGGTTCATTTCCTGCTTGATACACTTAATCCTGTAAATTCCATTACTCAAACATTAGTGCAGTCCTTCTTATCGTTATCTTTTTTTCAAAATAACTATAAAAATCAAGCGTAAACAGTCGATCCTTACTCTCCATGCTCTTTTTTTTTTGTATATACGTCTAACTTTGAACGAAGAAATTGGTAAACACCAGTGACGTTCCACGATGTTTTATGCTACGGGGCATTGAGGCCGAGTTACACAGAGAACTCTGTATATGCCTATTTCAAAGCATTGCTGTGTTGCAGGTTAAAATACATAATGGTCGTAACCAGTAAATGTCCAGCATGCAAAATTCCAACAACGCCACTAGACTTACTATGCAGAGTGGCTCAGATCAAACCGTACCGAAGTGGAGGCAAAGATTTTCATACCCAATTGATAACTAAACAACAAAGGTGACACTCATCAATGCCTACCAGCATTGGCATATCGTGAGCCATTGCAAGAACAACAGATACATGAACGATTGAGTGGCGTTTGCCCTATTTCGAAAACTCTGCTGTGGGTTGCTATCGGTGATAAATCAGCCCACGAAGGGGGCAGTGCAAATAGTCTGTTGTTAAGTAACGACCGACGCAGAGTTGGTGCTAACGTCGATTTCGACCGTATTGGCGTTGCGGTGTTCATTGAGCCAACGCGAAAGGTCCCTGCTGGAAGTTAGTATTGTTTATTAAATAGACAAATAACAACGTCAACAGCAACAACAACAGCTAAAGAAACAATAAAATTAGAGAGCCAGGAACGAAACCGGCTGTGAAACACTGGAGTCCGTTGCCAGAGTAGAATTGTTTAAACTTTGCGCGCACTGATTGGCAGCATAATAGCTTCGAGATCAGCTTGTGACCGTCTCATGTGATTGTTACATATTTCTTTGTCCAGCATATCTACTACCCTGGCCGCTCACTATCGGCCATGCGGACCTACGCCCTACTATTGGCTCAGAAGTCCTGCAGGCTTGCTCATGTTACGAACCGTATTCTTATTGGAGTGGTCACTATACCCGTGCGCATATAGAAGGGAGTAGGCACTCAAACGGGGGACCTGGGAATCAGCACGTGATGGGCTACTTGCCTGATGCGCGACGGCATCGGAGCGTGACGCTCCGATCGAAAGGATGGGGTTAAACCAAATCGATGAAATTCGGACCTTTTCGGACAATCATAGGTACCTCCAAATTTGCTCGACACAGCTGTGCTACCCTTCATCTCAAATCAAAGGAGCAGTGTAAATAAAGTGGGTTTGCGCTCAGATCCTACCAGTTGCGACGTTCGTCTGTGGTTTACGTAGTTGGGTAAAGAATAAACGTATATTCGGTTGTGGGCACGTGTATGTGAATGTTGAAGGCAAGGAACTGCAAACAGGAAGGCGTACCTTCGAGTATCGTGGCAGTTGAGTTTTTCCGTGTGAACGTCTACTTCAACAACAAATAGCTTCTATCTATTTTGGCTCTTGTTATGATTAATGGCATCCTGTTACCTTCACACGCATACACTTCTAGACTAATATTATAAAATGGTTAAATATTTGTCATACACTAATGTTTAAAAGAGATTTCCACAAACTGATAAAGCATCGCTCTGGGTTTTAGATTAGCTAGAAATTTAGTTAACGGTTGTATATAAATAGAGCTATATTTGACAGTCAGCGCTTGAATGGGTTTTGAGTTTTTCAAAATTAATTTTTTTCAATTAAACTTCGTAACATCGGCGGAGCTAATGTATACAGCAACTCTTTCTATTACTGCTGTGACTTCGGATTGCCGCTATGATTCCTGCCTGTCATTAATCTCTGCAACAACACTATAGTTAGTGCAGACCAAATGAGGAAAACACAGGTTTCTTGTACATGTCTTCTATGAATTCGTCTGTCTCTTATTCGCGTCATGAATGAAGCACACGGAGCAATTAATCTGAAGAGGATTGCGGCTACTCTAGTGTTATCAGCGCCGTATCTGCTTGTAGAAGGAGTGTTGTTAAAGTACAGCAGCGAAGGAGGACGACTGACTTCGTATTTGAGGAATCGGAATAACGTTTTTCGTCAGTCTCTCCTTACGTAAGGATCCATCATCACTTTTACGTTTCAAAGAGCACAAATTGCTCCCCGATTTATTACTTCATAAATATGAGCTTAAGTTTTGGGATTGATTAGCGAAAAGAACGAAGACACATCATTTAAAAACCCGAGTGTACGTCCCAGCGCCTTCCTTTTATTTGGGGCCGTTCTTCATCACCGCCATTGGGTTTCACGCGTTACTCAGCGAATGATGTTATTGTACGGCAGCGTTATGCAGGAACAGCAGCATAAAACTAGCGGACTCGCCAACAAATATCCGCGAGATTTATCAACGCAGTTACTTTTGAAAATGTTTTGTCATCAATATGTTCGCCCTTACTCTTGTTATTTGTCTCGCTTTTTGCAAACAGTTGTTATTATTTAGCTGTTACTGGTCCAATTGCGGCCACCGATGACCACAGAAATCGATGATTTCAGCGTGTCGTTAACGTCGTTGTTGTAGCCAGACTTGTGCAGTGTTCGTAGCCTGTAGTCTTCATTTACTCGCTGGTTTTATTGTCTTGTTGCCGTTACCAGTGCTGGCGTCGGTGAAGTTTATTGAATTCACAGCGTGAAGCGAAGACAGCAGAAGCAAAAAGTAACATCGAAAAACGAAAGCGACCTCATTCGTGGCCTGCTAACTCGTAGTTTGTTTGTTACGCCTAGTGCTGCTATCTCGTCAGTTGGTCGGTCATAGAGCGGCCGGGAGCTGGTCCGGCACCGCCTGCCAACACGGCCACGTAGAGTGATCATGTCCCCGGTGCCGGCCCCAATCCCGCCCACTCAAAAGTCCATTGCCAATATCGTGGGTGGCAGTTGGCGTTAGATGAAAAAACGCCGAACGAACGACGCGGCAAAAACAGCAAGGGTAGCAGAGCCAACGACGATACCAGCAGCGGCCAACGATCAGCAGCTGTAGAAATCCGGACGAACCATGTGAGCGAATACGCAATAACATCTGTATGCGTACATAATATGTAACACATGAGTCTGTGGAACATAAAGATATTGCAAAGAGTAATTACGTTTTTAATACACACACTTACATAGGAACAGCCGAGAAAAAGAGGCATGCCTTGCCTCAGGGTGGAGTACGCTGCGTATGTTTTTCGTGCTGCCCTAACTCTATCCGTCGCTACATGTCTTCTGAATGACCGACAGTCCGCGTAATATAAACAGGTATACCCATATACTATTATATATTCTTGCTTCGGTCTTTATATAAGAATATTAGCAGACAAGTGATAAACAGTTGTCTACACCTGAGCTATAGTCAATCCTCATGATAAAGCTATGCAAATATCAGTTACGTTAGAGTAGATAAAGGCACACTGTGTAGTCCGTTAGTGTACATTCATTTCACTTTAAAGGACGCACATAAATGGCCATCTTTGTATTCCTATCGCTGAAATCCTTTTGCTTGCTACCAAAAATCAGAACCTCTTGTAAATTCTGCGAGCGAAAAATCCCAATTGAGTCAAGTCAGTGCACTGGAATTGCCGCTTGTATCAACGTGCATGACTAATGTAGAGCTGTTTTGCCTCTTGTCTTAGTGTTACTCCAGGACAAAAACGGAAGAGGAGTGATAAACTTCATCCGACAGCCATGATCCGTACTCCATCTTATTTATATTTTCGTTCTCAAAAAGCAGAAATGAAAAAAGCAAAGAACAAACACAACCATTTGGGCGGGAACAAGGGGGTGGCAACAGGACAGAGAGCCCGGAGGGGAACTGAGGGGAACGGAGCGACTAGAAATGCGCTGAATCCTTCGCCAAGTCCGCTAGCCAGAGGACAGCCTCTGACGTTGTCACTTGGTCTCTGTTTTTTCCTAGTCACATTCGATCGTCCCTGTAGTACTCACAATAGTTCTAATCGATAGGTTTGCAACCCACGCCTTTCTGGTGTATCCCCTCGCCGATGTTACTATATGTCCCAGGAACAGCTTCATCGTTCCTGGGCGGCTAGTGGGAGCATCTTGGACTGACCCAGCCATCGAAGTCGGGCTAAAATATGCTTTAATAGCAGGCTGCCAAGCCGAACGCTCGCTACAGAATCAGCCTTCCGAAGCTACCATCTATCCAGTGTCCTCCTTGTACACCCTACCATATATATGTATACCATACATATATGGTGCTATATGCTACATATATACCATATATGTATATAGTAGATGTACAATGCAGTGCAGCACGAAACTCGGCTTTCTAACTAGTACCAATAGCACTAGATGCAGTATCCTGCTTCGCTAAGCTCTTTGCTTTTGGTCAATTCTACAATAACCCCAATGGTTTAGTTTTACCTATCTTCAGTACTTCTTCCCTACTTAGTTTTATGCAGTATTGAGTTTATGCAATGTTGATTTTCACCGAACACGCGAAAAGCTGAAGGAGGCAGAGAAGATCACGCCGATCAATTTGTCAGGAAATTTCTCTGCTCGTTCAAGGTAGCAATAGCACGCAGCCAGTGACCTAAATGTTAGTCTTCCAACCCTAACCTGAGGCAGCAGAACTGGAGAAAGTGGCGGCTGAAACTGTGATTTCTGCACAGTAACAGTCTCAGTGAAAGCGACGCGGAAATAAATAATCGCCGTCAGAATCTACTACTCTGACTCGGTTTTCTCGTCGATTCCCATGTCGCTCATCAGACATCAAACGCAATCCGAACAAAAAAAAAAAATGGGTAGAACAGAAACTTGCTTGGACGCCTACTTCAAGGTTGTATAATAAATCCGAGGCAAGATATGTCATCCGTGTATTTGAAAACTTATATTTGTCTAGTCTAATGTGAGCCGCCGGTTAGAATAAGTACTTTTTACGAAGAAATTTTCGTTCAATGGAAACTGGCAAAACAAGGCACACATACATACCGTCATTTATTCGTATCTGGTCATGATTTTTTATGTGAGTCACATATAATATGTGATAAATAACCTAGAGGTGTGTACCATAATTAGTTTACGGGAATTTACGTTACTTTTTGTTGGCTTTTTTTCTGTGAAGCTTCAACGAACCAATGTATGGTTTATCTTCAATACCTAAGCATTACGAAACCGTTGTAAGAGCGTAGTTTCATCAAACGTCGCACGATTTGATCTGAATGTCTTTACTTGTATGCAGACTTACGTGTACTTCGGCAATACTTAGTTGATTCCTAGTGGCTTTCGGAACTTCCTACAGAGTCATCCATATTACTGTAGGCAAAAGAACCCTTGACATTTTTTCATGGCCGGCGCCTTCTCACATACCCTAGTCCTGTTCGACAGCCACTTCGCCTTCTCGTGAGTCTCTCTCAGCTTCTTCCTAGCTTAGTGGCTCGTAACGACAAGGACCGCCAAAAGCTACCATCCCTACCGTATCGCTAGCTTTTACGACACTCATTATGATCGAGCTCGTTTTCATACCTTAAGCGGCATCAGCAATAGCAACAGAAGCCAGTTTTTGCCAATGAGTCCGCTCCTAACCGCCTATGTCCAATGGTGCCACCAATGAGACAGCCGCCTCATCAAATCAGAGCAAGCGGTTCTACTTGCTGTTTGCATGAAGACCTAAGGACAACAAAGAAAATGCCATACCAACGACGGTAGCATAGATGATGCTTTACAACAGCTTCAACGTCAACGTCTATCTGTACGTCCGTGAGTGTGAAGTGAAGACGTAAACTAGCTGAGCCACCGCCGCGGCGTCAATCTAAACTGCTGACATTGCCACGATTCCTTCGGACTGATTCACTGCAGCATCGTGGTGTCCCTGACACTCTTTTCTTCTTGTCCACACAAATGACCCGCAACGCCATCAAAGTGAGCCGAAATTGCAAGGTGATCACTACGATGCACCGCGTGGTATAACAGGGCTAAAGCCCGTTCTCTTACCCCCCATTTCAGCCGCTGATCGTCTCATCGTCGTTATCATTATTATGTGTCCATCACTCGATCGGCCCCGAAGCTGTCATGGCTACCAGCACTGGTAAAGCTACTGAGGGAGATGTTGCTTCTGCTTTGTTGTTTTTTACCGAAGAGTTTGCCCTCACGATACCTTCAGACGATTCACGTTCCTCAGAACGTTTTCGAATCCTTACATACATGTACAAGATACGCGGGACACCAGTAGCGATCGGCGTTAAGCATCATCGTCGTTAATAATAACAACAGCTAATATGAAGGACAACTATCCGCTTCAACAATGACAACAGAAGATGGCACAGGTCATGCCTATGTTGGTCTTTTCGCTCAAAGAAGCTGAGCTTATATGGTTCTTTGCTCGCTCAAATGATGAGTATACTCACGCACGCAAATGTAGCTTGTAGAAGTATTGTTTATATTCGAACCATACACCTCGATTGACCCTAAAATAGTCATAACGGTGAAGACGCTGTAGGTAAACTCTGAAAAATGAGATATCAGGTCTGTGGTCGATACAGTCATGTTCGAAAAAAAGAAAAGCTGGTGATGGTTTATTTAACGATCAGACATTCCTGTAATTCTGGCATAATCAGACGTGGACACTTCAGACAGAGGGACGATAGTTTAGGTTAGGTAAATATTAGTAAGGGACGCCCGCTGAAAAAGCCTGTTGCCATATTGTATTGGTAATCTTTTTACACCGAGTACATTACGGCTGTGGCGGGTTTCGTCGGATAGCTACCTAAATCCATTGATTATTATTTCCAGATTATTTCCAAATGGGATGACTCGATGATTCAATAAACAAAAAAATAGATGTCAGGACTTTGCCTTGCAACTAGTAGTAGGATGTGGGTGACGGTCAGTTAAGGGGTAACGTTGCGTCGTACGACGTCCACCGCACGTATCGTAGCAACTGGATGAAAATGGACACCAACAGTTATTATCGCCAGATGACGTCGATAAAAATGGCGGTTAAAATAGCGGTTTCTATCCACAATTTAGACGATCACATATGGGCCGAGTAACAGCGGCCTAGTTCAACAGCATTCGATCTATGTTTCTTAGCGAGGAAGCCTCCCCAGTCCCGTTTATGTGGCAAAAATAGGTAACTGGAAGTTGAGCACCATCTTGTACCCGACCGCGGGCCATTGCAGGTATGTGTATTTAGCTTCTATTTATTAATTAGTTCAGTGGAGAAGGATGGCATTGTCTGTGTGTACGTGTGTAATTATCGATTCTCCACCGTTAGACGATGTTCATTTCGAAGCCGTTATCACAATGGAACAACCGCAGCTTTGAGAAAAATGACATTGCCATCATTGAAGTTAGATAACGAAAATTCAGTAAAGAAAAATTAGATGCTGACCTGTCTTAGGGGGACTAATCCGTCCGCGTTAGCTCTCTTAAAATAAAGGTTTTCTCGCCTAGCTAGAAGGCTAATTCAATTTGAAGTGTTTCCTGGGCACTGTGAATGCAAATTCCTATTGGACACAGATTATTGCCGTTGGATGATCTTGGCATATTAAAGTTTATATAGAAGAGACCAGGAACTTGCACGCGATGATAATAAAGTAATTTTTAAAATTAGAGGCTTCCCATTAAAAAAGTTGAAGAAACGAACAAAAAAACGACGCCATTTGCATCAAAGTAGTTTCAGAGAATTGCCACTTTTGTTAAAAACGCTACATACACCTTGTAAAAAAGGGAGCATCTTCTCTTCTAGAACAGTCCCTGACCAGTGCCATGAAAAGATACATCGTTAACACGTAATATACGAAAGAATGCACCCTTTCATACTATATATTCAAATAATACCTGCTAATTTTTCGTGTAGAAGATTTAAACGTTGATCTCTTGTTAAAGAGGCGATCGCAGCAGAAACAACAACCGGAAATACGTCTCGTTCCTGACGCCCGTACACACCGACCCATTATCGTGGCGTAGTTTTTACCGACCCGGAACGATTAACACTATAACCTGACCTGCTTCTGCTATCATTAAACACGGAGGTGTGAAAATTTCCGCATAACTTGGCGGGAACATTTGGCCTAGTAGCAAGTGGTCTTTCCACAAGTTTTTAAGACGTGCATAACTTCGTTGTAAACAAACGAGTTGGTCTATATTTGTACGCACGCCTTCAGTACACACTTCAGTACAACGTGCAGTTGTTATCTTACAATGTTCGCCGCTATCGTTGAGAGTTGAGGATCATCACAATGACGACTAAGAATCAAATACCGGAATTCATTGTCCAGCTATTTCGGTTGGATTTTTTTTTTAGTACGTCAACTAGCACTTTTTGCTTTTTGGCTTAGTGTTTGGGGCCATTACAGCAACTATCGTTATTACGCTATATTATACGGTGTGGGCATTTTTATTCAGCTTGACCTGCCGCTACGCCTACCGCTGCTACTGCCATTGCCGCATATCAACGTTTCGTTTGCATTACCTGTCCCTTCTCCACAGCGGCTACTGTTAATGCCCAGGTGACCAACTCAAGGCTTTGAAAATTGTTCGAGCTGTTTCTCGTTGGTCTCCTGTACAGCAAAGCCAGTCAACTACCGTGCTGGTTCTGTGTAGTGACGTTTCGCATCGGTCTTCTGATATCGGTGACGATGCCCGCGCCGGTCGCCAGGTCCGTCTTCACGGTGCCGCTAACGCTGCTGGGGTAATTTTCAGCAACATTAGCGCGCTGTATCCAGCCCACATCGTAGCTATAGCTGCGGTGCCAGTAAAACTTGTACGATTCTTAGCCCAGCAAGAGATGCCTTAAAGGATCAGACACAAAATACGCACGGACGCGTACGCTTGAGATGATGGTGCACTTTGAATCCGGCCGACAACGGCCAGCTATACAGCTTGCCAGCAAGTATTATCTATGCAACAGCGACCCGCCCCAGTCTTAGATCTGACTAGCACATGCCAAATAAAATACGCATATCAACTGAACAGAAAACGAATATTTTACGCAGCGTGTCTAAATGGGAATATTTTGTCAGTATTTTCATTCAGCCGTAGAAGCAGCCCCGACTAAGACAGCAGGTATTTTTTATTAAAATCATCACACCCCCAGGCACCAGTTCCCAAAAGTGTTGCTAGCATAAATACTGCATCTTGGCACCACTCCAGTTATATGGAAGCAAGCGCGACCGAACTGTTAGAAAATTTCTCTTGGTCTTTGGTCTACCGCTCTGAGCATCACTTATGGAATTGTCAGAGGCTCCTGCCGTTAGCAGCTGTCGTTCCAGCTGTTCTTGCTAGGTTCTTCAAAACAATGATAATCCACATTAGATGTGTGCCTTGGACGCACATCTTCATAGCTTCATTCTCCCTGCTTTGACCATATAATCTAGATACTCTACGAATGATTGTCTTCGCAACCTCCTGCGGCTCGTTTGGCTATAATTGTTGTCGTTGTTGTTATTTATAATGATCGTCACAAACTGAACCTGTAATGCGTAATACATTAGCGAAGAACCAGATGAACTGGGTGTTTGTTAAGTAATATGCTATGTATTGTCACCTTGGCGTATGAACTCAAATGACCATCATATTTTTATTGCTTCTACCGTCAACTAGCTAACTCCTACGCTAAAATTTGTAGCATTATTCTATTGCTGTGTTATTATTGCTCTTGTTTTTGTTACTGATGTTGGTGCCGTTCTTGCTATTGTTACTATTGTTTTGAAAAGCGCAAGGTCTTTGTTTATGAGAGGAGATAGCTCTCATGGTCGGTTACTGCCACTGCCTTATCGTTTCACTCGGCTGGGCACCTGTTGGATTCTGTGGGGATCTCTACGGTCTTACAATTACTACAATACCCTCGCGACAACAAACGAAACTTCCTCGTACGTCCTCAAAGGCAGCGAAGACAACGTCCGCAAGGTTGGCGTTGCCGGCCAGCCGAATCCGACGACACTTCGAAAGCGGACTATCATGATTATCTAATAGACTCGATTCGCTACTCTCGATTCGAGGCGGCCAAGAAACAGATATCCCGCGCTGTCATTCTTCATACAAGCTACCCCACCCCACCCCACCCCACTTCTTGCTTGGCTCGCTCCATGAAGCCAAAAGTTCTTGTTTAGCCACTATAGCAGATAGATAGATAGATCCAAGAAAGCAACAAAGAGAAACACGCGGTAGACATACAGAAATTTGTAAATAGATAACGAGAGCATGGCGCTACGATTACGCTGTTTTGACGCCGTTGATAATTAGCTTACTGGTCGAAGCTTCCAGTAAGGGATTCAACAAGGCGATGCGCTTTAACGCTTCTGAAAAACTTAGCAGTAGAATCGGACAAATGTAGCGGCTTGGCGACATGTCCGCTGCGGCCTCTCGATTATACTATTGCGGCAGTGATCGGCTTTCTCAATAGCAACGTGTAACTCCTTAGCGGCAGACGGCTGACAACGATTAGAGTGGTAACGTTGATCTGTGTCGCTACGAAAATCTGCTATTTTTGCCATCGGTACTTGTATCGCCGTGTCTTTTTTTGCAGTGAAGCTTCTGTTTATAGTAGTCGAATCCTGTTCTTACTCTGCTTGGCATCATAGAAACGTCAACCTCAGTAGCATTAGTAACAAGCAGCGGCATCACAATGCACATATCACGTAGCCATTTCCCCTGCCGTCATCTCACGTTTTATCTCGCACCTCATTGAGGTTCTACACGAATAAGGATAACAATAATAGTGACCTGGCGATGCATTAGTAAAAATGTGTATTATATATTATGTGCCAATGCCTTTCCAGCGGTACTCTAACTGTTTAGCTGCAATAGCATTATGGCTGTGACATCAGCTAATAAACAATGGTAGTAATCATTTACTTAGTAATGGTTGGCATTTGCTCTTGCCGGGCTGGTTTCCCTCAGACCCGAATCTCTTTTGTTGTTCCTGTCTTACGTCCACACTATGAATCCACTTCGTTGGTGTCGGCGCGACGCGCTGCCGCGGCCCTCACTGCCCAACACTCTCCCAGCACCGGTTGTTACGCATCGTTTTGATGCTACCGTTGCGTTATCTCTATAATTATAAAGTAATTCGCTTTTGTTGCTAGGTAACTGACTTGTTTTCGGCCCGGCAGGCCGGAACAGAATGAGCAGAATGTTGGTGCCTGTGACCGGTGCGACGGACGCTGATGACCGACGCATTTGCAGTTTCCTGCAGAGTGAGCTTCAGATCTGTTATCCAGTTTTGCGTCGGTTAGGTTTCGGCGCACATTCGGCTTTTTAATCTGCGCTTCAACGAAGCGTCCCAGACGCGTATAATCCTCGTTAAGTCTAGGCGGTCATAGAGTCCACCGGGCGCTGGTGAAGGTATGATTTGTCTCGATATTTGTTGAAGAACGCCACTCGTATGTTTGAAGACAAGTAAGATGTAAAACGGAGAACCGCCAAAAAGGCTCACTAAAGGCTGACGTGCCAGGAGCAGATGCGTAGATCAGTAGTCGGTAATGACAAGCAGCCATGTATTTTGAGGACGGAACCAAGGTTTTCAGCGAACCGATAATCTTAAATAGGCCGAAGAAGAGTGACGGATATCTTCTAAAAAGATTTCACTGCGCGCATTATCTCTTTCGTCGTAAGGTTGTGTCTTTTCGTTAAGCGATCGCATCTTCCACAGAAGCCGCTCACAAGCGAAGAGTGCCCTGTGCAAGAGATGCATAGCAACCGTTACAGATGTACTAGTATTCGATCAGCAAGCGTTAATCGGCTTCACTTAATTGCCATTGCATGAAGTCAGGAATTGTACGTTCAAAGGACATTCGCATGCGTCGAGGTGGCAGCGGGGGCAGTCGGGTGATAATTTGGAGAATGCTTTGCCCATTTTTCGAAGTTCGTCTAACGGTATTGATGAGGACGACGACGGCAAAAGGGGACAAACCTGGAAAAAAGTAGTTTGCTCTTACCTTCGACGTTGACGATGGCCCTGTTAATGATATTTGTAGCCAAATAAATTGATACGGTATTGACATCGCTGCAGCTTAATTCTATTGTTTTTTTGCTGGCACGAACCACTTGCCTCGATCATCAGTAAAAACATCGGATACAGAAGCGACAAGCCCAGCAGCAATCATACTTGTATGACACTCGAGGCGGACCTCGGGGGGCTTGTGTCTGTTTCATGTCACAACGTTAGTCTGACGAGGCCGACAGATTTAGCGCCTTGCGCTAGAGTTAGCCCTCATTTAGACGCTGGTACCATGCATAAGTATCATTATAGCACGCATACATATGTAAATGTATATGTGTGTGAAATATCAACGCAAGTCAGAACATATGCACAGGCACCTTTGTCACGCATGAGGCGTACACATTACTAGGTGACCAAAGCGAAGTCGTCTCTGCAATCCGCCTCTGAAGCATCCTCTGTGAGTGATCTCTCAGTTCCCAAAATGAATTTGTTAAGGAGCCCGCAGCACACCACGCACAGCTACACGATGGTCGGCCAGCCTGAGTCAAAAAAGAAGTCAAAAGTGAGGTTGCGCCCGACAACCGTCGATTCTGGGTTTGGTCATTTACATCAGCTGGTGGTGACCATGGTGATCATGACGATGCCAAAACCATCTGCGGCTTCTCCCTTGGCCCTCCCTCATCTGTCTAACGTTTAAAGTGGTCTGCAAGCCCCCGACACCTAGTTCTTTGCCCGACGCCCGAAGTTGTTCTTCGCAATAACAATAAAAATCTGCCATTTCGTTCGTCAGAATAAAAGACAACGTCAACCACGTCGGCGGTGAACGAGGCAGGCTACCAGGCATCAACCAGGTGTTCAGTGAGTTTTGCCCATTTTCGTGGATCGTCTGACGCGGTAAGAGCGTCAGCTGCAACGGGGATTTTTCTATTATTTCTTTGTTGTTTGTTTGTTGTGAGCTTTTTTAGCTCTCCTGCTGCCTGTCACTTGCGGCGGAATGACGCCAGCGTGACAGCGTCGACAGCATCGAAAACACACGCGAAGCGTTTTTGCTTGTTCATTTATCTAACTTGCCGTTGTCACTTGTCTGCCAATTGTGTGTACTGTGTGTCTGCGTTTCATGTCGCGTCACGTATAGCTTGAAGCCCAATAGAGGTCGTTAGAATTGAGCTCGAGATCGAATGAGAGAAAGCCAGTTACTCGAAATGGAAAAAATATCAGTCTGTATGCCCGTACGTATGTAATAACTCCTGTGGTTGACGCTGGTAATAGGTATGATTACGAGTGGACGACAATGAACGACTAACTAGACATTAGCTGATACTGAAGGCCATCCAAAACAGAGTTTACTGCAACCGAAGCTATGTTTTTGCCACTGTTTCGTCTTTATTATCGTTTCTGTAGTCGCTGTTTGTTGCTGATGCTGACATATTTAATATCGTCGATGTTAGTAATATGTTGTCATCGAACGCGGTGAAATAATGGCCATCGATTGTTGTGGCCTCTATCTACAGATAAATGAACTTTTTCGTGAGGCTACTCCAGAATCGATTTCCTTTTCACGCAAGTAACAGCTCCGCCGACAGAAGCCAAAAGGTTCGCAGCTGTTGCTAATCAACCCAGAATTCGACCCGGAAAACAACCCGTTTTTCGAATGATGAAATTTCCTTGGGATCCTTTACAAGTTCACCCTTCTTATTTTTGTCCTTTATTTCTGTTCCACTCGATCGACTAGATAGGGTGATTTGTGTGACTTTCAATTACTAGATTGATGCTTTTTTTTTTCCAATTTTTTTCTACTTTTTCTGATTTCTCTTGTCACTGTGCTATTCTATTGAAATTTAAACAAAACGGTGGGTTCCTTTGCTCATAGGCTCGTCGTGTCGCCCATCGATCGGAGCTATATTATATGCGTATACGTACTGTATACGCTTTCTGTTTGATAGAGTTCGCTCCGTACGATATTCGCGCGGGCTGCGTTCAAAGCTTAATCTAGACAATACATTTTCTGATTATCGTTCTGACTGCTCGGTGTCTGCTGGCCTTGTAATTCCCTTTGGTGTTTTTTTTTTTCTCGCTGCTGCTAGTCCTGCCGTTGTTGACATCAACAGCCATTACAATTACTCGCGATATATCGCTTCGATCAAGTACATGAATAAATGCACAGAATTTATTATTTATGTATGGCACTGTGAGTGCATCTGCTGCGTGTCAGCGGTCGACGCGTGGTTCCCCGCCAAACGAATTCAAACGATCTCAAATTGAAGTTCTCCGAATGCCAACCGCATTCGTTATGGTACGCTGTTCCGATCCGCTCTTCAGCGTATCGCCCGAGAAGATAAATTACTCTTGTTTGGCCAATTGGTGATTGGCCGATGCCTAATAGGTAGTCTGGTATCACACGCGCTATTTGTGCATCAAAATCATCAAGCCCAGTCATTATTACCATGACCACTATGGTCATAGTTGTCTTAGCTGACATTATTGCTGGTTACCAAATTAGCTTTGATAACCAACCGCTAATATGCGAAAATATGTTTAAATTAGCTAATATATTTCGGTACAACTATATAATTGATTAGTTTTGAAAACAACGATCTGGTGTCTAGTCGTACCCTTTTGCTAGCTGTTTCGGGTGCTGGTCGAGAAGTGCTGTACTTTTTATTATTACTAGTATTTGCTATACCGGATAGTCCATGATAGGCTCAGTATCGTTGTTCCGTACGTCGAATATTTCGTGCCCGTTTGAAACTTCGGGGATCACTTTGCTGCATTTAGTACGTGCTGATAGTTCATTTTGCTACTCGTATATTTCGCATAGCCTTCGAAAAGATCAAAAAGAAGAACGTTTACGCCATGCTTACGTCAGCGTCTAACGTTAACGAATGCGTTTAGCAGGAAGAGATCGGAACGTTCTATTTAGCTTTTCTAGAAAATTAAACAGTTAGTTTTACGTTAAGTAAGTAAACATGATCAGCGACAGCTTCAGATCCTATCTTAAAACCCAAGAAATATTTAGTATAAGAATGATCAAAAGCTGATGATCTGGACGACAAGAAGAAAAATCAGGACAGAGCAACAATAACGTGTGATAAGTGAAAAGAAAAAAAAAAACGGCCAAAGTCGCACTGACATAATGGACAGTGCCTCATTTACTTCGTCGTCATTAGTAGGCAACGCTGTATGATATTGTGTACCACATTGAAGCCCGCTAAATTTAGCCGACTGGCGTGCACGTCGGCTTGATCCGGGATAAATGTCCGCTATCTCCGCTGCCAGCACCACAAAACAGCGGCAGAGACAATTTCTGCATATTGTCTTATAGGCGTCGTTAATTGCTCTATATCTAGTGGAAAACCAACCGATCAATCTTTTATTGACCTATTTTAAGCTCTCTCTGTTGTTGTAGCTCTATAGTACTGTGCTATAGATGTGTAATTGTTTGCATAATCTATTTTATCAGTGCTAACCTTTTGTTCTCAGCAGATTAATTCATTTCGTGTAGTCTTCAAGAGAACACGGCACGAGGGACGTACCACATTTTTACTGTTGATTAGTTCCTTTCGTGTAAATTGGACATCGAAACATTTAACTGCCACATTGCATTACTCGTACGTTGTTGAACGTACTCAGGCAAACACAAAAAATTTAACATAACAGGAACATGTCTGAAGCAATATTTGAAGTTGTCCTAGCGTTACTGCCATGTCTATATATAGCTCTGTATGAGGCACCGCCTTCGCTCTGTACTTTGGTGTATTCGTCGTAACTCTAGTTAGCGTTAAGAGCTGGTCTTTAAACCGGTATGGAGAACTTCGCCTTGGGAGGAGACCGAATAGCCGATTCTACGCTGAGTTTCTCCGTCTTTGCGTCTAAATGTATGACTCTCGTCAAATGTTCTGCTTTTTCTCAGCATTGTGTATTGTTGTTAAGCTAACACCCATTTTTATACTTCGTAAAATGGCCACGTGTACAGGTTCCCGACCACATTTGCTGGTACACTTGAGACCCGCTTGTTTTTTTGCGTTCGCTTGAGAACTAATTCCACCACCGCCACATTTATCTTGTGATGTCGCCAACAACATGTTGTCTTCTTAGGTTTTTAGTTGTGATCGGTATTTGCGACCTGAGCTCGGATCATGTTGGGAATCATGCGTTTTTCATCGTTGAATCCATTGCTAAGAAATTGTCTTTCGTCCACTTATATATTATAGATCACAAACAAATTTCTGTACATCTTATGTCTATTAATGACATGGAAGAAGACACTATATTGAGTCAACTATCAATGCCCTAAATACTACTTATAAACTACTACAAATTTTGTTATAATACCAAAGAAAGACGGCGAACATTACCGTGCTTTTCGGTAGTTTAAGTCATGGAGGTTAAAACACTAAGAGCGCGTACGAATTTCTGCCTCGATTAAAAACCCATTGAACCCATTTACTTTAGTAGGAAGAGGTGGTGGTTTGTTTTAGCATAAAGGCTACGAGTATATAAAAGAGTTTCAAAACTTGCAAAAGAGTTACGCGAAGCCATTACCGTATATATATATATATATATATATATATATATATATATATATATATTTATATGAAGCCGGAATAAAGCCGGAGCCACGTTGAACGCGGCAATACGACATGCACCCTCAATTTAAGTTGTCTAAATGTTTCCTCATGAGAAGCTACACATAATCTTCTATGGGAACGACGTGCAGCAGGAGACACGAGGATGACAGCTAAATGTACAGTTGTTATGTCACCGCCCGCTACTCAAATGGAGCTCCTGATCTCTGCTCATAACGCCACAACAATGCGCACACAACCATTCGGCTGCCGAGGACTGTGGGGGAGACACATGATCAGAGACGGAACGGACCGGGCACAGGCATATCAGCCAACAACTGGGCGCGTATCAGGGCAATTCCCTTTTGTTTTCATCGCCAACCAGCATCGTCCTTTGTCCACAGAACATTCTGTGAAACATCACCAAACGCATGTACACATCGTATTCAACTATCTAATAGTAGCAGTCATAATTGTCGCGTGCTGATAACTGTTCACGCAGGAGGTTGACTTCGATCCCCCCACAAAACACGTCCATAAATTTGAAACTGGCGAGCTGAACCTGACACGGAAAAACAGAGACAGAAAGCGAATAAGAGGATCAGATAGAGACAATTTAAGGCGACAACTGGCAATGACTCTGTTTATTACTATATATTCCGGCGATTGTAATTCTGACCGCTGGTTTTACTTATGCTGTTGTTTCTGCTGCCGCTGCAGTTGATGGCGTTGTCGTCGATGGCACCAATGCCCAATCGTCTGTTGCTTTTCGCGGAAGAGCTGACGGCAGTAATCGTATGGAAAATGCTTGAACAAGCATGTCGAGTCGCTTGCTCTAGCGAAATACGCTGATGACATGAGCCTGCAAAGCTGTTGGTGGGGAGAAGAAGGACTAAAAAGCCTCTGATGTTTTTCCTATTATTTCGTATTTCCTATTCCTTCTCGGCGTATTGGCAGCGTTTGCCTCGTCTATTGCACGCTTTTTTTTCGATGTATCCCGCTGATCTGCTACCGCCATTGCCGGCGGCGTCCTGTTTTTGTGGCTTATCCCGTAGATCTTCTCTTTATCGGCTTCCTCGACCGCTCTCCCGGTCCTGTCCGAAAAAGTTGTCGTGAGTCTGGCAAAATCGAAACGAAGCGCTGCGCCATCGGGCTCAGCAGCGCAGACAGTGGAGACAGGCGAAATTAAGTTGTCTCTCACTTACTTGTCCACACATTTGTGTTCGCGTAACATCCCGCTTCCTGGTAAGAAAGGTCTAATCAAAGCTGTGGTAAAATTCGCTAGCGAAACTGTCGACTGCCGCGGCGGCGGCGGCGGCGGTAGTGTTTGCTCAGTGTAAAGTTGCAAATCCGCGACTGAAACAATATCACAGGTAACTTACGTGTGGAAACGACGAATGCCTGGAAGTAGATCGAATGGAGGAAATATCTGATTTCCATGCGCGAATTCATAGCCATGGATGAAGATGTCGTTATTGTTTCTACTGCTACAATTTTGTTATCAATATTTTGGGTCGAGCTGTGTGTGTGTCAAATGCCGATATCTGTCATCGGGGAAAGCTCTTAGACAAATGTCCGTTGCCTTCATTTTACGCATTCAGTTTGACTCTTAAGTTACTAAACAAGATCAAGGAAAGCTTCAGTATGTGTCCGAATCCGAATAATGTTCGTTAAGCTGCCGAAATTTTACAAGAAACATTTATATCCAATGGGTGTGCCTTGACTATATGTTTGTTGATTGTTAACCAGCGAAAGTTTGGAGCTTGTACTTTATCAAATCAGGCGATCTTTAGCCATAAGTTAACGGAAACACTCTTTCAAACGTACAACATAGCACTTTTTGGTTTTCGTAGATGGCCGGCTGTTTCGGAAACGAACCAATTGTCGCGTTAGCCTATTTTGGTAGTTTTAGTACATCGGGCTACTGAGTCTGGACCAACGAAATCAAAAGTGCCTTCGTAACAGGGGCGGACAGTTGTTTTAACGATAAAGCTTCTGTTTCGGCCGCTGCCTATTGAACTCGTAGACCTGTCGAAATCGTTCGTCTTCGTTCGCCACTTTACAGTCAAAGACAGACCACGCAATACTTTATACGATTTTACTGTGGTACTTTGCTTTGTTGCTGATCTTCTGTTAGAAATGCAAGCGTCAAGGCGGTAACTAAACAGACAGACGTCTTTAAGACGGGGGATATTCGTTTGTACGTGCGTTGGACGGCTCTTCTGTTGTTGCGAGCGGCGCCATCACTGCGGACAGTTATCGCGAACAAGTGGGAAGAAGCAGTTAGCGATGTTAGGCTTTGTGGGTACCTGCTTGTGAGTGGAAATTTTGGCCGAAGAAAACGCCACAATAGCAGCGAAGGTGACTGGACAAGCGAAAGGAATGAATAAAAACGGTGGTGAATGCTGGGGGCGTCCGATAGCAGGGGTCCACAAATGCGGTGGCCAGATCGTTTTCGTGCCTTTATGGCTCGGATGCTGAGATGGAGGAGTTAGCAGTTGGCTCTCACTTAGCAATGGCTGCAGGATTTTATACCACGAAATCTTAAAAAAGTATACAGCGCTTAAGATAAAAGGTAGTCAATGTTTGCGGATATTACCGCTCCGTTTATATCTGGTCTCGTGGACGTGGCATGGGCTTATCTAGTCGGCTATGTCTGATCAATCCGACACCCCGAATAACCAGTCGCTCTGTGCTATGGTAAGGGAAAGTTAAGCCAATTAAAATCTGATTAGGCGATCAAAAAAGCGTTTTTTGCTAAGTTCCGATAAACGGCAATGCGATATGTTATGTTTCACGAACGAACATCATAATTAAAATTATCACACACGACATGTGAGGCGTTTGGCCAGAAGTGGCCGATCGTATGCAGCAGTGCAGTAATAACGAAGATCTACACGTTTTATCTACACTTCAAGTCAAAGTAAGATCGATTTTTCCGCGTCCTCCAACTACTTCCATTTATTAACTATTAACAATCATTCATCAATTAATTCCATAGTTCAGCTTCAACTGAACAGTACACAACCAGTTCTGCGTACCTAACAAAAGCTAATTTATTTTATGTTGAATTGAGTTCATGCAGACATGAAGACATGCAGTATATAACTATTCCACCAAAACATCGGTTTTAATAACGATAACCGACTTCTTTAATATTGGTCATCGTCTATTTCGTCGTGATCGTTATATGGGTGCCTCCGTCTGCGTACGTGCGGATCGGACAAAACATCAAAGATGTCACAACAATAATAATAAGATAGGCTACAAGACTAGGTTACACTGCTGCTACCTGCCGGACCTCCTTCTTCGGTGATCCAGATCAGCCCAAAACCCATGCTCCCGCTACCCTTTGAACTATCTTTCTCTTTCACCCCCTGTTCCCTCTGCTAGCGGTCTTCTATTCGCCTCATCATCGTACTCCGCGTTTCATTGCCGGTGTCGGTGCTGTAGCCACCATTGGCGTAGCTCCTACCCCTATAATAATAATAATAATAGGCAATATTATTATGAGTACTAATTATCATTGTCGTTGGTAAGGCACTAGGGGCGAAGCCCGGGACAGGAGAGTTAACATACAAGCATGGTAATAAATCCTATGATGATTCAGGGGTTTGTTGACTTTGCGAGGGCTCCGGGCAGCAATAGTGGCAATGTCGTCACAGTAACGCATAGATAGCATTGTTGACCGATCGAGTCATAACTCAGCGCTGACCAAATGCTGCCCGTAGCAACTTAACTATTACATGCATAGATTTCTATATCTATTCGAATTGAACATAATGTAGCAGCACCTAAGAATATATACGACTGACAGCGACCGAGCATAGCGTTTCGAACGAGTGCGTCCTGTGGAGTAAAAAAAAAAAACAGACAATTTTCTCGAAGTTGACGCCAGTCATACGCAGTCTACACGCGTCGACTGTACGTGAACGCGAAACGAGCTTACTGGAACGGTATAATATTCAGATATATTACACCGAAGGCCCGTT
Organism: Varroa destructor; assembly: GCF_002443255.2. Taxonomy (NCBI): domain Eukaryota; kingdom Metazoa; phylum Arthropoda; class Arachnida; order Mesostigmata; family Varroidae; genus Varroa; species Varroa destructor. The sequence continues at coordinate 8,093,393 of NW_019211455.1, forward strand.
GTGTTATTATGTACAGCGTGGAGCGTCTAGGCCTTGATCGTCGATGGAACATGACGGCCGGCCAATAATTTAATAACTAATGTCATATCTGCTAATATAACACAATCAATAGACATAGAGATAATGTTTGGCGACGGTTTTTGATAACTGCGCTGCATAAACAGTCCACTCAACACAAGGCCGCATTGTGGCTCAATATTTTTCAGGTGTTTTTTTTTTCTTTGTGACGGCTTGAAGCTCAAGCATATGCCACTCCCGAAGAGACATGTAAGCTAATGTGTACATATTCATTCTTGCATTAACGGTAGTGTCGATGAGGCCACAGGTGCTCAATGAGAAGCTGCAGCCATGTCCGTCAGATCTTTTTTAATGTGAGGTGAGCCTCAATGCTACAGCAACAGTATTTCGGATATATGTTGTCATTGAGCCATGCCAACCCGTCAGAACATTGTTTCTATTCGATTAATCGAACCATCTTCTTTCTGAACGATTGCAACAGAAACTCCGGTGAGCTGAAACAACGAGATATGGAGTGACGCTATATAGGACATGCACATAATTACGGTATCTGACAATTCGATGGTCTCTGGTCGATTGCAGTTCGATATTAGTATGCATGAGAGCACACGAGGTCCGCCGTCCCTCCTACGTACTAACGTTGACGTAATGTTAGGAGTTGGGGCCTTTGCTTCAGCATGAAGTATGGGTTTCATAGCCACCTCGGTTCCTAGTGTCCAGTCTAGTTATGTTCTCTGTGTAATAATATGAATGAAAAATTACTGCTGGGAAAAGCTTTGCATAGATGTGTGATATGTAATTATCTTCTCTACCATTTTGTGGTTTTCAACCACGATTAACTTTCAAACACAGTTAATTTTTTACTGCCTTCTTTTGTCGTTGTTTGATTTTTTCACGAAACACCATAAACACAATATCGGCGTAAGCTACATATCGATAATGTAAAATTCGAATATCCGGAAAATTTTGTAAGTGTTTTGCCCTGGTATTGGTATAATATATTGTTTAGAGGTTCGACCAGCATATATGACATAGTCGAACAGGTCTTTAGTGACTATTGTTGCTTTTTCAGCCTTCCGTCCAACGGTTGCGTGTCCCGATGTATTATTTTTCTACTGACAGCGATAGATGGCGAGCAATCATTTTCACCAACAATCAGCTGTACGCCATTTTCATAAACGAAATAGCGAAAGTTGTATTCCAGTGGCGAGCGGCCATAGGCTAAGATGAAAAATTCTAGGCCTCCGAACAAGAATCAAGTCAACGAGATGCCGTATCGTCCTTGGTCACCGTTGAAGCCTGAAGTGCTCAACTGGCTTTTTCATCTCTGCGTACCCTGTTGAAGGTGATTACGGCTGGACTTCGACTCGTTGACTCTTTCACCGGCCATCTGAGAACGCGTGATTCATTTCTCTCACGCTCTTGCTCTGCTAGAGGCCGAACCGCAGGCACAGACTAATATATCTGTACGATGAAAAGTAATTTTCGATGGCGCCGAATAATATTGGACGGTCACATTAATTCTGTTTGACAAACCGAATTGGTCTGGCATAATGAGCGTGAATTTATGGCTCAGAGACACGTTGAAACCAATCTATATTGAGCAACTATCTGTAGTTGATAGCATTTGTAGCCGATTCCATCGAATGCGTGTCCGCTATGAAGAACCAAGGGGACTGATGAACGGCAATTATCGCAAGGTAGTGGCAGCGTTTTGCCCGCAATGTGTGAGCATAATGTGAAGATAATCAGAATATCTGTTCTTGGTCTGTTTTCTCGCCCCGCTTACGGTTAGCTTAACGTACACAGTGGTTGCTTGGCGTTGATGAAAGACGGGTGTCTATTGTCAATAAAAATCAGTCAACATTGAGGCGCTTGCCTCTGTGAGATGTTTGGAGTTTAGGTCCCGACGTTCGCCTTGTAGCGCTGGTTCGTTTGAAGACAGTTAAAAAGGGACACAGTCATGATTACTACATTGAGCGCATCAACCCAAAGATGCGCTTTTAATATTGATGATCTATGCGAAGCGCTACTGTATGCGATATGTTGGTATGGAGAATTTGCTGATGAGCCTCCGGCAAGACATGGCGGCCATTTACAGTACATCGGAGAAGCGTCGTGATGAGTTTGTCATTAATGTGATGGACATCAGTGCAGTCGAGCGTTCGAATCTTTAGACCTATTACAGAAAAAGACAAACAACAACAGTAAAGTGCAGCTTCTGTTTCAAACATCTGTTAGAGAGAGAGAGAGAGAGAGAGAGAGAGAGAGAGAGAGAGAGAGAGAGAGAGAGAGAGAGAGAGAGAGAGACTAACCTCAGCACGCTAATGGCGGCGGATCCGAGTAGCATCGGGGTCGACATATCACATTGCCGAAATGTCAAATTCTGCTCAATCCGGCTGGCTGATTTTTACTTAAAAATCACAAAAAGGCTACTGCAGACTCTCGACTCGATTTGGTGTGGAGGAATCTAGCAACGACAGGCTCCATCTCTATTCGTTGAACATTAAAATCATCGCACACATGTTTTGCTTTCTTCACTTCTTCTCACCGTATTGTCCTCTTTCTATATAGTTGAGCGATTTGTTTCGTACTGTTGCCATATTAAAGATAACGATAAGTATTACCGCTTGGCGTCAGGTGGAAGTGGTATAAACGAAAAACCGCGCCGCATATTTGAATGGAAAAACGAGTTGGACCGCGGCGACAGGTGAAACCGGTCTTCAAAATCAAATATTGTAGAGAATAACACCAAGTTTTCTTAGACAAGCGTGAAGAATAGAAAAAAAAAAAAAAAAAGGAAAATCGCGAGAAACATATACTATCAGGTTTGTATAAGAAGGAATAAATAATAATTATCCATAGCAATTGGCAGATAGATATGTTTTCGTTCTTCGTTAGGTAGTGCGATAGAGTGCAATTTGCGCTTCCTGTCACCACTTTTTGACAGCCGACGCTTACACCTTTCTCTAATATTTGGCCTCCTCTTCGGCAAGTTCGCGCTAGCGTCTGCCTAGCTGAATCTGGAATTATCACCCATTTCTGAAAGCAATCTGTCGATCCGAATCAATGCTCCGAATGCTTTGCAACTTCCGAAACTTTGGCCCATCAATCACTACGTAAACTTTTGTTAGAAAGTTTACGTAGTGAAAAAACTATTGTTAGATAGTGGTCTTTTTGTGTAGCATTGCAGAATTGTTAATACAACCGGTAGTTCTATGCAGTGTGGATAAAGGATAGGCACTGTCGCTGAATGCGTCTCATGCGTGCATGTTGCCAGTGTTCGTGGACGGCCTCTAGTAAAAACGCGAACTATAAGCTCGTCCTTGCCGAGACATTTCTAACGATCGGACCTGATACATCAAATTTTCGAATAACGGTGCGTGTTTTGTCGGTATTATTGTTATCATTGCCATGGTCGCCTTTAGTGGAACCGGAAGCGTGAGATAAACAGGTTCGTGACGCTTTTTTACTGCAAAACTACAGCAAAGGGCAACGAAGTCGTTTCTTCCGTTGTCGTTTTACTATAGCAATTTTAGCCCGAACTAGATCAAAACAAAGGCTGCCAGTTTGTCGATCTCTACCGAGCTATTATTATTAGACAATGCAGTATAGCATTGTATTTCTAAGAAAAGTAATATAGTCTGCATACGTAAACGAAGATCACCCGAACTGCCATTATTTCGCTATCTGAAATATATTACGTATGGAGTTTTCTTTTTCCACACACGTCGATCAGGGGAAATAGAAGGCCAACGACTGATACAATTAGCCGAAGCTGGGAAGCAAGTCACTAAATCATTGTGTTTCTCAGGAGTCTTTGCATGGACTGGAAAATCAGACCCTAACGAAGCTGTGCAGCAATTCAATAGGAAACGGATCCGTAACCACAGGGTCAAGGAGTTAGTAAGAAGAACGCAGCGAATTTGAAACGCATCGTTACTCAACGTATTCTATCTATAACAGTTCCACCCATGAGTGTTTTAGTGTTCTAGCAAAAATGTAAACACCTATCCTATTGCTAGATTATTAGATCGTGAAGGCTGCAGACAAAAACGTACATTTAGTACACGACAGATAAATGTATATGCAAACCAAATTCGTCAATCATCATTTGTTTTGATACGAGTTATTTTCATTTATTACTCGACCGTCACAAAAGCTCATGGATAACGATCAAAATGAAAATCTGCCTTACCCAGAACCGACCCGTAGGAACCTTATGTATCGATCAATCTCTATGATTTGTTTAATTTTTACAGCAGCTCGTGCAAAAGGTGACAGTATAGATGATTTTGTAATACTACCATAATCACGTAGTGCTCTGGGCCTGCTTTTGTGTCCTAATTTCTATATTGGTTACCAGCTGCGTTACCGATAACAAATACGGGTCATCATTAGATCAGAAATAATGTAATGATGAACCAGCAACATCAATAGCGATCAGTAGCTACTACAATCAACGTATACACGCGTAAGCGGTACAGCCATTGAATGCGACGCTCTTTGGCTGGCTAAACTTGGCAGAGTCAAGCCTGCTTGCATCTAGGACGTGACAAGCAAATTAACAATGAAACAATATAAATTAAATAACAGACAAACTGTACTTGTTCAGGCTCAAAAGGGATTGCTGCTTTGGCTGGTAGCGATCGTTGTGTTTGTTGAATTAAATGGTGACTCTCTAACAAGGCGTTACACGACTTACCAATTGGACTTTTGTGTGCGAGTACACGTGGTAAATCGTGGCAAGCGTGCCAGGCAGATTCTGTATTATGAAAACGAAATGCAAAGATGGCCAGCAAACAACGGCTGCCAGTGAAGCTAGTAAGAGTTCGCCGAGGCGATCGCCTATGGAACGTCGGCGCGGAACATATCAGAAAGCTTCACAAAAGTTTTCCTGGGTTCCCTCTAAGTAAGCATAGCAACGAAAACAAAGGAATTCAACATGATTTGCATACAGGTTCGTTACCTCATAATAGGACACGAACTCGATAAATATAGGACACAGGATATAGTAGACGTTGACGCGTTGTAACGAACACTCTTTGAACATATAGTCGAGTTTTCCTGGGTGACGTCTATTCACACCACTTTCTAGCTATCGTTCCTTCCTATCTAAATTACAGATTTATAGTTTTACGGATCCGGAAACACGACCTATCTTGACGAACACACACAAGGGTTTACGGACTAATTTCGTAGTACTATTTCCAGTTCGGTGAATATGCCCTCGAACTCCGATCTTAAGCACAAAAATAAACTTGTTCCATATGTGCCTTATGCTCCTCCTCTGTTCTAAATCCCTTTTGAAGCGAATATTTAAGTTAACTAACTGTGTCTGTAAAATGCTTATCTCGCCAAAACTGCGACAGATTTCTTCCGAAGTCTTCGATTTTGTGGTCCCGACGTACGTGATACATGACTCCGATTAGAGATGTATATCTTATATCGCACGTCGGTACGATAGGAAGCGATATGATGAGGTACGTCTGAGAAATCGTCACTGTTGTAGAACTAAGCTGCCAGATAACTGCCTAGCAGTTAGTAAGTAGACGTTAGCCCTCTCATCTCGCTAACTCTAACCAATGCATACATGATAATAGCCGGCAAATCATCTAGCTCCATGTAAAATCCGATCAGAGATTTCGTGAAGTTGTCGGCAGCTAGATCGGCCAGAGCCGCAGCAGTGGTTGGTAGCCGCCCCGCCGCCTATGCCACACAGACCGTCATCACTATCATGACCGCGTAACAGAAATCTCTACTCAGACCAGCAAATTCAATAGTTGAGCTGTTCTAAATAGAGAAAAAGTGAAAGACTGGAGTTACCTGTGACAGCGAACGAGTCACCAAGAAGACCACCACAATCTTTGGCTCTCATCATCTCATTGACAGCAACAGCCGAGCTAGGTATCATCGTGCGAACACCGCTGAGGTGCTGGTAGCAGTCGCTTAGTGCTAGGTGGGGGGTCTGGGCACCCGAGCCTCTCTTACTCTGGGGCCTCCTCCGAAATCAAGTCACCCCTTGGTTGGTCGTTTGAAGTTAGTATCGACTGAAGTCGTCGCAGACATCGGCAAGCGCACAGAGCACCCAGTGCGCGGTGCCACTGCTGCTCAGACCCGCAATCGCTCAACATGTCTCGAAGGGTGACTTCTTCTTTTTCTTTGCTGGTTCAAACAAGCAGCAGCGTCAACAACAACGAGTTAGACTGACTGGTTTCGACGAGGATAGTGGCGGCGGCGGCGGCAGCAGCAGCGCAGAGAACTATCGTGAGGAACGTCGTCAATGAAGGCGAAAAAAAAAAACGACAACAAGATCTCCCAGAACACCTCTCATTGCTCACTCCCCTGCTTCCTATAGCGGTCTACCAAGCGCGGCTCACGAAACCGACACTGAGGAATTGGCGACTTCGCGACAGCGAAGACGCTGCTATCCAGTACTGTTGTAACCCCACAACAGCACCCAACGCTCCTCCGTAAGCCGCCTCACACTGCTAAATGATATTTTGAGAGGTAGATGTTGGCGTTTTTTGCTGTCTCGTTACTGGACCCAGCAATGGTTATGACCAGATAACCACCTACCGAGTGTACCGCCATTGCTGTTGACGGGAACACTCACTGCGACACCAGAACCCATGGCCATGATCAGCAGCAGCACGTTATTTAGTCACCGAGAATAGGTAAAAGCGTATCGTTTTTGCCTTCTCAGCCACTTCGCGTCGTTCGTGCCAGCGTCGCACGAAGGAAAATTTATACAAAGAAGAAATTTTTTGACGGCCCGTCATGCGCGCCCAGTGCTTCACACCACAGCAGTCAGTGCATTGGGCGTGCGCAGATTCAAACAGCGTAATATGTCGACTCCAGAACCAGCCAGATGATGAGCAGCCGGCGGGAGCATGGGCCATTTTGCCTGTCTCCTTGTCTGATTGCCATCTGTCGAGTCCCGTACAATTCGTTGAACTAGTGCTTCTGGTTCAATACAATTTCTATGGGCGCCGTTAATGGCGCTACTGTTACCGCTACGATTTCTTTTTTATGACCAGTGAAACGGCTAAAGTGAAGATTTTTGTTTGTCTTCAGATTTTCGCAAGTTCTCACTCATAATGAGCGGTGCAATTGCGAATAGCCAAGCCTTTCTTGCCGCTTGAAACTGTCTTTGCTGGTGTTGTTTGCTACAAGTTTCGCAAGAACACGCATCGCAGATAGAAACGCATGCGTATATATGAATTATCACCATTCCCGGTACTTGATGAAATTTCCAATCAATTTGACGGTTTTTTCTTTCAATTGGTTTATTTATCGTTAGACGAAAAAACAGGTCAAGCTATGCCTAGATTGAAGTTAACCGTTCAAATGGCTGACATGTCCGACCGTAGTCAGAAACGATATAAAACATAACGCCTCAATGCAACTCAGAACCAAAATACGTTTCTCATAATTCTTTCCGAAGGTTTTGTCTGTAAATGCATCCGTCGCGGTTTACTTTCGCGTTTCAACTGATCTATTGCCACATCAATACCTACTAACGCCACAGCATCTGCCTGTAACATTGCTTTTATTGAGTTTCTTTTAAAATGGCATTTATTTAAAAATTTACTCTCTTTTTTCCCGTAAGAAATCTATTTTGCTTCTGTTGACTGCCCTGGCTTTAGGAAAGTTTGTTCCTTTTTACAGTTGCCGCAAGTTTTACCGCGATTGAATTCGGAAAGTTTAATATACCCTGCCGGAGAAGCGAAGCTAGCCATCCTTGCTTCTCTGTCTCAGTCCTCGATCCGAACTCGCATTTGTTCCGCGTCCTTGGAGCTGCCGGCGCCTGTAGCCCCCCTTCATTGTCGGCTGTTCGCACTCGGCGTCCGATGCCGTCGACTTCATTGGTTCTTTTGATCCTGCCCTCTCGTTGCTGGGTCTTAGTCAAATAAAGCAAAAAAAAGTATAGAGAGGCAGGATAAGCAACTAAGTCATGTGACTGACTGTTGCTCTTCCTCTTGCTCGATTCCTGTTTCGCCTGTCCACTCCAGACCCTGGAAATGCAGCACAAATTTCATCACTCAGAAGTACAGAAAAGGAGAAAAAAGCGAGAGATTGCGTGCAGGCCGCAAACTTACAACAGGAAGATCAGCGGTAGGGCGACCTTTCCGTCGAGGAGATTCCGTGGAATCGCATCGAGGCTAGAGAATCGAACGGAAAAGAACAGTGAACAAAGGGTTTACTTCTGTATAGAACCTATACTGCCTGAGCCTTCTTTTTACTCATTTTCGCCACGGTGTGTCTGAGCTGAGACTCATCCGAGACGAAGAGAGAACTAGGATCGAATGGAATAGGGACTACGGCGAAATGTCTTGAAGTTGGCTAATATCATGGATGAAGGTCACTGATAGCCTCGCAGCCCTTTTCTACTCGCATGAATGGTAGAGCTCGATCATGTCGCATTCTCAAGCGCTAAGGCCGCTGCTGCCGCCGCATGGAAAAATGCGAGTAAGCCTTCTTTTGCTCTTTTGTCTGAATTCCTTGGGTTAGCCTTAAAGACTGGCTGACTCTACCCGTTTTCGAATGACCCTAGTGAAAGCCTGGCTGAACAGCAGTTTTTGGGGAATTCTTTTACTACCACTATCCGTTTTCGTATGGGGCCGATGAAGCTGCTTGTTCCCATGGTATACGCTGACTCGTCATAAAATTTCGTTGGCATTGAAGAGGGACGTTGAAAAACGTTGTCAGCCAGTTTAGGTCTCACCAAGACTAGGTCTAACTAGGACGTGTGGTTGCGAAAGGCTCGACGTAGCTGACTACCAACGTCGTCAGCGGCAGCAGTAGAACTAGATTACAGCGATGCTACGAAACAGTAATAATGTGGTTTAGAACTTCTGGTTTACCCTGCATCCTTTCACTTTTTTTTTTCACTTACCATATTATCTATTTATATAGGTTAATGCACAGGTTTTCATCTCGGTGTATCAGCCGCACGATTCCTTCCCGCGAGGCCTTTTTATTCGCTGTCTGCCCAGCCAATACGAATCAGGCTTCCTCTGCCGCTGTGAGCATCTGTATGTATGAAATGCCAGTATGTCTGTGTTGGCAGAATTTGTTTATTTTTCGGACGTGCCTCCGGAGCACAAGCGGCTCAATCTGCGCGGTCCTTTCTCGGCTTGGCCCCGGGGACCTCTCCCGCCTTTACCGAAGAGGTTCACTTTGTACCGATCACTGTTGTCGCAGGTTGGCCACCCGCTTAGTACTTTGCTTTCTGACGAACCACTGTCGGTCGCAAACAAGCCAGTTTAGCAGCTCGACTCCACAGTTACAGCCAGCCACAAGCGGTGGCGCGCCCACCAAAAGATCACTCACTTGTTTTGCCTGACTATATCTAGTAAATCCAGCTTTCTCTCTCTCCCCCCCTCTCTCTCTCTCTCGCCAGGCAAATCGCCAGGCCGCTAGGTAGATAGGTTATATAGCCGAATCATAATAAACCCGTTTTGTTTGCGGTTTGCCAAATATATATATATATATATATATATACACACGATTCAGTAACGCTTTTTAGGAGTGATGGTACTATTATGGCAGTCGTTGTCGACTTACGAAACGGCTGACAATATGATAAGGTATTTGGTTACTATACAGGAATTATTGTATGTATATAGAAAATATCATTATGATCAATCATGCATCGTTACTCTGTGCCGAGTAATGAAAGGTTCAATAACATACGAAACTAAACATTTTGAGATATTTACATTTGCTCATTGTTTCTGTTATTTCTATTTTTAGGTAAATATCTGTGAACACTGCACACTAATACGATGCAGCATAATCGATTTACACCTGAAAATTATTCTGTTTGTCTTGCACACACTTTATGTAGTACTTGCATTTATTTCCAATAGAACTTCTAGTTCTCTTTTTTAAAGTTCTAATGATCTTTGTAAAAAAATCATATCTAATGACAATGGGTTTATCACATACTCAGTTTCGTTTATTGGCATCTATACATCTATACATGCTTTCTACATCTGTTGATTTTGTCGACTAAAAGTCGCCGAATTTAGTTAGGTCTTTATAAAGCGTCGGGGCAACCACCATCCATCACCTCAAGGCCCGCTTGTTTCCGCGTACAAACACCGCAGGCCTGGGGTAAGACCTGTTCAGAACTAGGTAACCCTTTGCTTGATTCCTTCTTCAACGTCTTTATTCTTTTTCGTTTCGTCTTGACGTGTGTCTTGTCTTAACGGTAGTACATTTGGGCTATGCGTATGTACGGGCGTGTGAGTCTGCCTCGATCCTCTGATTCTTCTGACGATATAAAAAAGAAAATCTCGGCCATCGCCTAGGGGCATTCTTTCCTCTGCGGTGGCAGCAGATTCTTGCTACCTCACGGCGAACGAAACCGACCTTCGCCTACGAAGATCCTGCCTCATCTACGCTTATTGCTTGGAATTGCGATCTGTGAGTAGCTAGACTTCCGCCGGGAGGGCGACGAACTGTGGACGTATCTCATAATATTTTATAACCTAGTGCCAACCCACCGTTGCTTAAAGCCAACGCGAGTACGGTGGCGTAGATCGCGCCAGCAGGGTCTACATTTCCTCGCCTTTTTCTGTTCGCACTCTCTAACTCGATGGAAAGCACTGTGCCAACCAGTAGACGCTTCACAACCACTATCCTATTCTCGCATCGTTTTTGGTGCCTCTGCAAAGATCGCTGGTTGACTGGTCGGTGCGTATTCCAGCTTCTCCGGCTAGAACAGAGCAGGTTTAAAGTATGCGGCGGTGCAGTTCGCGACTGTGCTAGCTGCGCAAAATCCGCGTACAGAAAGGGAAAAACTTTGAAAAAGATTGAGGAAACTAGACAAAATGAGAACGCACCGAACACAGTATGGCGCGGCAGCTATGGCTGCTTACAAAACCAGTCTTTCGTAGAGTCTCTACTCTGCCGTTCAGATACGCCTATCCCTCAGAACGATGAGCCAAAGCGAAGTGAATGAGAAGAGATAGGTTGGGAAGTCTGCGCGCTCTTAAATCGCACAAACGGACCCCCAGACGAACGAAGGTCCCTTTCTTGCTTCTCCCCTTTGTCTAAAGCTTTACCCCTCGAGAGACCACCGCCAACAGAGCTATAGCGGCAGCGACGGAGAGCGATCGGTGCGAGCGGAAGGTCCGAGTAAAAACAGAACAAAACTGGTAGAAGGAGGAAAAGAAAAAATAATGAAGAAATAGCGAGAAAGAGAAGCAATGTGTACGTGTAAGTCCGCGTATGTATATGGAAAAATTCGGGCGAAAAAGCCAAAAAAAGGCTAAAAGGGGTATTAGAGCACGACCAGGATCCGGAGTTGTTGAGCGAAGAGGAGAAATCTAAGAGGAGCGGAGGGGGGCGGGATCAGTCGGAAAAGAATAAAGGCCGAGAACGAAGACTCACTCGACGCGATCCACCAAAGCGCTCGCATACCCGCATCACCTCATCACATGCATACGCTTTTTCCGTAGCCGCTTTTTTGTCGTCGTCCTCTTTGCCGGTCGGCCGGGCAGGAACAAAAGTAGTGTGCTCAAACGATAGTGGAAAAGCTGCGAGCGGGAGGCTGAAGGAAGGGGCAGTAAGAACATTCATGTGCTGTGCTTAGGGCTCACGCCGACAGCAGGCGAGAAACAAAAGAAAAATAAATTTTCATATGACCGGTAAAGCGACGCGAAGGGCAGAGGCGGCCAGGTGGGCAAAACTAAAGATCAAAAAAGTAAACCTCATACGAAAAATTGACTAAACCAGCCCAGGCGGCTGGAGTCAGCTGAACAGAAGAGAACGCGTCGATAAATAGTCTCGAAAAACACAGACAACGGACAGAATCTGACCAGCAAATAAGTGTTGGTGAAAGAGTTGGTTGGCGGTAAAACGCTGTGTTCTATAGCAGACATTACAAAATGCCGCACGGCGTCAGTTAAGCGGATCGACACAGACCGTATATTTGCACGGATGTGTATGCCCGATTTACGTTTTGCGTTCGTAGTCTCAACGTGTAAAAGCAATGAAAATCGTTTGTCTAGCCTGTTGGAAGTTACGATTAGTTGTGGTTGGAATGACGTTTCCGTATGTTGGCCAGGCGGCAATGTTTATAGCACTTATGCGCATTATAAGGAGCCATGCTGCCGTCAGATAGAAATAGGAGTTCGGGCTATGCATTTAAACATATCTATACACTCATTGTATCGTAAGAAGACGTAACGCGGTGGCACATAGTTATCGAAAGACATGATAGCTCCGTTTTTCGTGCCGTTGTTAACTGCAGTAACTTGAGAAACACGAGTACCGCACGATGCAGCCACTTCACGGGCTGTACGCTCATGGACTTTATACAAAAACGTGCACCGAGATTTGGGCTCGGTTACTGATAATATATAGCAGAATTCCCACTGCCTTTTCAGCTAGCGATATAGCCGATTTGAATTGCTCAAAAAGTTCCGACGTGCTGTTTCTCGGTCGCTATGCCTCATCAGAGCTACTCCAATCATGAAGTTCAACAGGCTTAAGTGAAGTTCACGTTGCCTCTTTTACAGTGATGAGGTATTATATATGGACGTAGACTTCGTGTTAACCTGTCGTACTGCACATCTTTACGTCCTGCCTCGACACCATCGGAATAATCAGACGAAACGAAGTTTCTTCTCGCCGCTCGGTACTGGATTATTTTTATACGTTTTAACATATGTTGTTAGTCCTTTCTTGGCCTTTGGTTTCGTTCTTCAATTAGATTGTGAGTGTATTCTGAAAGGCCCCGGGTTGTTCCGTTATTTATTGAACCTCTTCAATTGCACGCAGTGGTTTATTTATTTCGCAGGTCTGTCTATGAACTACTTGGATGTACTGCATTTTGATTGTCGTAATGCTTTTAATGATTCGCTGAAAAATATTCATGTTAAACGACATGTCGGAATTAGTTCCCTGCAGTCTTCTTTGTTTTCAATATAAGCGTCGGTCTCCACAGACGTCGAAATGTGGCCCAGGCAAGGGCTAAATCACCGCCATTACCACCACTCACCTCGAGCAAGAGCGAGCTCAAAACCGCTTTATTTCTTTAGCTATACATGGCATCGTGTTAACAGTGCTTAAAAGTGTACAAAAATGGTAGTAACTGCATTTCCGTGTTTCTCTACAGCCTTCGAGCACCGTCGCTGATGAAAAATTTTACGGCCGGAGGGGTTGACAGACCCGACACGTTCACGATCAGTGGCTTGCGTTCAAAATGACCATTGACTCAGTCTCTGTTCCATGATGGCGGGTCAATGTCGTCACAATGCGACCAACTTCTGGGACCTCTTAGCTATCACTCAGAGACCAGCTGCCACCCAAGTTGGCCTCCCACCTCGCGATTCTGCGCTGGCATTGTTTCGCCGTATTAGCCAATTAGGACGGAAGCTCCTCAAAAGCACACAAAGGAAAAAATCGACTTATGGCCCAATGCGCACATACAAACGCGTAGACGCGGACGTACAGTGACTCGGATCGCGAAGTAAATGCATAGTAAATTTACGAGTAATAGTAGTTGTAACGTAATTCGCAATACAACCAATTTATGACGACCGTGTACGGCAACGGCGAGAATGCGGGCCATTGTTTTGGTGGAACACGATTGATGACAAATTCAGCAGTCGTAGCAGACGCTAACCTTCAACCTTAAAAAAATCGTTATAGTATAGGCGCGATCGTAAAATAACGTTTATGATGATGACGACGACGACGACGACTGTCTTTTCGCATAGAATAAAGAAAGGCTAAAAAAGTTGTATAAATCGCTAAGAGCGAAATAGATAACAAAAGAACCGAACTTCTTATATAGAAACAATACGCGTCTTTTGTTGCATGTTTAAGGGATGAAAAGAGACATTTAAAAGAATTCAGTAGTCCGATTAGAGGAATGAGCAATAGATCGAAAGGCAGAGTCGTCTGAACAGATAAAACGACTTCTCAAAATGCAACCAAGTTATTGTTTGTATTATACTCACTGGATCTTTATGACTAATATAACTGAAAATAAAAAAAATCTAAGAAATATATATATACGAGCGTTGAATACAATCAGTCTGAATTTTTCATGTTTTTTAAAATATGCTTCGTCGTCGTTCCTCTAGGACAAATTTTCCTTGATAGGACAATTCCATAACGAAGCAGAAGAAGACCGATAAGCTTCCGCGACACTTACTGTTGTATGCTTTGCGTATCCATATGATTAATTAACATCATTCGTTCAGCTATTAAACCCCTGTTGGAAATAGAGCGAATAGTTGTTTAACGGAAAATTGTAATGGTCGATTGAAGAATGCTATATCGCCGACATCGGCGTGGCCACTGACAGCCCGAATTAGATTGAGGTTTGCATTCGCGCCCCCCGGGCAATAAAGGGGCGCTCTCCTAGCAGGTATTTTCATCTTGTTTTGTGCTGTTATTCTATCGACTTCGACAATATCGACAACATACTTATCTCGACGACATGCTAAACGAGCGAAAAAGGCCAAACGTTGGGCAAAAAAGACACCAAAATTTTTCTCTATCGTTTCGTTTATACGTCTGTGTATCTGAACTTTCGAACGATGCCAGGCAACATGGCACGTTAGTCGACTTAGGTACCGCCTGTATTTAAGTCGGCCCGAACCGATAGACTTTTATCGATCTGTTCAAGCCGCACTCAGATGGCATTTTGTTAGTACGTAACATTTATATATATCACTGAAAGTTGTCGAAAGGCTGATGGTGCTACGGCACGTGCGAACGATATGGACACACCTATAAGATCGAGTGAATGATGCATGGCTATTTAAAACAACCGCAAAAAAACTAAGGGTTACAAATACGTTTCCGATGAGACTTAACGGCTATAGGGTAATATAATAAGCGGCAGCTATTCGACGCTAGGAACTGTCGTCGCTACTGCGATTCTTTAATAAAGAGACGTATCAGGTTGAATAAGGTTTTTGGGGTCATTATTATGTTTGTGCGCGTCTTGTGATGGCGGCAGTGGGGGTGGTCCTATTATATAATAATCCAGATAGTCGCTACTATCGTTTCACTAACCATTGATTATCTAAGCTACGTTGTACTGTCGTCAAATTTCGTACACGTAAAATACATGAAGATCTAAACGATTTCGGATCTGTGTATCTACATAAGTTCAATTGCCCAGGTATAAATCACTAATTATCTCGATGTTAGAGTGCAGGCTGATGATTAAAGCCTGTCTTGTTCTCTAGCTTATTATAAAGATATTGAATTTACAATTTTGCTTTCTTAACAAAAGAAAATTCAAATAGTGTTTCAGTTCTGATACGATAGTCTTATAGATAATTGTTTGCCAATGACCTCTTGTTATGGGTTTTCGCAAAATGTTGTACTTCGGATGGTTTACCAACCGTTTTGACAAGCGAAGATTCGTTGATCCATTATCGACTATGTGTTCTTGTAATATTTAAGATTTTTAACACGTTTGTACGCTCCGGTGTCGCGCATTCGCTTCCTGGCATTCTGCATATAATTTGATATACGTAAATGACTAATTAATGATTCAAAAGTGACCAGCTTATTTTTCCTGTTGGGATTTCCCTTTTGGTCTACCTGTGTGAGCGCCACCTGTAAGATACTTTGTTATGAGCAGGTATGGGACGACGCGCAAATAGGCCTATGTCTTATTGGTAAAGACGGTTTGAGAGCAGGGGTTGATCCTCACCTGGTACCATACCTCCAGTGGTCGTTCCAGTTTTCTTAGATCCAACATGTCCGTTCTCGCCAATTTGTATCTCTTCTAACCTTTATGACTTTACGCTCCGCCAGATGTCCCGCGTTCCATTCACGCATAGATAAGGCATAAGCTACCTAGCAGGGCGAACGTTGTATCCTTCAAAATGAACTTTCCGTGTTAAATAGTGATAGAAAGCCAAACCTTTCTGCGCACGCTGCTTCAAAGCGTTATCACTCTGGATGTTATATCTGGCTCGATCCATGTATCGATTGACACGTATGCTCGAATTTTAGTCACTGATTTGATGGCTAAATTATGTTTTTAGAAAAAAACGATTTTCTGTTCCGGTACAGCCGTAAAAGATGTCGAATCAATTTCGTCAATTCGATCAATCTGTCTACTTCAATACACAGCCACAACGAAGATTCTCCTTTTGTCAGAAGCTGCCCCTTTGATTCTTCGACCTTTTTGGAAACTTGTCTTACCAGTTGTCTTCATACTCACGTTGATCCTTCGCTCGGATATTTTATCACTTTCAAAATCTGTCCCGTCTCTCAGCTGTTTCCGCTGGCTTGCCATCGGTCTAAGCACTTGTCTACGTGTCTTCTGCTACCCAGTCGCCACTTCGAATCCTCATACCCGTCCTCGTAAGAGCTGACTCTACTATCATGGTTATCGTCTTCGCGTTTTGTTTTTCATATATCTTTCTGTCCTTTTTTTTAACATTACTTTCATCCCATTTTTCGTAGTCTCTTCGCCTCTGCCGCCGCAGTTGATTCTGTCTTGTTTCTCCCAATCTGTTCCTCGACAGCCAGTAAGTTTCTGAAGATCCAAAGCTTCTGCGTTTCCTTAGGCCTCGCCTGCGTCGTGAATTTTCAAAGCCTTTTGCGTAGTCTCTGCTCCGGTAGGAGTTTCTATTGCTATTGGTTGTGTTTAAAAGAAAGCAACCAACGCCTGCTTTGACCAGGCGTAATGATAGAGAAAAACAAGGCAACGTGCTCCACCAGCAACGAAATACGGCAGCCTCATCATCATAGACGCCGCCGTACAGAATAGCATAACGGCACGACGATAATCGATTTCCCGTCGTCTTTGCTTAGGGCGCCGAACAGTTGCGTTGCGATAACTAGGGCGTCGGCAGACACCAACAATGTCCAGGGCAACGGCAGGAAGAGAATGGCGCTGCTGCCGCCGTGGCCACTGGCGAGAAATTGCAACAGAAAAAGGAAACCGGGCAGAAAGAACGAGGACATAATAACCAAAGCTACTTCAAGAAGGAGAGCAAAAGAGGTGAGGACGAGTTGAGCGAAAAATAAAAGAAGCTTCGTGCGAACGACCGCACGAGGTGTAAAGCAGACGGCGGGCGGCAAGTAGCGGTGGGGTTCGGTCAGGGAAAGAACACAGAACTCCTTGGTTGCGAATGAGCTAGACGGGGGGAGAAACAGGGTACGCACACAAACCGCCTAGGAGACACTGAATGGGAATCATGGTAAAGAAAGAAAGTGCGGAACCTGCTGCAGCGTACCGTTCCTCCTCCCGAAAAGAATCGAAGAGGGGTTCCGAAGCCAGAAGTTGGGGAATGAAAACCTCACAAATTGGTGAATTATCTCGAATCACTGTGAAAGAACAAAAGCAGTCGTCGTTCGAGGTTTGTTTCCGATAAACTGCATCGTTTTGATCAGGCTAATGGCAATCTCTGCCGAAGCCCCTCGGATGCCTGTAGATGTGATTCTCCTCCAAGCTTCATTCATGTTAATATTTTTATTTATCTAGCTTTCTTGTAGCTAGACAAGGGTGCCTTCTTCGGCATTTGTCACAGTGGTATGCTTTCGAAATGTTTCGCGCTTATTACAGACGTTTATATGCCAAATGTGCTGAAGAGATTTGCTTCGCTGTTTTTGAATTTAATCAATATCTTTATTATTTAAACACTTTGTAGTTGGCGTTGTTTAGTTACGCGAAATAGTTATTGTGATTCGAAATTTCCTGGATTGCCCTTAGAGTCTTAAGGATCCTTTATGGAGTAGATCATAACGTTTTGTGTCTAGAATATTCTTCGACAGCCGGGTCTCCCAGGGTAATAACGGATATTTTACTGTTTTCTTGCATATATGTGGAATTAAGATGTGTATAGATGTGCATGCTTCACATAACACGTATAATCTTCTGCCTAAATAATACAAGATATCTATGGCAATAGACTAGAAGACGCTTTTAAGCTTTTAGCGAACATTTCTGTGTGTTCTGTTATGTGTTCAAATGAGAGGTGGCAATGTGTTATATAACTCGTAAGATATAAACGATGTCGTATTACCTTAATATAATCAGTGATTTTTGGGGCATCTTCACATGTGTACCTAAGTTCGTATCACTAAATAACAATGAAACTGGATGAAGCGTAGCATTAACACTGAAGTTTCTTGGCTTTGAGCAATCATCGCGTGTCTGTATCCTTCGTTTATCAACTTTAGAAAATGGCAAACCAATCGTCTAATGTCAACAGTAGGGAGTGACCTCGAAAGACTCTATATTTGCTTTGTAGTTCAGCTTTTATATGTGTTCTTATTTGTTGCAATAACGTTACACTAGTCGAAATTGATTTCACTATTATGTTTTAATTGTATAGACGTAAAGTAGCGCTCTTTTAATTTGAGAGTCCTGCGGGAATCAGTGGCTCAGTGAATGTCTTGTGATATCCCTGAATTTAATATCAACTACTAGTTGGCCATTCTGTCGCAGCGATAATGTTTGATGAAGCTAGAAGCTGGCAGCGGTGCCCAAGGCAAGTGATACTACGAGAAACTGTCGATAGCGTAATTAGGAAGTGTATAACATATTTGATAGGAGGGTTATTCTGCATAGCACACAATGCAGACGCTCCTCAGACATTTGTTTGCGCATTGTCGATCGCCTACTTGTTTAGCGAGATACTTTCTATTCCGTTCCGAAACGGCAGTCGTATGCTATGCTCTATCATTGAGCCCAAAGTTGTCTTCGTGCGCTGGGTCAGCCGCCCCCGCAATTGCCGTTGCTCGTGCGTTCGGTAGAACTTTTTTTTAGTACTGGTTATGTAGCGACCGTTCCGGCTGTATGGTTTTTGTTTTCGTTGTTCGTCCTCTTTCCGTATACTCTAGCGACGCACATATGCTCAGACACGGACACGTAGGGAAGATGCGCTAAGAAGACTATCATTTCATTTTTCGTTCCACTGCATGGTCTCTTACTCGTTATTCTACAGTTCCAAACACCGAATAGCTGTTCGCCTCGCTCGGACGAAGTGCCCGAACGAGTTGAGAAGTTGACTTAGTTGACTTAAAGTAGAAGAACGTACAAAAATGCTTACCAGTGCTGCTACCGCCATCTGCTGTCCCAAACTCTCCATTTTCTCTGTTTTATCTTTCGTTATCCAGGGCACTAACTTCTCGCAGAGCTTCCTGGCTTCGTTTTATCCTAGTCGAGTCGACTCGAGTTAGTTGGAGTGGCCTGTAATGATCCTTAATAAAAATAGACTGAGTAGCCACTAGACCCAGAAAAAGGTCCATGTAGCTACTGCAGCTGCAACATGGATACCAGTAGGCAGCAGCAAGTGCACAGAAGACGCAATAGTAGGAGTGGCACAGTAGTGCTAGCTGTAAGCTAGATCCTACGAACTAAGGCTCTTAGCTAGCCAGTTAAATCTACTTTATATGTAAGGTCCTATGTGGGTGTATATGCAAGGCCCTATAGAGCTAGACAGCGTTGAAAGCCGGGAGCATTGCTGGAAAGCACGGAAGTCCGCCATCGGGCCGAAAGCAAGACCTTCACAAGCAGGCTCCCAAAGAATGGGAAACAGGGCTTTAGCTCCATTCTTTGTCGAAACCAGCGGCGCTACCCCTATTCTGTCGTTGTTACCGTCTAGCAACAACGCGCTATGCATGGCCCATAGGGGATTACAAGGAGCATGGTTTAGGAATGCTTCAGAAAAAGCTGCTCGTTGATAGCCGACACTATCAGTGGACGGGTAAAAGGCACGGGGAGACAGGCCGATACGACAATGACCTCTTTTACCTCTTCGTCAGCATTCTGGGTAGTAGGGCCAAATACCGGCCCCATTTGTTGCGGAAAACGGCCACGAATGCAAGCGGAAGGAGTCTAAGCTTGTGAAGATCTATCGTCATGGGCGGTCCCCAACACATTGGGCACGGTGTTCGTCACCGCCTGTGAGCTTCTGGCAGACGTATAGTAGTATTGAATAGGTGACTCGAAAGGTAAATACCCAGAACGTATCTTTGTTAGCACCTATCTATGATAAGTCGTAATGGCTGCGATGAAGCGCAAGTACACCGAATAAGGTAAAGGAGGCATTAGTAAGGCTTTTCTTTTGTTTGCTAGCCAATGAAATAGTCGTGCACTTTTTCCTTGGCGACCGCCACTCCCTGGCCCATTCGCAGCTCCATCTTTTTAGGTTTATTTCTTGCTTAGCCTTCCAAATCACAGACAGATACGTACGCACCGAGACACGCACGTACACATACAGAAAGATGCCTATGCTCACTCCAATGTAAAACGGAAAAACTCTTAATTAAGTGCCTGTTTTTGGCTAAGCCCCTTACAGCACTCGGTAACGTAAGGAATCCACTCTCTCATGCCGCGGAGTTACAACAGAAAGTCAGCAAACTGCTCTGTCTGCGTGACGACGCAGAAGGGAGGCAATGGACGATGCGGATGAGAGTTAGAACGAGAAAGACAGTGACGTGGAGTACGGAGATGAGGACTTCTTATCTGTTTAATGGCACGCCTTGAGCTTCTAGGCCATGCTGATCTTATTCCAGCTGGCTAACTAGCATACGACCATGACCACTGCTTTATTCTTACGTGACCGGTCGTGCTAAAGGTTAACCCGTTCCAAGCCGTTGTCCCTAAGAAAGCTTGTACTCTCCAGTATAAGGTATCCAAAAGCACCAAGATAATTTCGAAGGTAGAGGCGTTGGCTATGCCCATCTCTGATTCTTTTCGAGGTGTACTCCTCCAAGCTTAGATAGGTTTGCTGTGATCGTCAGCAATGAAGAACAGCTCCTTCTAACAACTATTCGCAATTATCGGACACGCGTACACTATTTTTCTTCTTCGTGTCCTTGACTACTCCTGACAACCAAAGTTCTAAAATAAAACTAATTTTATCTACGCGTAAAATACTATGAGCCAACCAATACAAGAAAAGGCATCGGTATCATTACTTTCGAAAGTTGCCTGCCAAATGAAAAGTTGTTACAGATGAATTCAAACATGAAAATCCTGCGATTCTACCGTTACTCTCCGAACGGCTTGTCTACCTGTCGCCTACCTCGTTCGACATAATTGATACCGCTCGTGGTGTCTGGTAGACTGTGGAGCTAACCAGTCGCTAGCTTCCAAAAGTTAGCGCTTTGTAAGATTTTATAGGGGACGATATAACACTACCGCCGGAGGTGACCGCAGAGTGTTGTTTCGAGACGAAGGGTTATCTCGGGGCACGAACTATCATTCGGTTTGAGTGTAACAGCGAGGTGTTGATGAGTGTATGGACCAACATTCTGTAGTATGTACCTCTCACATAAAAACGCTGATGATGGATTTTTGCCGTTTGTCGCCGCCACTGTCCGTCTGGCGATAATCATTTTTAGAGAGTTAACTTCTAACCACTGCCTGCAGCAGCCGTACTACTATAACTTTACCGATAGTAATACTAGTCGCGTTTCTTTTCCTGCGTTACTGAGCCTACGAGCTCCTTTGCTGAAGTAGCAACGATCTAAACTGAACGAAGTCGTAGCACATTCATCGGTTGTTCAGCTCACAATCGCTACCTGCTGAAGTTACTGGCCAAGTTATGAACGAACGTCTCGGCTGGCTTTAACGGTCGTCCAAGCTTTACGTCCATCTATAGCGCGGCGAAATCGAGTGCTATAATAGCTACATATGATGCGATATATACTACTTGTACTGGCTATGATGGCGCCAATTTTTGTGTGGATGTCTATCGTGTGGCCAGAGGTAAGTCCGGCCGGCTTCTTCGTGGCTAAATGCGGAGGGCCAAATGCGACGACGTTCGGTTGATTTTTGTCGGATTGTGTCACAGCCACTAAAACGGCTGTTGATATCGCACGCTGGAGCCGACGCCGGTGTCTTCACCGCTACCTGCTGAAGGCAGGATGCGCTGAAGAACACGGACGCTGTAGTCGAACACAGAAGCGCACAGCGGCCAAGGGGTGTCGACCTATTTCTGTATCTTTACTCATTAAAAAGCTATTCGCTGGCTGTCGTATTAACCAGCAAAGGGAGATATTTTTTAGTGATAATATTAATAATATTGAACAAGTAATAAACTCCCTTTTTACTAGATGAAGTCAAGTGCCGTAGATTTACAACGCATTAACTCACGCTTTCCCAGCTCTTTCTCCCTCTGTTAACATTGTCTATCACGCTCAAGGCGAGACGGTAACAAGAACAGGTTAATGTCGCTGCCGCCTCAAACGCAGATCTAAAAGGCACGGGGAACAACCTGATCGTTCTTTCGGTTAGGATAGTGGCAACGTTACGCCCACATGGAAACATAAGCAACAAAAAAAAAAGCTGTCTCTCCATATTTGTTCAAGCCTATAAACGATGACAGCTTATCAAGTTCGTTTTGCGAATGAAAGAGGCATGGAGAACCTACTGACCAGTTAGATGAAATTATCAATACTTTAGGCCAGTTAAAAACAGCTGGCAGACAAAGGACCTTCCAATCGCTAAGGAAAGTGTAAGCAAGAGACAGGAGGTTTCGACTGCGACAAAATCGTCCCGCGCTAGTTTATTCTTAAAGTAACTACGAAGTCACCCTGCATACTCGTTTTTACGTATACGTGTTACTCGGTCGTTTATTGTCGACGTTTGTTTGCTATACACACACACACACATACATATGTTTTTGTGTAGAAACATGGCTGGCACCTACTTTGCTCTGTTTTGGAATTGTTGTAAGCTTGTATTTTTTGGTTGTTTCCTTCGACTGTTGCCATTCAATTGGCTAGTCGTTATCTGTGTATACGTTTCGCGGGATTTCTTTGCTTTGCTCGTATTGTTTTTTGCATTGACATTGCCTGCTTGTTTCACATGTAGATATCGTGTTGGGGTCAGAGGTGGATCGACAAGTTGTAGACCCAGCCCAGTGACAAGACTGGCCGAAATGGGACGAGCCGACAAACAAGACGGAGAAAAGCTTTTGCAGGCACTTATTTATTAAGGTTAAGAGATGTTATTTGTCAGGGACGTACATGAAATGATGACGTACGTATTTCTACGTCTGTTCGTGTAGACTAGAAAAAGGTGAATACGTTTCTTGGAGTCTTAGAAAAGTAATCGGTAAAGTTGAATATGCTGTGTTGGCAGAAATTTGCAGGGTTTTTGAAGTGATCTGTCAAATGCATGCCCTATATTGAGTTGTGCTCATCTATCTTGGTTCAGTGAAGTAAGTTGTGATATATAACAACTGAAAGTTGTGAAGCTATACAACTGGTCTAGACAGAAGAAAAGATGAAAATTTAAATTTTGAAAACAATTAAATCATTTGAAATATTCGTATCTGATTTGATTTGATCGGTCTTCTTAACCATTACATGCATATTGTCACACTCGCATTGTCTAGGCGAGCCTTGTCGTTCCCTGTAGCGTGTTGACTAATATGGACCTTTGTGCATTTACAAATGTCTTCAAATCATCTAAAGTAACATAATATCGCTTTATTGAATTCGATCGAGGATCGTATTGTTTTTCATTGATTTGGCTTGTGTTGTGGTATCGATGCCAACGATGGACAGATCGCTGATTGCAGCCCCCTACCTGAAACAATAATACCCATATTCTGGAGTCTTCATTCAGTTACCAACGCACATCAGGATTTCGAACAAAGCCCAAATGAGCCAATAGTTGTTGCCATTTAGTGGCAGGTATACAAGTGAGGTAACAATGGACGCATCTTTTTGCTTGTTTGCGAAATCGAGAATTGTTTTAGAGATACATAGGCTGAGTCAGCAGCGTTTGCGACTGTGATGGCCGCATCATGCGGACTGCGGACACGGATACGCTGTACGATATCAAAGGTCAACGAAGGCACCACGCATTTACGCTGCCACCCACCTATCCGCGTATATTTGCCAATCGATATTCCAACATGGAACCCTGCGCACGTAATAGCTTATTATCATGATGATTATCTGTGTGGTCGTTATATTCATGACGATGATTTTCATAACAATGCTAGCGGTAAAATAATCACATATATCCGTATGTATACGTGATAACGTTCTAAAATTACTGTTTTTCTCAACCGCTCAGCCGTGTTTACATTGTGCTCTACAAACGGTACTATTGAATATGATTTTATCTGACAGGAGTCCGGCGCACGAGTGAAAACTGAAGTCGAAAAATTTAGCCATTTTTAGAAACGAATAGCTTTCGTTATCGAATAGTCAGGTCAAGACTTTTGATCCGAGTATTGAGGGTACGCGTGCTGTTGTCGGTACCATTATACTATTGATGTTCTACTGTGAATGCAGCTTTTTGAATGGAACCAAGCAACATTTTCGTCATTTTGTACCATCGTATATTGCCATTATATAACGTTTCTAAAAATTTCAATCATTCGGTAGTCGCTGCATCAATTAGGCCGCGTCAATTTCTTTTCCATTATCTAAACCTCATAAATTTGCCCGCAATTCCACCTTCCCTAATACCTGTTCAGCGGTCTCGCCTTTGTTTCAATTCTCTCCCCTCAGGATCATTTGCCCTATCATCGTCCAGTACAAATTACAAGTATACACGACTAGCGTAGTAGTCCACATCGACGAGTCAGTATAAGCGCAGAGAATCGTATCACAATCAGAAGCAGCATCGGTATCGTTCTGTTATGAAACATATGCACCCCAATGCGTAACTTAAATCGTTCACGCTTGACGCGCGAAATCCCAGCCTATACTAATCCACCGAGTCTCGCTTCATGTATATATGTATGTGAACGCTTCGTATTGTGCAACATTTGTTAACACCAGTAACATAGTCGTGCTTGTATTAAATATACCCATATGCTATAACATAATCGTACGGCTTCTTTCATCAACATCAGTAGCAGATAAGGACTGCTCCGCCACAGTTGCGGATAGTCCCGCCTCGGTCAGAGAGGTGGTGATCCTATTTAGAAATTCACCGCCGTGTGCTTGTCTTTTACGTCTACGACAACAAGGCTGGCTTTGTGCTGGCTCGAAGCCTTCCGGAAAAGGCACTCATTCGGGCCAGTGAGAGACAAGGGCAGCAAAGGTAAAAACCCGCTTCTCTTAGCTGTTTGAAAAAAGCAACGAAGGAATTGATTGATGATGAAGAAGTGTCGATGGCCGTACCATTGCAGCCCGCTCCACTACCCACGGGGCATTATGCTATACCGATACGTTCTTCGCCGCCGTATCGCCGGTTTGCCAGCAATGCAGGAGTAGAAATTGAAGCGAGCCTCTCGGGATACTGCTGTAGTTCGACCTAAGGTGCTTGCGTGCTTGTTGAGAGAGAAAGGGGTTGAGTGAAACAAAGCGAAGATTAATGGAAAATGGCTTCGTGGGCATCAGAGCACCATTGCGCGAGGGGCAGTCATGATAATTGAAAATTGAGCGTCTGACGATTATGTCTTTGCCGCTGGTTCGAGTTATAACACAGGGTAGAAGAGCGCTTTCGTCGCGCTCAACGTATATGGAACACCAGCAAGCACGCCTTTATAAAACCACAGAGCTGAATGGCGGGACTACGTTTAAACGCTGCTTTGGCGATAACTTAGAGCACAACGAGCATATAAACCGGGCTAGGCACCCACTCCGTTTAGCTTCGTATGTCGTTCGCAGAAAAGAAATTATCAGCAACCAGAATGCGTTGTCTGGCGCCAACAGGGTGATGGTTAGAAAGTATCTGTGAGGGGGCATGGCAAAAACAGACACGCTGGCCAGACCAGAACGGGGCTTATAATTCATGGTGAAATCCAATGCGACATCGAAAGGTAGACTGGTTATACTTTCGAGTTGCATGTGCCACGAGCGGCACGCTACCAAAAAGTAGATTAGGGTGAATGTTTTGCTAGCTGTGACAGGGTGATACTTATATATTGATGCATGTAATCTGGAGAGATTTGGACTTAGATATTAAATATTTGCGACTTATTTGAATGACTATAATAATAGAGTGAGCATGTTTCGGCAATGAAGTCGGCAGATCAGCATGAGCCACTAAGGTGAGATCACACCGTGAAGGCAATTTGTCCATAGCCGAGGCAATGTATCCTACGTAGACTGGTTATTGTTATGTGGGTATTTAACTCCTTTCTATAGCAATAGAAACGCCTTACGAATGTGATTTTATATGACTACAGTGAATGCATCGTTGTCTTCCATTATAAATAGAAAATTAAAACATATAGAAGCACAACTAGTGCAGTTAAGTCAAGCCTTGCGTACTATACGAATAATAAGAGATCACTGATATTCACCTCGGATATTATACCGATAATTAGAATCATCGTTATTTCGTGAAAGTAACAGAGAAGCAGACGACCAACTACCAGCTCTCAGATGAAATCGGCCTAACTGGTTGTAGAATTTCAAATAAAATATTTATTCTTCTATCAACATATAATTTGACAGCTCACTATCCATAATTGTCATAATAGTTTCCGCTGCCTGCTATCAAATTTTCCACAAAGACGTTACTGTAGACAGGTTTGATGCGCAATTACCACGTTCTAATAGTGCTCCTGCTTAGCCATTGTCACTTCTATCAGCCCATCCCATACATTTTCTGAAAAAATCCGTAATCGTCGCTATTAATACGTGGCCACCGCAGACCGTAATTTACTGCACTTGGGACACTCTCCTCTGGAAAAGGCTATTTTGTTAGCTATGCGATACATTCTACACTTTCTTCTGCCATGGTCGACAAGCTTCGTAACAATGATCCAACAGTAATACACACAGATCATTATTATACACTCACTAATGCTGAGCACTCTTGTCGAACCGATATATGCCATATTTACTCACAAACGCCCTAACGTAATTAATTAGTTAATTTTTCAATATCTGCTCGCGTGTGAGTTCATAATGAAGGTTCAGACCCATCATGCACGCGTAAGTGCTATAGACGTCGATATGCTTTCATTTCATTCGGCGTCATCAGTTTTTCTGTGAAAAGTGTTTCTTCAGTGTAACTTTAGGGGCAGCGCATCGCTTCTAGCCAGAGCGTAAGCCGCAAGTGGAAAATCCGTAAACAATTTGTTTTCGCATCCCGTGGCATAATATACGCCAAAATGCGATGTTCAGTTATGCATACATCTTTTGCAGGTTCTTCTTGCGACTCTGCCTTTTGTTCGTTTTACATTTTTCTCAGTTTTTTACGCTCTTCCGGGGCGCCACTTCGTATGTGAGTCGCTCGCATGAAGAGTTGACGCGGAGTTTAGCAAGCCAATGCCAATGATAGCGCGCGTCAGAGTGAAACTTTAAAATTATTTACACTATTAGATCTGTATGTAACTGCATCTGTGTATATGCACTTCGTCGCTGTTTTGTAGTTACGCGTTTTTCTACGTGAGACTACAGTGACCCTACGCGAGACTACACGAATCTTCTTTTCCCTCGATTCGCTTAGAGTGCTGTCACAACTATGAAGAAAGGTAAGCAGAGCATTATGCGTCGCGAATTAAATGCGACCTTCGCAGTAATGTTGCCATCATCATCAACTAGAGAGTAACGGGTTTTTTTCGCTGGCCTGAGAATCAGTTTGTTCCGCTGCTGCAGCTTTCGATACTTGTTGTCGCTATTCCTGCCGCTGATGGTATCAGTCATCGTGTTGTGCCGCCTGCTATTACGTTTTATGTAACGCATTATATCTGCATGATCTGTACTACACCGGCGAAAACGATGCGTTGGCATCAACCTCACGTTCCTTTTCTCTCTATTTCGGCCGATCTTTGTAGCTCTCTGCAGTGACGTCAACTAATAACTTTAAGGCATACAAATAGGCAAATTATAATGGGTTAGGTATTAGCCGCGAGTGGCGGCTGGGCCGATGTAACAACAAAGTAACATTGTTACTAGTAACAACAACAACAATCACAGTGCCAACAACAAACGCGGTTTCCTGCTACCGCAGCAGTTGTACAGCATGTACATGTACGAATGAGTTTATTGCTACAGTCGCTATATCTTGATAACTGAGTGATTACAGAGCACCAGAAAGCGGACGGGCACCTCCCCTAAAATCAGCGGCACTTAACGCACCGTTTTTCATCCTCGTCGCCGTGACTGCTGCCGGTTATTGTCGTTGACTGTCGCCGCCGCTGTTAGCAATAGCGTGCGTCCGTGCATCTGTATCTTTGTGCGTGCACTGATCTCGATCTGACCGCTATCGCCTGTACGATAGCCACTCCTTTCCCATTACGAAAGCCATCTATTTTTGGCTATTTTTCCACAAATGCCAGCACGATAACTATCGGCATTTGTGGGTTACGCAGTGACACGCATCGCAACCCATCGTAGATTTCTGCTTTTGGTACGATTGTTATGGCGCAGACGGCAGTCGAAGCAGTTGCTTCTGGATGAACATGTTGATTACGAATACTGAGCGCGCCAGATATAATTCTTTGAGCTGGATATTGTTGAAGCTGATGTTAATTTGGTATTTGGCATTGGTAGATATGCATGAACGCATGTCAGGAGTCAGACACCCGTAGAAAAATATTAGCTGACGGCGTTCGCTGCGCAACGGTCTATTCTAAAGCGATCATCTCGCGCCAGCAACAGCGCTCGGTCTCCGACAAGCTGACGCGCTCAGACGGAACCACTCAGACAAATAGAGGTAGAGAGATACGTTCACACTTACTCGAAGCAACCAATTCGAGCGCGCACATTCGTTCATATACAGGCAGCGATTGCATGACACTGATAAAACAAGTGACAACTGTCGGTCGAATAGGATCTCTGCGACTGTCGCACAGGCTGTAAATATTAGCATAGTCAACAACAGCAATAGCACCATGGTTCATATGGGGCAACCGTTCGCGAGATAGAATAGTCATATGGAAAGGCACGAAGGGCTATGGCAGGCTTAGTAACTAAGGGGACGGTGCTTGCTCCTGGCTATTCAGTTCGGCAACGTACTATTATTTAAGAGAAATACGCTAGAAACTAGCTCATAAACGTATTGTTGTAGCAAAAATCTGTTAATTTTTCTAGAAGGTCAACCATGTCTATCGAATCTTGTCAATCCAAAAATTGCATCAATTTACTATCGGTTTTATGACAACGCCATTTTTATGACAAGACAAGCAGAGAGTACTTGATACATCGATCGATTGATTCATTTATTTATACATTGATGAGTGATATGCTTGGATCAAGCACTATAGCTGGTTACAGCCCTAATTTTTGAGAGACGCTAATCTACTCTGATATTCGTCGAGTACTCGTACACTATTTCCATCGGGCCAATAAGGCCCTAGCGATCATTGGCCTAGTTGACATTCTTTTTGTCTCTCAGTGTCGCCCTTTGGTTATTCCGAACGGTATATTGGTCCTTTTCTCGAGGCGGTTAACTTAATTCCTGCCATTTGCCTTCTAATTCATATTCCGCTGTACGTTTGCGCTGCTGGCTGTACGCAATAATAGTTGCCAGCAGATAGATCGATTTCTGTGGATCATTCGTTCCGTTACCGCGAGCAACTTTCCATCAAAGCAGATTTCCTTGATCGAGCAGAGAGCTCATTCAATGTTGGCCAGTTCGATGTATGTATGCCTAATAAATCGTCACGTATACCATTAGCCGATATCTTAAACATAAAATGAAGCCTAGGTCATACAATCGATTCTGACGCTGAAACATTGTATCTTTTATAATCTTAATAGCTTTATAATCAGATACCATCCCTCCAATGTATTGGGTATTTTGTTTTCCTTTTATGGGTCACGTCTTTTACTACGCAGCTGAATGCGGAAACGCTCGCTTCAAATGTTACTATAGTTAACCACACCTGCATGACTGCGCTCTTTCTAGCTTTGACTTCTTTCAAATTTTGCTCTGATTCTCAAAAAAAATAAGGTAAAACAATAACGACTTCAGAGTTTCGTGATGTACTTTCCTATTCGTTGATACAAAAAACTATCTGGAGCTTTGTCGCGTACGTGTGCTTTGGCTCACACCTTTGGCTGTGCCTGCGGCCAATACGCTTATTATTAACAATTAGCGCATGTATAATGACTGCCATTAACACGCCACAACAACAACAACAGTGTTAACAGCAACGGTCAAAAGCATCCTTCCGCTTAAGCGATGCCCCCGGCAAACCCCCAGACAAACAGCAGCATGCAAAAGCGCCTCAGATTTGTCGCGCATTTTTCGAACATGTAGTTCGCCCATGTTATGACACATGTTCTCTCAGATACGTGCGTCACGGACCGCCGTTGGTCGTTGCTGTTGGCTTCAACTAGGCGATGAAGGCTTCCGGTTGGCCAAAGCTTGTCTGGGTCCAGTAGCAGTAGTGAGTGACGTCGAATAGAAAATACACACAATAATAGTTTGTGATGTTAATTCCGCGCAACGAGGGAGTCGCAATGAATTTGGTCCATAAGGCCATGTACGAGCTTCGTTAACAACTACTAGTTATCACAAAAAGAAACACGCCGATTAGCCAATATATGTCTTTTTCTTGTCATTGTTATTATATAGTATAGATTGATAAAGGCTTTGCATCGTTAAATGATAAATGATTGTCAACTGGAAGTATAGACTAAAGGATCTCGTCGCCGTAAACCTTGTAAGACAACGGT
Source organism: Varroa destructor (assembly GCF_002443255.2). Lineage (NCBI taxonomy): Eukaryota > Metazoa > Arthropoda > Arachnida > Mesostigmata > Varroidae > Varroa > Varroa destructor. The sequence goes on from NW_019211455.1 coordinate 8,123,963, forward strand.
CTGCGCGAATGCAGAGAACACTTTGTGATATGGCACACTGAAAGAATTACGGAGGTTGATTTGATATTAAAATTGTCTTTAATTATCATTTTTCATCTTTGACAGTGCGTGTAAATTGAACACTGCTTGTCAACTAATGATTGAATACAATAAAAAAAATAAATTATGAGGGATCGAGCTATAATTTTTATAAGCCGCCTCTTGTCGGACGAAACTCACGCCTGATCTAGCAGGTACGTAAGCGATAGTTTTTTTTCTTTGCAATATATTTTAAGCACATTTATTGGGATCTTTTAAACGAATTAAAAGGAACGGGAAAAACACCCTAGTAAACTAGTATCTAAGTGCACCTTAGTAATTATATATATATGTCTTTTGCTCTTTTAGAACAGAATAAAAACCTGTTCGACAAAAAATGTATATATATATATATATATATATATATATATATATATATATATATATATATATTCTTCCAATAAAGGATTAGATGCAAATAGTACAGGTTTGTTGTGAATCACACCCAGAATTGAGCTTCACGCTCAGCGAAGGGTTTACAGCAATGTATATATATATATATACCTAATCTACGTAGTGTTTATCTTACTTACTGTAGAATTACCCGATGCGAGCGTTAGGCTTGATCGCTTTGGCGACGGCGCATTTCTTTTAAATGCAGTCCTACTAATAGCAGTGGCAACGACAGTTGCTTATTCGCTACTTTAACTACTACACTGCTGCATGTCCATAAAGTACTCTGTCATCCACCGCGGTACCGAGAGATAGCAACTGAAGCCTATGAAAGGCTTTTTTTTTTGTAGAAACAAGGCTTATATGCCAGTTATATCTGGCGTACTCACCGCTTGTATGTGAGTACTACAAGGACAACGAAGACGACAGCTACACAAGAGAGCTGCCTGCCACGGTTGCGTACAAATAAAGACGCGTAATCCGCCTTAGTGAAGCTGCTGCATTTGCTCACATCGGATATACACAACTATGAATTATATATTTCAGTTAAGCGGCAATCGTTTGCTGCTTTCTAAAATCCGCTGAACTTAGCGGGTTCTCACTGATAACACTCGCCAGCAGTTTCACATCACAATATTATTAAGGTTGCTTTTACCGCTGGACTACTATAGCTTAACGTAACCTATAGCTAGCGATAATTGACAACAGTCGTTTTTCAGTCTCCCGAGCTTTGTGAAGAGATTTGCCTCTATCGAGATACAGGGTGTTTGCGATAAACTGACACGCGTTTTATTGGGGGCTGTTTAGAGTCGCCGGTATACCTAGTAGCTCCTGTTTTTAAGACCAGATAAGTCAGTTTATTTTAGAGTAACATCGATAATTGAGTGTAACGGAGACGGAGGTCTATGTTCGGAGTATGAATAAAGATCATGCTTAGATGTCTAATATCTTTGTGCTGAATACCCCCCCCCTCTCCCCGCTGCAATTGTAAATTTGCATGGTGCTCCTAAATCAATAGTGTACGTCCTCATCAGCCTGCATGTAGTTCCTGAGGAGTGCGAGGAAGATTTTTAAGAAGTGAGGTGGCAGACCCACGATAAAGATTATATCGAAGAAGCACGCGAAATCATCAAGGCGACGCTATTTGTAATCACCCTGCATTTTTGATGCGTGCGTCAGCGGTAGCGTCTAAAACAAGATTATTTATTGCCAATTGAGCCGTTCAGGTAAAGTTAAGCCGTTAATCTTCTTTGCGCCTTTTTCCTATTTCAGACGTTTTTGAATGTTTGTACTTCTTGAACGTTTTGTCAATTTTTAAAATGATTTTTGAATGGTTTAGACCTCGAATTGAACGTGTAATGGGACAGAAGGGCAGATACATTGAATAAAGAGGGATGGTCCTGCCGGCCCATGCAAAAAAAAGGTCTTACCTAGTATCAATTTTCATTTATATTTAGCCTATAAGTGAACGACATCAGTCTTTTTACCATTTACGCTGAACACCTTTTGTATTATATCCAGGACTCCATCCGACTGCTACGTAGCTTATGTTTTTAGCTCACTGCAGGAAGAACTTACAGTCGGCATGAATAGTTCTAGGCAAGAGGAAGGGAGACGTGGGCTGGATCCAACATTCAGACCATAGCTTGCTAGTCTAGCTCACCGCTAACGCGATCGAGGTTCGGGTGCCAAGCGAGTGAGGTAGCAAGCCGACAGGCAAGGAAGCACAGGCAGTGTATAGAGCCTACTCTATCCGGTACAGCGAATGCAATGTGTCGATATGAGAACTGCTGTGCCAGCCAGCTCGAATCCGAAGGCAAAACATGCTCACATTGTTCATTCGTCGGACAAAACACAGGAAACCTCCATGTTGCCACCTCTGCCTCCCTTCCATTCCGTGTTCGCGTGTGTAAAAGAAGGAAGACAGCAAAAAGGATTTTGGGATCCGGGCGCCTAGCCAGTCAGAACCAGGCGTATCTACGATCCTGCCGACGGTATTTGAATACCGCCCACACAGCAAGAGTAGTAACTGGATCAACGCTGCAATGACAGTCTGCAACATTATCTAAAATAACACTAATAACACTAGACGAATAGCAAGAGCTTACTGGTAGAATCCGGTACGACTAATACTAACGTCATAAGAAATACTAGCATTAATAGATGTTGCCCGTACTCAGCTGTACTATGTGGAGACGCGAGTCGTCGCTGGTCACAATACGAGAGAGAAGGAAAAAGGCCCTTTGCGCGTCTGTTCCGGTTTTCGTTTGCTCCTTGTCCGTGCAGGTCGCATCGTCGAGTTCAGGCGTATTGTTGTTCTTTATGCAGCGCAAAGAAAGTAGTCTCTGGGCTGCTTCTCTACGGAAACTTACTCACTCGTCTGGTTACCTTGACCTAGCTGCACGCGGCCTCGGGTGCGAGTGGATGTTCGCCGCAAGACAAAAGGGGCCGAGCTCCGCAGTAGTTTGCCGTAATTATCGCTGTAGATATCACTGGGCCCGACCATATTCGTTTTTTGAGCTTATATATGTACAGACAAATTATACATCCCAGATAATAGCTATAGCCTATGATAGTAAATCGTAATGAGGACTTTCTTTCCAATCAGTCCGAATGATTGAATTGCTCTAGAATGTAACGGTAAAACCAATAGCACAAAAATTCATCAAGTCCCTTTCTATAGTAGACATTCGGGTCAAATGAAAAATAGCATAAATCTATATTCTGACAATACGTTGGGGAACTATGTTAATTTAAGGCGATGGAACTGACTTGAGCTAAAATAAATAGCTTCTTAATTAGTATGATGATCTAGTATCACATGACAGGAAAAGAAAATAAAATTACGTTCACTTCCTAAACATTAATTATAAAAAAATAATTTTCTACGTGATTTATGGTCGTCATACAGACATGTGTAAAATTTTGCCTACGTTTCTATTTCTATATTTCGCGACAGCGACTTGAGAGCAAATTCACACGAAAATTGTTTCTTCTTTACAGGTTGAACTATTTATATGGAGGCCTGTCACACACCCGGAGCTATCATGTGGTAAACATACTACTACACTGGCTTTGTTGCATTCTGTTAGGGGAGCTGGCCAGCCGACTTTTTTGCTCAACTTCAGTGGAACGAACTTCGAGAAGTACCCGGTCCGAAAGCCTGGGATCATTCAGCTTCGGAGCGAACCCTGTTGGCCGACGAAATGATCAGCAGTACTTTAGCACCGCACTTGGATTACGCGTCGCCGTTATATTGATCTTTGGAGGCCAGCCAGTTCACACTGAAGCGGTGAGAATATATACGTAAATACATCGATCTATTCTAGAGAAATTACGAAAAAATCAATTTCGTATCGTAAATATCGAGTTGCCAGCTTAGATTCAAGGTCTAAAAACGAACGTTCCAAGTTGTAGCTACCGAAATCCAATTGGTACACTTTAGAAGATAACGGTCAAGTTCATCTTATGTGCTAACTACCTCCGTTTTTCAAGTACAGATAATAAATTAATTATTTTTTATATCTTGTTATATGTTCACAGGTGACATCGATTGTGGGTCGGGCCGATCTTCTTTGCGGTGTTTTCTATCTGCTGGCGTTATTAACGTTCATGTCTTCATGTGATAATGACGAACCACATTTTGCCCCGGTACAGGATCAGTTGATTACCACCGATGGACTAATGTTTCAATATGACGCCTCTAATAACGTCACAACAGCTAGAGTCATACGGAAGACCAGCGAATCGCAGCAGATCATGCAGTTAACTAGACTAAAGTTGTGGCTTTCAATGGTGTTTGCTATACTGGCGTTACTTAGCAAAGAACAAGGTCTTACAGTTTTCGGCTTATTCATCATCTATAGATTGAGGATACTATGCAAGCGATCTGATTCCAGTTTTCACTGGTAAGCCAAATTCACGCTAATTCTAAGCTGGGCTAGTCACTTTACTGTACTTTGAAAGTTTTTGCCATTGATCTCATGAGCTTCGATTTCCAATAGGTGATAATTTCTAGTTTTTATGGTAATACTTGATCTACGGCTGTTTTCTGCCCAAAACAGGAGCTGAAGCAGGGTTTCATTACGTGCTGTGTTCTGATAGTCTCAGGTGCATTCGGATGGTCGACAGAAATAGTTCATAAATTTCAGCTGTCCTCTTGGTCGGTAGCCTGACGCCTACTTCCTTTCATATGAGCGCTTGACGACACGATAATGTAGGAAAAGCACGAGGAGCGCTCTCCTATGCGTCCTCGTGCAAAAAAAAACTCGTCGCTCCCTTTCTATCAGCTTTTGTTAGGACAGACAAGTGTTGATTTGCATTCAACCTCCTTCTTGCTTTAACCATCCGCTGATGAGATAAGAACCTGCTTGTTCTTCACTGCTGTTCCTTTCGTGGTTGCCCTACATTGGCAACGTCCTGTCTATGCGAAGTGCTTCATCCTGGCGCTTTCCGCGCTTTGCCACACGCTCTCGTGTCACTCTGCTCGCCGGGAAGGGCGCATGTCTTGTGTAGTGTCACGACGCTTCCAAGAAAAAAGAATGAACAAGGCACAGATCGAGCATATCTCACGCAGCAAAGCTAGCTTTTCCATGAGCTGTATTTACCCCTCAATTTGGCAAGACGACGCCGGTGACGTCATCATTCTCCGACTCCCAAGCGCAGGCGCAATTTGAAGCCGCTCTGTGCTGAACACGCACACGTTTCCGCGACAGCTTGGATAACCGCTTCTTGCTGACGACTCGTGGCAGTCGGCTGGAAACATACCAGATACTTTCATAACCCCTGTGCCTTCATGAGCCTCCATGCGTGCCCTCTACGTTTAGCAGCCCGCCGACACAGACTAGACCTAACTCATGCAGCTGTTGGTGGGTGGGTAGTGCCTTTTTTCTCATGTTTTCGTGCCGGTGCTGCTGTAATATTCCTGCTCTTTGCTGCAACTGACCTCTCTCAATATGGTAACGTAGGCAATCCTCAAGCCTCGGTAGCGGTACGAGGGCGGACGAGCGTGGGGCGTAGCATGGAGCCGTGCCCACCTCGGAAAAAGTTTTTCTTGAAAAAGTTCTTTTTTTTTTCATGCATTCTCTCTCCCTTTCTCGCTTTCTTCATTTTTTTCTATACAGCTCTCCTTCATCTAGTAGGGAAGCAACAGCAGGATAAAGAAGTAAAAGGCAACGCCCATATGGCCGCTCGCCTGGTGGAAGCCTCGATAGTATAGACGGATTGTGGTTTCGGGTTTGCACTTGTTTTGTTGGCTTGCTCGCTGTTCATGCACTTTGGCTTTACGTCTACGAATCCCTCTTTTGCTACTACTACCGCCGCTGCCGTCTCCAACGGAACGAAGAAGGCTAAAAGGACTAACAATAGGGTGACATAAAAGCTAAAGCAAAGCGAGTGAGAAAGAAAGCGAAGACGGCATAGAGGCTAAGGGACAGGAACAGCAAAAAATAGAGGATATGCGAGTAGTTTACGATAAGCAACTTTTACATGACAATGGATTGCCAGATTTTTTTTACTCCAAGCGGCACGTCGCTGGGCACCACCGGCTTTCATAAGTAACACGCCATGCGGAAAACGAGACATACCTGAGAAGATGTTCAGACTTCGCTAACTGCTGAGTGTGTCACTATACTACTAGAATAATTATTGGACGTCCTGCCCAGGCTGCTATACAACTCTGTTGTATCGGTCTGGCTTTGTCTTCTCATAGGATAGGCAAGGAAAAAGCAAAATTATCGCGTTATTGATGAAGGCATGAAACGATCCTGCAAGCTATCCCTTCAATTGCTTCTAGAATAATTCAGCTGCGATCCCGTAGTACGTCAAAAAAAATTTCAAAAAATTACGTCCTCGTGCAAAAGAGTTCAACAAGCAATATATAGAATATTTCCAGTCATAGGGAAACCTGTGAATGGTGGTATAGCTCGGTACACATACAAATCGTAACTATTTCTGCATGTTTGTACTAGTACATTAATTCAGTTATCTTTGCTTATATAACACCAACGTCAACACCAGCAATAATAATTCTAAGAACACTAGAAAATTCGTATGTATCTTCAACATAAACACACTATACTTCCAACGAAATTTCATTTGTTCATTTTTGTCAAAAATTTTAGCTATATAGGTCAACAACACAGTATCCCAATATCGAAGTGAATAATGTGCAACCACCCAAAACACTTTGCGCCATATGGGCCATAGGAGTCTTATTGAGCTTATAAAACTTATTAACGAGATTTGATGTCCTAAAGATAGAACTAGGGCTAGTAAGAGACATAATATCTGTCACACTTGTCGCTGCATCTAAAGTACGTCAATTGTAATCACGGGCTGCACGATGCACGGTAAAGCGAATAACAATGTGTCTTTTTAGCCGGTTCATCTCTTTCGAGTCGTAATTTCTCATGGCACTTAAAGATTCCACTAATCTCCGCAAACGTTTGCTCCTAGTTTTTGAAGTTGGTTTAAAGATCTCCGTTTCTGGGAGACTGAAGTAACTGAACAACAGTACCAAATAGGCAAGAAGATACGCGAGGCAATTTTGTGTCGCTAGATGTAGTTCCAGCCTTTTCTTAAGGGAGGTGCATTGACTTTATTTGTCGACGTTCTTCACTGTAAAATATTCTTTAATGCCTCGTATTCCATAGATTGCGCTTGAAGCTATCTTGAGATCGAACAAAATGACGGAAGCTGAACAAACGATAAGTTGATCTGATCGTTTAAGCAGCCAACGCTGTTTTCCAGCATCATTTGGTGGCGTGCGCGGCCAAACTCCTGTTTTTTGCCGAAAAAAGCAACTCCAAGTACAGAAACCGGTTAACTTAGATGAGAGACTATTTCGCGAGATGCAAAATGTCAGTGGCCGCTGTCCTGACTCCCCTCCTAAGGTTGATCGCTTTTGACAGTCAGAATTACGGTCTGTCCCACAGTTGTGGCTGCCGTGTAGTCCGGCTAGAATTTGCTGTACTTAAAACTTGTTCGTATCTCACTAAACCGTCTGCATACAAGATAATTTTGGCTGACTTCATAGGTCGTCTTATTTCATCAGGGAAGCCCTTGAGTAAGATGTAGAATAAGAGTAGGCTTCAGGTTATGCCCTGAAAAAAGCCAGTTGTTTATGTGAAAGGAGAAGGTTCGGTGATGAGTCGTAGGCTATCTTGAAATCGACTAATATCACGTAAAGCGGACTACGATATAACTAGTGGTACACTACATAGATTGGGTTAAAGCGTATGACGGAAACCCGTTGTCGGCTTCTATTTGCTCAAACGTATGCATTTTACTGTCTCTACATGTAGGGGTAGGGATTTTTCGGACTACGTCTGTCTACTACGTGTTGGAATCACAAAGTAGGCTACAGGCTGCACTACAAATTCCCGATCTGTGTCCGGCCAGGAACATATGAAATAACCAACCGGTTCAATCAACCTCGTTCCTTCTGCTAGACTGCCTTAAGACTTATTTGAGAGGAAGCCCTGTTAACGATTGAGTTCTCGCCCTAGGGCGTTTCGAAAAGGCAAAAGATAGCCAAAGGGCTTTGCTCGGATTTTAGGGGTGATCGAAGGGAGGGACCGTGACAGAACTGCCCTGTAACCCCAAAAAAATCTATTCTTTGCAAAGGCTCCCTGTTCTTCTCGTTCTTTTCGTTTAAGTTTAAACTTATAAAGGCGTAGACCTGGCTCGACGCTAAGGAAGCCACACTTTGCGACCTGAACTGTGAATTGGGGGGTACCCCCGCCTTCTTGCTTAGGCTTTCTCCAGCAGGTCGTTTCTTTGGCCTCGTGCCGGTTGCGCCTTTGCGCGCTGGTGGCATGGAATCGCTGTAAGATCGTCTCTACCATTAGAGCTGGCCGGCCGCGCCTTCTCGATCTGTAAAAGCCAAGACCAACTTCTTGGGAGTTAGTTGTATAATTCATCGCGTTAACGTCTCTCTCTAAAAGCTCAGCCACAAAGGTCCTGAGTTTCTCTCATCTCTCTAACATTACCCCATTTGCATGCCCTCTAGGTAAATTCAGACTTACCCGGATCATTTGTGAAGCGGTGCCAGTTTGAAGACAGGCTGTCAGGTCCTTTTTTAGTTGTGCGGTTTGCCCCTATGCTTGCCTTTAGTTGGTTAGATAATTTCATGCCTTGCTAACCTTCATGTCTTTGTCTAAAGACCGGAAATATCCTTGTCGTTTACTAGCATCCGAAGTTCACATGCGACGACAAGTGGTTTCCTAACAACCCGATATCGATATTAATTATATTAGTGGTCTACTACCAGGGAATATTTTTTTTATCGGCACTTTTACAGTTTGTATGTCCTGCAGCACGAAGTACAAGTTCAATGCAACAATAAACGAATTTATATGCGGTCCGAATTAATATTACTGCGAAGGGTAATTATGCATCCGTGCGCCTCCAACATATTTCGAAAAAATCTACCGAACTTCATTAAATGCTCGTGAAGCAAATGGTTTGTGAGAGACAATATTCAATGGTAAAACTGACTAGAGGAACTGTTTCCTTCATCAATGCGATAATCGGTATATAATAGAGGCACTTCTAACTATCACAGCATAATAGCTTCTTCATACCTAAAATTGTTTCTTAAGTTTGTTGATGATCGTTAAACGGTTTTACTATATCATGTTATTACCCGAATGAGATCGTAACTTGGTTGCCAACAGGGTACATAACTGACTAGCAGACAACAAAAGAATATATTAAAAGGCCTAACTTATTTCACTATTCGCAAGTAAAATGCTTCCGTCTGTTCCACTGCTAAAAAAGCTCGTAGTTTAATAGATGAATTATTCTCAGTTAGAATTTAAGGATATAATTCAACTATTTGGGGTAGTAAGCATTTTGTAGACATTGCTTATTCGCTGCGACATCTTTCTAGCGAAATCAAGACACTAGAATTCAATGGTGGGTATTAAAGTAAATATTTTTAGCCTCAAGTGCGGTGCTGCCTAAGTGAAATATTGCTCCGAGTACCTGGACCAATTCGTTTACCCTTAAGTATATAAAGCGTGTCATATATCGTGTTACTACTGCACCATTATGAGGGTGTCACGTTATTACTACTACTACTACTACTGCACTAAGCTGGAAGTGCACCATTTTGTATTTCACGCATAGGGCGAGATAATTTGAGTCAGCATTTCCGCCGGAATTATTCTCATTGCTATCTTTTATCATATCTTCCGGCAACTGGGGTTGTCTGTCGATAGTTTCGAAGGCATCGCAGCTTCTCTGGTTGTCTTTCTCTCCTTGGGTGTTCCTCTCGTAGAAAGGCTTGGCTTGTAGAAAGAATACCGGCTACTTAGTTTTGATGGCTTATTAATTTCTCCCCCAACTGCATTCGCCGCTTTGCTGTTCCTCTTGCGCTCTCCACTTTGATGTGTGCTGCACTCGTTGAGGAGTGAACAACCACATCGTTGAATGGACCAACCTGGTAGAGTTCCTGTGGGCTCACATGGTCGGTTTCCGAGATATTCCCAGGAGCCAAAGATTTTCAGGACACGGGCCACGGGGCCGGGACAGACTGCGAAATAGGTAGAACGGGTCACATATGGGAGGTCGGGGAGAGGTAAAAGAAAAAGCCGCAGAAAAGATGTGTGATTTTGTGTCCTTATAGAAGGGGCTATCGATTTTGCTACTTTTTCTTTTCAGACTCTTTTGTCTCCAGAAACCGTGAGCGGGGAGCTAAGTTATCCACAAGTGCCCGTACTAGGCTGCTCTGGCCTTCGTGCAGGGCTCAAGGAAGTTTCGACAAGGGCTTTAGCCAGTCAGAGCTTCTTTGTTCTCATCCTCCCCTTTCTTCTCCCGCTGTTGCCGGCGCCGCCGCTAGTTCTGCTAAAGCCCAGACCCGGCTGGAAGCCGCCTGTCTGCAGTTAACCTGTCCTGGGCTAGGCTCGTCCGCCCATCTTACAGACACAGCCACCCTTACAGATAGCCACGTTCAACTCTAGAGCTTAAACACACATTTACACGCAGAGACGTCCGCGTTTGGATATCTCCGATCTGATTGTATCTGGGTGCAATGCAACATTGTGGACCCTTCTATGTATCCATGTATGTATGCAAGCCAGTGCTATTTATCTGTCCATAGAAACAAAGATTTTTGGACTGCGCCTGCTCCAGAGCCATCGGAGCGGCTACCGACGTCCATTTTCCGGACGCTGTGCACTGTCTGGTCTATGTTCAAAGGGTACCACAGCCAGCAACAGCAGTACAGGCAAGAATAATAGCACTAGGTCAGACAGGGATTGCCATAGCCGAAGAAAATTGGCTGATCGAAGAAGCTAGAAGCACAGGCGTCATAGGCTTCCATACTGAGAAAAGATTGAGTGTCGAACGTAAGGGCACAGCCAAAACATAAAAAGAGTAAACAATCGCATCAGGCCGTAGAAAAAGGGGAATGCTGGTGAATCGTTTGCTTATAACATAACCGTGGGTGGATCGGTCGGTGCTGCTCGGATTGTTGCTGGGTTACGATAGCAAAGATAGAACAGCGTCATTACTTGTTTTTTCCTTTTGTGTTTTACTACTTTCCAGTCGATTAATTAACACCAAACAAAACCACATAGATTCAAAGAAAATAGCGGAAAAGTGTACAAAAAAAAAATATAATTAATTAAAAAACTTGCCATCGAGTCGACAGATATATTGATTGCAGAAGTTAAGCTCGTGATTAGAGTTGCCCTTCAAAGGTCCTTGGATCCTTTAGATCCTTTAGGTCCCACCACCAAATAATGCTGCAGCCAGCTGTTGCTCCATTCGTACTATTTTAAACCTTCCACTTTTTTGTATTGTTAAATTGTTCGACGCACCCGAATTTTTCGCGGCCTAATGCGATAATAAGCCCAGTTGCTATAATAATACAGTGATGCTTTCACACTAAATACCCTGTCGTTATGTCAGTACCGTAAATAAACACCTATAATTAACTTATATTGCATGTTGCATAGGTGAAGTTTACTTTCAACCGATTTCAACGAAACGTTTGATCTCCTTGATGTTCTTGCCTATTCGCTTCCATTGCAGTTCAGCGCGCGTTACAGGTCAAAGGCGTCTGGGTCTCATGGCTTTATCTCCATCGTTGTCTCGACCCAATCGGCCAACGCAATGGGTTGCAGCGGACGAATACCTTCAGGTTTCACTAGCCGTTCTTGCAGGACTGGTGGCGTTTCGCGTAGCCATGCTGGGCGGCAGTCTACCCCGATTCTCAGAGCACGACAATCCCGCGTCGCATCATCCTCATTTATTGACCAGGTATACACACACCTTTAAGGCTTCGTCTTTTGTCTTCCTGGCTTTCGTTCCTATTTTGTGTTACGTTCCTTAAAGGATTTTTCCTTCCCGTAATAATATACTGGGATAATGTGTCTGCCAGCTAAACTTGCTGGAAGCCAATCTTTAAACTAATGCCATAGGCCTAAGTACTGGGCATAAGGCATGAAAAACTTTTCTTATAATCTTCCTTACATATTTTCTTTTGATATCGCGCGAAAAATATACTTCTTTGCTCGATGCTAATTTTCGATAGACGTTCAGTCGTAATGCCTGAATTACGCAGAAGAAAGCTTCGTGTGTTGCTGGATCGAAAAGCTATTAGGCGAAGGAGATGGGCTAACCTGTAATGGATTACTCTTATAATGGTAGAGAATAACTGCGGGTAACTAGAGATCAAAACATTTATAATTCAATATGATACTATACAATTACTATTATGTACTGTACTAACGTACGATACATGATGTCACAGTTAGATGGGTTAAATGAAGAACAAAGCCAATCAAGCTATACAGAAACCTCCTGTGTTGATGGTTCTTATAGGTAGCCATTGTGGAACACGTACGTATCAGACATAATGCGCCAAAAAAGTATTTTAAGTATGCCATTGCAGCAGAACTACCGATACTAGACGACCATTATCTCTTTCATTGTCGCCGACATTATATCGGAGTGTATACTCACGTACTCTTATTTAATATCTGCCCCAGTATCCGTTGTTGTCGTATTCCTGATTGTAAATGGCTCCGAGATATTTTGACCTAGATATATGAACGTAGCTACGTGTCGGCTTTTGGATATATAGGATTTTTCTATTCGACTCATATCTATATGTACGTATCTATATATAAAATTAATGTTCCGAGTTACTGCTAGACTAGCTATACATTGGCTTCAGGCGGTTGGCGGCTCCTCCCCGCACGGAAACAGTGAAGTGTGCTTAGCCCCCATTTTTGCACTTAGATTAACCCACGTATCCGTAAGTTTACTGGGAGAACACGTTACCAGTGAATCATTGCAGGGACACGTATCTATGTATAGAATTATAGCTTCGAATTTTACGTTCGGGCATTCGCGTCAAGGATTGCTGTAGACGGCTGACGCTCACCATGAAATGAAGTCTGCCTACGTTCGGACTCGAACCTAAATCGTTAAAGTTTACATGGGCAAACACGTTACCGCTTCGCCATCACGGACACACGTGCTCCATGCATACATAACGTATATATGGAGACATTACATTTACTGAACTACTCAACTGAGTAGACCTGCCGAGTGATGCCTTAGTAGTAAGCTTAAATGACAAAAGAGCAAGCGGTCCTTTTGACCTGTTCGTGAAAGTGAACCGTTTGAGCACCTATACGAACCTACTATTTTTACTGTTAATCTACACAAGCAGATTGCAGTATGGCGAGTTCAGGCCAGTTTAGTGGATAGTGGATATTACTACGTAGTTATTAATCATCATTGGTAAACGTTATGGGGTTACTGATAATAACTGACGCTTGTGCGAAATGCCAACTTGTAACTCTCAACATGGAAAATCCCAATAGTCTTTAAAAATGGAGCTAACTTTTATCAAGTTTGTCTCCATGTTTGGAGACTCTACCTTGGAGGCTATCGGAGGCGGGATTGTCAAGCGTCTTTTAAAGACGGATATTTGTTAAAGGCATTATGTTTCCTATCGCAAAGATTTCACATGAAAGAGATCTTAAGGCGCAATTACGTACCGCCTTACAAAAGCTAGCGTTATCGTGTTTCTGCTTTTGGAGATTCCACTATACATAAATCAGAAAGGGAGATTATCTGCCATTTTCCGAAAATGTATATTTGCCATTATATTGAAGGTAATTACGAAAAGCATAAGAAACAGAAGATCGATGAACTACAGGAAGCTATAGGCCGTATTGTCTCACATGAGAATTATCATGGGATTCGAGCGTTGGTCAAACAACACAGTTAACATCGTGATAGACCTGTTTGACATCATCAGCATTTATACGTTAGAAGAAATTTCTCCATCTCAATCATTTTGTTAGGTGTGAAGCGTTCCGACTGAACAGTATAGCCGCTGATGTGTGCCATTAGTATACAAGCTTCGCCAATGACTACACGATAGGCGTGATTGAATGAAGAAACGTAATCTTCTTGGTACTGAATAATTGTTGAAGCCAGTAACTATATACGGACCTTAAAGCCTTGTTTTATTAGAAAACATTGATTAGATTCTGCAAAATGTCGCTTTTATACTAAATCCTTTTTCGCAGATTGCTAAGCTGTAGTTCGATGCACTTTTCAAGAACATACATGAGCTGAATTCCATATTTCACGCCTGCATTACTTGAACCTATGTTTTCGATGTTATTTCAATTAATACATTTTGGTAGGCAACGTTATCTTTACTGCAATTTCAATGCAGCCGTTCGCTCCGCTGCCCTGTAGTACTAGACGTCCCGTTGATTAATTGGAATAGCGCTCCACCCTTGCATATTCCGAACTGCAGAGCACAAAACAGTACCTGAAGTCCCTTTTTTTTTTTACAACACATTACTAGATGAGTAAGCCTGCTGTACGAGGCAGATATATTGTATATGTCACATGCCGACCTCCAACCTCGGTCAATGCCAACCTGAATTGCAATTGTACGTATGGCTGTTGGTCTCCTGTTGGATCGGCAGACGGCCACCCCTCGTGGGTTCATGTGCCACGAACCCGCGGAAATTTTCCTAGAATCAAAGCGAAGAACCAGCCGTCTCTCGTATTAACTCTTTCGACATTTTCATACGTTACCCCATACAACTAATGGGGCACCAGCTATTGCATTAGTGTAGCACAGCCGCTTGCTGGAACAGCTCATGTTGACGTAAAACGCAAGACCCTGCAATTCGTTCATATAAAAATAAACGAATAAAACATGGGGCGATCATCGCCAATAAAACTACACGTATATCCTAAATTTATATTCTAGCAGATGATAGAAATCAGAAGAACAACTAAGAGTAGCAGGGAGGTGGCACAGAGACAAGGGGGTGAACAATAGCACATATCGTACAGAGATGTACCCCTAGTAAGTCTGTGACTTGGCGGTACAATGGATTATTACTTTTCTAGCTGCTTTCAGGGATCTCTAAGTTGTACCGAAATTGGCAAATCGCCAATTTCGATACAGCTTAGAGAAAGTCGAGGTGATTCAACGAGAAAGTTGAGTAATTCAGAATTGTAAGTTTGATTAAACAGGGCCAGCAGCAGCACTGCCACTAACGTCACGAACCGTTTCAGCAATGTGTGATGGGTGTGCCTTCAGGGTCATCCCCAGCCTTTTGAATGATTCCGTTAGTCTATCAAAACCATTGTGCCAGGCCTGAGTCAGGCCTGCTCTGCTGTTGTCTAACAAGGGTCACTTTATGCGATTCTGTGCCCATGACTATTTTGCGGTCCATCGGTGGTCCGTCAAACAGGGCAACAGAAAATCCATTACGGCCAGAACGGACCCCACCGAAAAACCAAGTACCGGTCGAGACCCCTGGGGGTGGAACTGTCGTACGACTAATTTTATAGCAGCGGTGGTAGAATACAATAGGGGTGTATGGCAGCGAAAGGGAGATCTTACGCCTATCGATCGCTCATCACTTCCGTCTCCGTTTTCCTAGACGCCAAAGGAGGGTCGGCTGGGGCGTGATCTTCAACTCCGTAGAGAACAAGCTGAGCGCAAGCTGAGGACTCCTGAAGCCCGACACATCGATGCCATTTTAATTAAGCTCGATCACGTTTCGATTAAAAAAGTAGGGGGAGACAGAATTAAATCCTGTTGCATTTCGAGTAGCTCGTGAACTCCGCTAGCCATCCAATTACAATCAGTGTTGCAGGTAGGGTTGCCGTTATCGCCGTAGTTGGTCCGCTAAGTCCTTGGACTTGTCGTCTAACTCTGGGTAGATTTAATGACCGTGTACAGGGGCCTGTTTATTTTCTTATTTATTCTAACAGTAGACACAGCAGATTCAGGGACGAGCTGACCGTAGTATAGAAAGATGGGACAATACGAAGGAAATGGAGAATGCTAAACAAGCAAAAATGGCCTTTGTTTTAAACGCTCAAATAGATAACACTCATTTACGTATGTGACTATGTGTAGGCGAAATGTTTTGCGTGACTAAAAAAGCTACCCTAAACCTTCACAACGAGCCAGCGTACCTTTTAAGGCGATCTATGTATAAGCGGACGTTCGAGGTCTGCTGATGGGAGCAGACAAGAAAATGAACTCTTGTGTTTGCTACGATAGAGTTCAGACGCAATCTAAGGATGACCATATTACTATTAATATACAATAAAAAACTTGTTACCTTATAGTGCTTACAGGTGAGCTAGTGGAAAAGAAAATGCGTTTCATTTCCTGCTTTGACTCTGAGTTAGATGATTAAACGGGACCATAAATAGTATTGTTAACGGCAATATTAATGGCTGGTATTAGGAGCATCCCTAATATGCAGCCTATATTTTTTGTAATGGCTATAATCTCTCAAATAGTAAGGTTTATCATATAAAATGGCCGTGTTTTTCTTTTATTTGCTACAAATCAATTATAAAATAGCTAACATATTTGAATCAGAAGTGACCTACTCCGACTGTCAGTAGTTAAATTCTTGCTTTTTTTAATTATCCTATCGATCTACACAGCTGTGGTCTCGACGATTATTGAGACCTTGTTGTCTTTTACAGTACGATTTATATCACACACTGGCCATTATTTTTACTTGGAGTGCCAAGTTCGCATAGTTGGTTCAGCCAAGCATTGGTAGCTTCTGTTAATATTCATTATATTGTTGCGCAGAGTCCTTATAATGAGCATGTTTGCCGATGGGCTAATGTGATACTAGGTAAAGTGAGATGAATTCAAAAGCGTTGACTGCGAGTGATCCTATTTGAAAATTGTTTTCGCCATTAGCTACCTACGGCTGCAAGCCCTTCCCAACTGGTAGCAGGTAGTCGCGTCGTAGACACTGGCGCAGTTATCGGTGCCCGCCGTTACCATGGTAGATGTAAAAGTATTCCTAATGCGCTCTTAGTTCGCTAGACCCGCTGTATTTAAAGCTCGTTTGCAATTCGAGAGGACTACAAGAATTGTCTGGCTGCGGTCCCTGTCTATTGCCCTATTTTGACTACTATGTAGTAGGAGAAGGCTGGCCTATATCTAGTGAATATCTGTTCGTCATCCCGTCCAATCCTGACCGTATGAATTTTACCATGAACGACGTCTCGAAAAGTTTGAGGTCTCAGAAAGTCGCCCTACCCGAGATATCCTGACGTTCCCATCCTCTCTGTTCATCGCCGCAGTTTTCGGTTTGGATCGGCTTGTAGACACTGTTGGCCTTGAACCAACTTATTGGACAAGATGATTTTGACGAGGAATCAGAAAGCCATGCCCAGGTATGTTAAATGCCACAGGCATTTGATAAAGGGAAAGATTCCCATGGACATCTTTTCCGCTATGATCATAGATATATATATATATATATGGGTGAATATATGTACTCGTATATGTGTGCTGATTGAGCGCCAGTCGCTGGAACATCTCGACTGCGGTCATTTGCGCCACAGCTGGCACTGGCCTAAATGGCCGGATCGGTATTAATTATAATATGCTCTAATGGATAAGGGAAATACACGAAGAAGGCTAAAATTGGACGGAAAAGCGGAAACTATCGGAAGAAAAATTTGAGACCCCTTCGATCGTACAAATGACTTGGAAATACACTGACGTTTGTTTAGCTTGTCTCACTGTAAGCTACTAACGAAATGCATTATTCTGCAAAGAAAGCCACTTACATTACGAGACATATACACTGTATATATACACATGGTACATTACACATACAGATGTGAACAAATCGTGGGGTTTTACACGATGGAGACACCTCCTGTTCTTCGGTTTGCATTGCCCGTTCCGCCAGCAAGCCTCTTTCTTAACCTCGTTCTTCGCCGTTTTCCGAACGTGGAATGCCACTGGTGATGCGTGGTAACCGGGATGCTTTTAGTAATGGTGGGGCCGCGGATGGTGGCAATGCTATGGTATGAATGTACGGCGCTACGTATGTAACTATCTGGCACAGTAAACTCGTGTACGACAAACGGCTGAGTGAATGAGCGCGTAGAAACGAAGAGACAAGCCGCGCTAGACTGGTCCGAGATCCATTTGTGTCCAGTGTGGAAATCCGACTAACGGTGGTTGTCCTTCCGATTGCAGCCTTGTTGGTTCACTCTTCTGGTGTAGTAGTCAGAATATTTCAGCAAATGTGGCTAAAGAACAAATCACCTTTATGGCCAGGATTACCTTAATGGTCGTAGAAGGTTGTGCTGGTAGGGTCGTAACGGTTGGCATACAGAGGCAAAGCAACGATTCTTTGACGGGCCTGCCTATGTCGCTTACACATTACGTTTCTTTCTCCTCTCATCTCTCTTTTTCTATTTTCCTTTGACTTGATCCGAGAGAAAAAAAAAACGCAAGAAGGGCATCCGAATCCAAGTCAAGCGGACAGCAAGTCTCGAGCGAACGGCAGCCTGTCAGTATTCCCCTGTCTTTTCTCCCTCTGCCCCGCGTCTGCCTCCACCTGCCGCACTGTGTGATTGCTCGCCGCAGACAATAGCCGAAGGCCTACTTGAAGATCCCGCTGAGAAGGCCTCGCTGCTTGGTCTTTGGTGCGCTTTAGCCACGCCGATCAGACGTTCAGCCGAGTGCGTCCGTTGGTCCGCGGGTCTCGAATCGCAGATACCGTGTTCCAACTTGTATACGAGAAGAGGCCTCACTGACACGGCTAAGTCCTGTGCTTTTTTCGACAAGAGCGTCCAACAGTAACGTAGAATGATATTGCCGCTGCCATGGCTATTCCCTCAGTACATAGCGCGATAGGATCGCCAAAATCGGTGTTGTTAACTGCTCCTCCTGGTGCTTTTAATACCTCTACTCGCCGCGATTCTCCCACTATTGCTACTACAACTACTTGTCTCATTGGCAAAGGAGACCTCATCTGTGCGTCACGCCTCACGGGTCCAAACGGCCACGCGTAGAGAGAGGACACTGGGCGCGGCTGCGATCAGTACGGCCTCTCTTTCTCCGCTGCTTTTACTGCTACTTGCTGGGCAACCCTCGCAGTTGAAGCCGCTCTCAACCTGCCTATTCTAGGCCATGTAAGAAATGTATGATGCGACGATTTCCACTGGTACTTCGAGTACAGCTCTAGCGCCATTATAAGCTTTGCGTTTGGGTCCTCTTGCCTGGCTAGCCCAGTCCAATTTTAGTTTCAGCAAGGGTGGTTAGCCCTACTAAGTCAGAACCATGAGTATTCTAATGATACTATGCTACTTCTGCTGCCAGCATTACTACGGTACGTTCGGCGTGACCACTACAATCATTTGACAAAATTACGACTCTAATACGACTCCAACAACAACAGCAACAACAGGCGCACAATCGCTAATGTTGCTAAATCTACTATTGGATGACTGTTCAAAGGGTTAATTTAACCGGTCTCCCTTCGACGAAATGTCACTCCAACAGCGTCGCACGCTCTTTCAAAACCTTCAACTGCCCAGATTCCTGTAGGAAGTTGTAGTCAGTCTAAGGGACCGCCTAAGCCGAACGGGTGTCTACGTAGAGTAGATGTTCGTGGTAGTGGGTCAGGACAACGTCGACAGCATTTTAAGCGACTAATGACCGTTCGCCAAATAACAGCCTCTCTTCTGTTATGGATGGAAAATCTCACTGCTAAAGATTCTTAACAAACAAATAAATAACAATAACAACAACAAGAATAGAAATAAGAGCCAAAGCAGAAAATGGCACGGCGCTGCCATTGCGGAGCAGCTGAGCAGACACGGCGTCAGCTTCAGCTTAAGCCGTTGATGGCCTAAAGGTGCAAGTTTCGCAGATGTACGGCTTATTGTAGTAAAACTAGAAGGGATGATAGAAGCTATAGCAGTATAATATATGTAGGAGTATAGTGTTCGAATAATGGTAACTTCCTGCACATTTCCTCGTAATAGTTCATGGAACCCAAAGGAAGGGGGGACGAAATGGGATAGCTGAGAGGTGCCGAGCTATACAAACACTAAGGTCACGCTCCCAGCTTAAAGTAGGTGCTGGTGAGCTTTATACAGATATACTGTGCTTCCCTCTTATCTACATATGTATTCACTTCGCGAAACTTGTACGATGCTGGAGTGAGAGGGGACTCGGCGTAAATGGAACAGACGGAAGGGAAGCACCTTCTGCTTAACGCAGACGATATGGCCAGGTTGGACGCGTCATCTTTCTGTGAGCGTTAAATAAATCCCACTGTTTAGAGGCAGCTGCCAAGCAGGTAGATATGATACTTTCTGGAACCGGAAGGGGGAAAAGCTAACTTTGGCCGCTCTTAGTGGTGGTAAACGACCACGAGGGATTTAGTTTGAATGGACATCTTGGTAGGGGTTAATAAGCATCGCATTTGGCTTTGTTAACTTCAAGGTCACGCTAGACAGTCTGTTGGCAGAGGCCAGCGGATTTTTTTCACACTTGTTGGTGAGAATTTTGTTTCGTGGGAGAAGTTGTGCTACAGCTAATTGAGTACGGGAAGCCGAGGCGGATGTGCAACCCGTGTGGATAACGAAACAAGAAACCTAATAATAATAAATAATGATGTTATATAGAAACCTGGTATTAGTTTATACCAAAGGTAAAGCTAGTTATTTTTGATCTAGTTTTTCGTTGCAGTAGATAATCTAACTGTTCATGTAATTTGTTCCCGTTTTGGCATTGCTGTTGCGGTCACTTAGGGCACTGACGTATGGCTACCTGGCGGTAATGAACGTGGGAATCGTGATGTGGCCACAGGTGCTGTCCTACGATTGGCAGATGGGCTCGGTACCCCTTGTGCACTCGTTAAGAGATGGCCGTAATTTGGCCACTTTGCTTCTTGTGGTAGCCGTTGCGGAGCTTGTCCGGCGTAGTCTTAACAGTGACTTTCGGGCGCTTATATCTGGACCACCCATTTCGACTGTAAAAGAAAGCCTTGACCCGTATAGTCCTCATCGTCAACACAATGACGTGCGAAGGCTCACGGGAATTCGTGCTGAAGCACAAGGGGACATCAACGAAGCAGCTGGTGGTCTTGACGACGACGGGGGAAACAGTGCTAGCAGAAGTCCTGTGTTGTTAATGAGCGTCGCGCTGATAATTCTGCCTTGGTTGCCAGCGTCCAACCTGCTGGTGACAGTCGGCTTCGTCTTAGCCGAACGCGTACTCTATATCCCCAGCATGGGCTTCTGCCTTTTGCTGGTTGAGGGACTCAGGCGGTTGTTCGCGGCTATGCGAGACAGTAGTGCCAGACCAGCTAGTGGCTCAACACCATTGTTTTCCTGGAATCGCCATCAGAAAATTGTACTAGTTTCACTCTTGCTTCTGATCACATTGAACGCGATACGTACGGTGCGGCGGAACCGTGTTTGGATGACCCGGGAAACCCTATTCGAGTAAGTTTCACATTTATAGTATTCTCGAAGCTGCTTACCTATCAAATTTCTACGCATCATTTGCCCCTGTACACATTGTCATCAGGGTTCTGTGCCCAATACACATGCTATTATTTTGTATGTATGCCTATATATCGGATTGTATCTAATCGTTTTTGTTTTCTTGTTCTTTGCAATTCAGATCTGGAGTCCGCGACCTGCCTTCGAACTGCAAAATGCATTATAACTATGCCAACCTCATGCGTGACCTTAGGCGTAATGAGAAAGCCGCTCTTCACTATAACACGGCTATCGAGTAAGTGAGGTCTACAAGATTTAAGTAATCTGCTAAGCCTTCGGAAAAAAACTCGCTACACTCAAAATAGATGGTCCTAAACTTCAAATGAAACATATTCTCATGGGGGTTGTTTATAGGATCTTTTCCCTATTGAAAGTGTACTTACTTAAAATTTAGATGAGCGTTCTTAAAGCTCCGACGCTCGACCCATTGGTTTCCCCTTTAGCAGTTACGGCTGACATCATTAGCAGACGAACTCCTTGTTTGTTACGGTGTTTCCTCCTGTCTGACTATGATTTTGTATCTGTGTGGTCTGCTGGACAGACAGCTGTTGAAGTGTTGCTGCTTCACCTCTAAAATGTTCCTAGAGGAGATATGTACGTAGGACCATAGTTGTGCGCCCTTGTTGCAAGCTAACCATCGTCAGTTGCGACCTATCATCCTTCTCTATCACAGCGCCACTGCATCGATCGATGAAGCATTCATTGCTCTGTCGACCTACTGGCCATCTCTTTTGGCTCGCCGGCCTTATTTTTTTTTAACTTCGACTTCAATTGCCTTGACGAGCCGGATGTCCGTCAAGGAATCGTAAAAGTTTCGAGTAATCTCGAATCACTGAAGTGACCAGTAGAGAGTCATAAAATGTATTTGGCCAATCTAGCCTCAGCAGTATTTGGAATATCTTGCTAGGGGCCGAGTGAAGGGACATGTGGTCCAGTTGCTGTTAGTAACGCTGACTATCTCAATCTTCCTTCTAACTCACCGTATTCTAGGCAATGCCCAACTCACGCATCGGCTTATAACAATCTCGGAACAGTTGTCGAGTCCCAGGCTGAAGCCGAAAAACATTTTAGACGGGCGATCAACATCAACCTTCATCATGCCGGAGCCCACTACAATCTCGCCATGCTTTACCGGTATGTATTATATATATGAGCATATATTACAAGCTATTTATTTCTATCGTAGTATTGTGTTTTATTTTTGTTTCACATAGAGCGAGTACATGCCAAGCACTGATTCAAAATGATAGTAAATGTCTATCGGTGCATTAAGGGTGTGACGTTTCTTCAGTAAAGCCTGAGTTTAATCATCATGGTTACCACCACGAGTATTGAAACTATTCGGTAGGGAGTAAGTTGCACTTGCCTCGAGCCGGACACAACAGGCGATAGTTTTAAAATGGAACTATAAGCAGTCTCCCTTATGTTTAGACGTGAGTGGAAAACATTTGTTTTTACTTGAATTTAAAAAAAATGCTAAGAGTGGAACAAATAGGGCGCCATTGAAAAGGTTTTGAAGTTCGTGCAGACACCAGCACCAAAATAGGCAGAATGAAACAAAAAAGAAGTAGATGCCATAATTGCAAGCTATGTAATCATAATGCCTTCATATCTTGTAAAATGAACTAAATTCGTTGTATTTAATATTATTTAGCAGAATGATTAATAAGATAAGAATAATATAAGAAGTTATAATGGGTAACGGAGCGAAACCTATTTATATATTTTTTATATATCGTTCATAAAATAAACAAATCGTTTTTCAATTTATGTGTAACTTAAATCCTGTAATTATGATAATGAAAACTTCAATCGTACAACCGCTACAGTTGTATTGCTGTTCCAATACTATGCTACATGTAATACTACATAATAAAGCTACATGTTCTATATTGAATTTTGCTCATTTTAACAGTCGGAAGGGACAAATAGAAGTGGCGCGTGGACTCCTGGAACGCTCTCTAGCGTTGGACGCGTCCCTTGCGGAGGCGGCCTCATCGCTAGCAGAGCTTGAAAGACAACAGGGCCGCACCAGCAAAGCTGAGACTCTACATCGTCGCGCCATTAAACTCAATAGCCGTTCTGCGCCCATTAGGAATAATTACGCCACTTTTCTGCATGACCAAGGTCAGTGTCGACAATCACAGTTTGATGGGCTTTTGCATCCACATGAAAACCGCTCATAAAACCAGGCCGACTAGGCAAAAGATTTTCGAGCTCAATTTAATGAACACACAAATGAGTTAATAGTCCTTCAAGCTAAAAGGTACAGTTAAAGAGTACAAAAACGCCGCTCCGTAGACGGACAACACGTTGTGTTCATTTGCATAAACGGCCTGTTCGTTCGAGGTTTCACTTTCAAGTAAATCGTTTCTACTTGATGGATGGCAACTGCTGCTATAAAACGTTACTGTTCATAAGTGGCAGTGACGATTTTGGTTGTGAAAAGCAAAAATCGGAACGGAAACACGCAAACCAAGCAGATGGAATTCGAGATGGATTTGTGGGCCGAGGGATATAAGACATGCTGCAAATAGGAGAAGGCCACGGAGGCTGAACAGCTTTTTGCAAGGTCTTAAGGTCGCGGACGTGCTGTCGATGGATTCGGCATGAAGCAGCCGCAGCAACAATGCCCGCGCACCGAAGAAATCGAGAAGAAAGATTGCCTCAGAGCTGTGGTATGTCAGGGGCAAAAGACGGGCTATCTTGTACAGTGGTGCAGCCTTTGTGCGATTGTTGCTTGAGAGTATTTCGCCGCCTTACGAACCACCTTTATCATTTTAACCTGTCGGCGTAAATAGTCAAATAACGAACGGAAAAGAGTAAGCCGAACAAAGCTAATGTTGCTCATGTTCGTTTTTAGTCATTATGGATGTTGCTATGATTGTTTTATTATAAGATTGTACCGAAAATTCT
The DNA here is from genome assembly GCF_002443255.2 of Varroa destructor. Taxonomy (NCBI): domain Eukaryota; kingdom Metazoa; phylum Arthropoda; class Arachnida; order Mesostigmata; family Varroidae; genus Varroa; species Varroa destructor. The sequence continues at coordinate 8,148,203 of NW_019211455.1, forward strand.
TTATAATGTAAGATTGTTTCCATGTTAGTCCATTTACACGCTCTGCACATATGTGAGTAAATTAATTATACAAAACTACTATAACATGTAACAGGATCATTAATAAATGATTCACCGGTATCCAACAAGTCACAGTGTTGAAGGATTCATAGTAATGTCAGACTGGAAGAGTTCTTTCAATGATTCATATAATCATTAGGAAGACAAAAAGTACCCTTTAGAGGTCGATGTGATGATTAACTAGAAGTCAGTTAACTACATGAAGAATTCAACATGTCGGAAGTTATCGAAGGGATACACGCATTTCATTGAGGGCCTCCACAGACATGTGGTGATGCCTCTCTTGATGAAATCTTGTTTATTAGTTTGTTGGTAGGTAGTTGTGTTGGGCTTCGAACTGTATCATCTATGTAAGTATTAACGCAATGTCTAATAATGCCCATCTACAACTGAGACAGAAAATCCCATGAGTGAAGTTATTCTATATGTTGATGAAATCTGATGGTCCTACGTCAAATAGAATAGCACGCGTCCCCGATGTCGATGCGTTTTTTTCAAAACGGTTGCCAACAACCGAAGCGTTGATGTGGTAGCAAAGTGCAAGCAAAGTTGGAACGAATCAACGAGAGCCTGGGATCGACTCGGGCACTCCTAATTACACCTGGAATTGGTATCTCTGTTTGAATACTTTTTGTTCGAGGTGTTCCGGTTATATCTTCCGCGCTTGATGTCACCCCCCGCACTATGCAGAAAGAGTTGGTAGGCAGATGTCTTCATTGGTATAATCGTTCTCTGGTCTGGTTAGTCATGCTTGTGTGGCTGGTATTTTTGGATCCTTGTTTGCTTACTAAGCTGACGAAACGATCAAATAATATATACAGTTGTGTGCACGACATTTTCAACCTTCCATTCGTACATTGAGTTTTAGCACTATATTTTTACAGCTTCATTATTGCTATTCCGATCTGGCATTAACAACATAGGCATCTCTTTCGATTGTGTAGTCGTGGCTTTGCGCCATGTCCGGTTTTTACATTTTCCTGATGACGTCTTCTTTGTCTGTGTTCTGTTCATTCTCACTACAGTATCGTTCAATAGTTCGTCTACCTCAACTCTTACCGTTTATTGCTATATATTCTTCTCGCTTCTGGCTTCTGTCCAACATCCGCCAGTACTTCTATCAGAGTGCTTCTATCTGATCTTCTAGAGGAAAAGAAGACTCATCAAACACTTGAGATCTCGTTGGTGAACTTCGAGAAGTGTATACCGTTATTTTTGCTGATAGCGAATACACGATCGTATCAACGATGCGACTTAAAATATTTCAAACGAGCTGATCCGCAATGTGCTCGTTACGAGTACGACTGTTTCCGCAATACCCCCAAAAGGGGTTTTTTATTTTATGCCCTGGTGCACCCGTATTATACACTGCGAGTGCGCGAACAAAATAAGACTGCAGACCTATTTTGCTGCATCTCTTTCTTTTTCGATGAGACAAGAGGCACAAGCAGGATATGAACTTCCGCTGCTCGGTATAGCGGGAACCGTTTTGTCAGACAAACGTTTTTCAGCAGGAGCAAATGAACAAGAAAAGGGGCTTCTTGACGTTAACGGGTTGGCTTAACACTAGACTGTAAGCTGTGCTGCATAGATACGAAACAGCAGCGGCTTGCTGAGAAAGAGAAATAGAGAACTAAGTACTAGGGCCACGAATACAATTTCTGAAAAAGGAGCGCGTTATCAGAGTCCCTCGAGGTCGTACTTTTTCTCCCCTTTTATTCCCGAGAACGCGATTCCGACTTCTCCTAAACTCACACAATTTCTATAGAGAATATTTACGGATAGAACTTGTCGTCTCACCGAGCAACATCCTCCACGTTGATAATCAATATCTTTCCTCAATAAGTGGTAAAAGATCATTTAGGGCGCTAGTATTTTAAAAGAGCCATAGACAACGTTCTTACAATCCATTCCGACCATTATCGCCTGTATTGATGAAGTGAGCCATCTGTTTCAAACTCGGAGAAGCTTGAGATAAGCGTGAACTCTGAGCCTTGAAAGTCGTAACCTTGAACAACGACTTGGCAAACAAGAACTGCAGTATGGAACTGGTATCGCTTAGCAGAGGCTTTAGTTACGATGGATCACTAAACAAATGGATAATAACGCAGCCGAAAATACGCAGCTGATAGTCGCACAATCCACATTAACAAATTAAGGTGTTAGCCACAATTTACTTTTACTTAGGCAAGTTGTACGGAAGTCTGAGAGCAGTTAGATTACAAACGTTGAATGAAACAGGGGCTTCAACGCTTAATTTCGCCGACCACTAACAACAACAACGACAACATATTCGAATAATTCAAATTATTTTTTCTTTCAGGTCGCGTCCTTGAGGCCTCCGAACAATTTAAGCAGGCCATCGCACTCGAGCCAGACAACACTGTGGCTGTACAAAACGCCGCTGAGGTCATGCGTGAGTTATCTGTCGATCATGAAGCTGAGAGTCTTTATAAAAGGTCTGTAATGATAGCGTCTCTCAGGGAGTAAATGCCTAAAAAATTTTCAATTTTCTCTTTAGAGAAAACCCTTTAGAGACTGAGCCACGAAATGCAAATATACGCATGTAGATAGGTTCATGCGTAAATGTGTATATATATAGTTCTAAATCAACCATAGTATTGTAGAACATTGGGATTTTATTGATTGTTCATTGTCCCAAACGTAGAGCAACTGCTATACACACGACTTAACGAATAATGCCAAACTTAGAATCATATTAATCTTGCCATATCCGATCTAATTGAAAGAAGCCGTACGTCATACTTGCACGTGATGAACTTTATGGTACAATACATACAATTTCTTTTACAGGGCCCTGTTGTTGAATTCTGACGACGTGTCAATTATGGATCAACTCGCAGTTCTTTACTTCAAAACTGACCGTCTTCACGAAGCCGAAGAGCTCTTCAACCGAATACAGCAAACGCAGCCTTACCATCGTGAAAGTCGCTTGCATTACGTAAGTACTTAGTATGCGATACAATACCCATACACACATTGGATAGTTTATTTATTGGTTTGTTCAAAAGAGTCTAACGCTGAACTTTATTTAAAAAAATTCATAAAATTCGCTTACTTCGCACAATAAATTCAGTGCGCTTCCGCGTTCAACCATGCCTGTATTACCATATCCGTGTGCCGCGTAAAAACTTTGTTCCCTAGCTAAAACCCACTTGGACATTGTTGACACCTTCGTTGAATCTCAGAAGTACCGATGCGCATAGACGAATACTCTACATGCAGATCTCGTAACATCTTAACAACAGCATGGTTTCCAGTCTGTGACTTTACACATGTTTTGTTCTGTTAAATCCAATAGGTTTGCCACTGGGTATATATATGTTTAGATCAGGCATGTGAAGGCCATTGTTCCATCTAAAGTGGGAATGGCTGGACGCGTTGGCCTATGTGCTCAATCACCTGTTTGGCATCGCAAGTGAAAGGGGTCTGACAGCAATGTCCATAATGAATGTCGCAGGTTCTAATGACAGTTAAATATTAAAGCTGTCCTATATAACGGAAGAGACGCAGCTCTTAAATAGCGCCGTCAAACGCTGTCCAGCGACTGGACTTTATCGTAGCAACAGTACCTGCCTTTAGTGCCGTTTTCTATTGGTCCACGAGCTAAAATATATAACGTAATATTGCTAAAAGTAAAATAGATATGGACGGCTACACTATCCTCACTGACAGGTCACCGCACTGAAATCCATGACATACTCGTCCCAATGAACCTAATAAATATGCTTAGTGGGCTAAATAAATTGCATTTCCATGCTATAGGTTGACGACGACTACTACCTTACCTGCCCACGGGTTAGGGTTAGAATTATTGATGGACACACAGAATTGCCAAATTTTTTTTATGTCCACATACACAATTTTAGGCATACTATTATTATTCCGTTTCGCAATGTACGTGACTCGAAAAGCTCTCAGATCGAGTTATAATTGGTTATGCCGTTCGGCGTGAGCCTATCATTTGAGAGAAAGTCTCTATCTATGTGGTCTGAACATGTCTGCGTGGACATCGAAAAGAAACCCAGTTGTTTGCGAAACCTAAAATGCTAAGCATAAGAACTGCAATAACGTAAACTGGGCGAAATGCTATTTTGTGTCGTCTGCTGCATCGTTGTCTCATAGTTCGTATCTATATACACGTACACATTCACGAACTCCTGCTTTGAGAATCAATGAATGACGTGCCAGCATCTCGGTGGGCTGCCAGGTCGATCACGTTCGTCTCAATATGTTTGCTGTGCATCCCCGCTACAACTGCACACTTGTACAGCCGCAGCTTGCTTCAGGCCGGGTCCCCTCTGTATGCATAAATCTTTCTCTTGACACCGACCGGAGATATAAGAAAAAAGATGAATATCTGTTGCTTACGAGCCCGCATCCAACGAAGTACGGAAGAGCGACAACTACGACAACGATTGGGCTAGCCCAAGTGGAGAGCTAGTACAAAATTGCATGCTGTGCACCTTATCACGACGCCCCTTTCTTGTCTATAGTGTTTTCAACCTAATACCAGTGAGCCGAGGCACTAGGCGTTTGTGCAAAGGAGAAATGGTGAGAAGGTGGATAGAAAAAGAAAGAGAAGGATAAGTACTGGGGACATCTATTTCTCCGTTCTTGGTTTGAGCCAGCAGCGACTCCAACCCCTGTACCAACAGGGACACATCTGGAGTGATGTTGCGTGCCTCTGCTATGCGTGTTAATTACAAAGTCGTCCACGAGCCCCCGCCGTCGTCTTTCATAGCAAGCTAAAAGGTAGTTCGTGGGTCGAGCTATCTATGTACGTCAGCTTCGCTGCTGGTGTTCTGCAAGGAACTGTTCCGGGTGAGATTACACTGATTGCAGTCGCCTGCTTATACCCCCCCCCCCCCCCACCATTTAGGTTCAACCTAACTCATATAGCAACAACCAGTTCGACACAACGCTGCACCATCCGCTTTCACCGCGTTTGCCATCTAACATAACCCTGTATGTGCACACTTATGAACGGAGATCCTGCTCAGCTTTTTTCAGTGGTCTGCAGCTCTGCTTGTGGATGCAGTTGGCCTTATTTTCCTGATGTCTATCTTAATACACCTGCCATCTACCTAGTGCCTATCCCCTTTGAACAAGAGCTTATTTGCTCTGTGATTGGACGGTACTGGCGTCACTTGTAGAAATAGCGATTGTGTGCCGTACTTGTGCGGCGGACAACGTCGACGGGAGGCGGAACGATGGGCACGGGTGGCCTGCTTGTCTGTGAGCAGGCCTAACCCTTTGAAAGTGCTGATCCCTTTTCGAGACCTACAGATACATATACATAGGCACAGAGACTAGTGACGCTAGCCTGTGAGAGCACAAGAGAGACTACGACTGAAAGCAGGACTACAAATATAATGACGAGAAGATTCTAGCTCGTGCTGGGCGAATATTCAGGGAAGACGACGCGGGGTGGCACCTAATAACTCTACTTAGTTTGGTGGGTTCATCGGTCGGTCTGTCGGCAAAATTGCCTGGTTTGCCTATTTAGACTGGCTGTGCGTCCTGGGTGATCTCTTTTCCCAAACTAGTGAAACAGACTAGAGAGAAAGGATCTGGCTTTTTGCCTTGGATCCCATTTGCTCTATTTTTCAACTGCACCACCAGCAGTATTTGAAGTGACTCTTGAGCTACTGCTGTTCTCCTAATTCCGAAGAAATTATGCTGATGAAATCCGATGTCTAAACTGGCAGGATTGAGGGCACAATTACAGTGACCATCGAATAAACAAAGAAAAAAAAATCAAGCAACAGAAACGAGTTAAAATTTGCCGCGGCGTTTTTATTTTTTTAAATAGATTAGCGTTACTCAGAAACTGATTGCTAAGCGCATTACTTATGCCCATATGGGATGTACTAACCTTGCAGGCGCAAATGCTTCTGTCACGTGGAGATACAACAAACGCTGAACATGTTCTCACCGAAACTTTAGAAAAGACCGGCGAGGGTTGGCGTGATGGACTTCGTCAGATGGCTTTGCTGTGCAGTTATACAAATCGGAGCCTCGAGGCAGCCGTATGGATCAGAAAAGCGTTACAGCTTTGCCCGACGGAAGGTGTTCGTGAGTGTGCACCGCTTCATGCTGATTATGGGGATATTCTTAAGGATCTCAGTCATCTAAACCGATCCGCCGAGGTAAGTACCGATAAAAGAAGCTTCAATTTAAGATGTAAGATAAGAAGAAGATTTAATGTAACGACATTATGCTTGTTGGCATAAATTATTTATTACTAGAGTAAAAACTGCGGCACATTTGCCACTAGTGTGTAAACTGTTTTGTGGGATATCCGTGGTAATGCTATTTCATTGTGCCTGGCTATCAACTTGCAGTGTTATACAGAAGCGATAAAACTTCAGCCTGATCTTGCCCACGCTCATATCAACCTCGGGGTCATCCGACATCTTCAGGTTAGGCGTTTTGTCTTACAGCAATAATATTTAATTTTCTTTCTTTATCTATAACCATTAAAGACACAGGTGCTTTAAACAGCAAGAATTTGCTTATACTCGTAGCATTCTTGTTTGAATCACGCAACGTCCGTCTAATCTTCAACGGTCCTAAAACTATTATAGGGTGACTATTCGTCGGCGTTTCATCATTATACTGTTGCCTATACGTTGGAGCCCACGAACACGCTTGTCATCGAGAACATGGAAAAACTTCGAAAACGAATTCTCAAATCGTTCCGACAGCATCGAACGGTCATCGATGCAGCGTTCGAAATGAGCTGAGATAATCGGCTGGGTACGGGATCGGCCTTCCTAATCCTAGCGCTCTCAGCGACAGCAGTGAAAACCTCCTACTCTCGACGCTTTTCCTACCAAAGAGGTCGCGATGCCCATTAAATTATGAGTATATAAAGAAAAACAGCAGATGATGATGCACATACATCCTGCTTCTTCAGCATTTGCAGTCAGTAACGTTTTGTCGCAAATAGAGCGACATATGACCCAATTTATCTGTACATAAAGTAGGTATATATACGCAGGGAAACGTGTGTTGCAATGAATGACCCAGTGAAACGGGAGCGAAACTTGGCCCCGTTTCACTGGGGGGGGGGGGGGGTTAGTGGGTTAACGTCCACATTATGGATATATTCCATCATAGATTCAATACACGTGCACACGAAGATTGAAAGCAATAAGCAAAGTGTTTTAAGGAGGAATTATCCCATATTTCTCCTCTGTTGTACAGAAATAATGAATCCTCTTCGATAAAAGTAAAAACCGGCAGTAAAAACACCAGTGTAACAAAATCAAGTACACGTGAGCGTGCTTGTATTTGACACAGGGGTTATATTTGTAGATGGTACTAAGTAAGCTAAACACAAAGTTTCGAACGATGTTATGAATGTACATAGCGCGAATTGTTGTCGCCCTATGTCATAGCGTGAAACTAATTGGGGTTACAAAAGCCTGAGGGGGAATTTGATTGATTGATTGCTTAAGTGTGCAAGTGCCATGTATCTAGGGATTGACATGTTATGCACGAACATCATCTAGACAGACGAATTCAGCCAACGCAAGAACGCTCAGATGGGGCACGGGCAATAGCTAGGATTTAAAGATCTGCAAAAAGACCTATACAGACAAGCTTCTTTCTTGTGGGTTTCGTTTAGTGCTGTGGCAAGCATAAAATAGACTAGAAATAAGAAACCGAAAAATCTTGGTAAACTGGCAGGATCACGTCTGTTTCCTGGATCACCAAGAACCGATACATTTGCAAGCATTCGAACGGCAAAAGGGGAAACGATTAGGAAAGCTGTCCTGCTATTAGAACGGGTGGTCTAATTGACGTTTCGATTAGTGGGTTACTATCTACAAAAGGTGAGTAAAAAAGATCAGTTACGTTTAAATGGTGTTCTTAAGACGAAGAGATTAGTTGGATTATCAATTATACATGTAGAAAGACAAATATTTTAATCAATATGTGCCCGGACGAAGCCGACAAGTTACTTAGTGCCTACAATCTACGCCAGCTTAGTTATTCGACAGAAGCCGATAAGCCATTTAAATGGGTCAGTACTTCGTGACCCGAAATTCCTTTGCCATCCGATTTGATTACTACTTATCGTAGATCCATTTAAATGGAGGTGAGAAGTAAAACAAGATAAATTTGTCAAATATTTATGTGCGCAGAACTTCTGCAAACATGTCTTCGTAACACGCTTACCTTTTGATTTGCCTCACCTAGCCACGCGCAAGCCATTATCCACGAGCTATCTCCGATTGACGAGCGTACATAGCATCAACGAATATGTGGATGGGACTAATTATAATTGAGTGAAGCTTAGTTTTGAAAAACAAAACGCATCTAAATATGTCCGGCTTCGACTACAAACTATGAAATTTCCGACAGTTTTGGAGGTACGCAACAAAGCGGAAAACGACCATTTTCCGGATCACTGTCAGCAATCTGGCTCAATAAGCTACATGCCCTACATTCCTGCCTAAAAACCGGACGTAATATTCCGGCGTAATAACTACGGCAACGACGAGGTCGATTTATTTGGCTTAATTATCTATTGGAATATAGTATCGTTCTCAGGAGCGTTTCACTCTTATTTAACACAAACGTATTTGATCTACATCTCGAATACATTTACATCAAATAAATACTACAAATATCTATCTTAGATATTTGCTCGTTTCGGCCCTTAGTTATAATAGGCTCATGGTGAGCTGATCGCGACCGCGCAAGGCAAAGGATAACTGGGCCTGGATTAGCTACACGGAAAATTGGACAAGTGGAACTGCAACAGAACTACAGCGAAATGTGAAGCCACATAATTTTGTATTTTACTGTGATAAGCAATGCAAGATCTGTACATTAAGGAATAAACACAAGATTGTGTACATATACACACAAGCACATATATATGAAGAAATCTCTATATGTATGATCATAAAATAGAAAGGGATAAACAAATAAGAGCGAGAGCGAAAGATACGAACTTAACGTAAACAGACAAGCAAATAAAATTGAAAAAGTCTAATAGATATACATGAAGTAGAGGTAGATATGAGCGAGCCGTGGATGATTGATGAATCCATAACGTTTTTGAGTAACAGTGAAGAAGAGCTGCGACAAAAGAACTGTATACCAAATGAAATATGATGCACAGAAAAAAAAAAAGACAAATTAACTAAACGATGTATGGAAACGTGAAAGATGTATTACTGATAAAATCATTAACCGTGTAGTAAAACTATGACAAAATAAAAGATAAATCTATTTTTACATGTTCCCCGTAAACTAGCATTTTCTATTACCCTAACTATTAGGCTGGCCAAAAAGTTATTTGGCGCCTCCTTATGACGCCCAGCATTTGCTTCAGATTCGAAAAGCCCTTGTAATCTCATGGGCGAAATTTTGCTTTGGATTGAAACTACAAATACACATGTCGATGGTAAAACATATGAATTTTCGGCGTTTACTTTAGTTCATCTTCTGCCTAAGTCAAAAATAGCTTTGGGTGTTGGGTCTAAGGTCGATCTGCTAACGGAAAAAAATACGCTTTGCTTGATGAAGACCCTGGATACTAAGCAATTTGTTCACCGGCTAATAAATGTTACCTATACGTTATATATATGAATACAATTACCTAGGAGTTTTTTTCGAACTTAAGTTGTGAGCTACTGACTCCATCCAAATACGTCTATGGTTTAGTTCGACTAGACTAGAAGGATTTTCTACACTGACAATGGTGAGACGATAAAGAAGGATACACATAACATACACAACACCGGGCCATCCTTTTCCATAACAATGCCAGGTAACACACTGCAAAGCGCATTGCAAAAATCTACCTTGCAAGCATTTAAGCGGAACGAGCTTTGTATTGCTGAGCCAATCCAGTGAAATACTTGTTCTTCCGATATCTGACAATTTCCTATCAAACATCTGATAAGGAGTAACTCAGACATCGGCTGGGCATGCTCTTCAACATGGAAACATTTCTGACTGGAGGGAATAGTTTGGCTGAAACATGGCAGTTATGGCGGATGTATAGTAAATTGTTGCTGACATTTGTATACTACTTTTTGACCAATCTGTTACATTTGAATAACGTAATTATGTTTCATTTCAGTAGTGCACCGTACAATGGCCAGGCTAAGCGGAGCGGCTTTCGTTAGAGGTACGTATTGATGTGATAGAGATCAACAAGGCTGGAGTTTTTGCGTTCCCCTCAGGCAGTGCAGCAGATTTGACTGCTGGCTAATTTTACCATGCCATCTTATTGTATACATAACCCGACTGTCAAGATCAGAAGCTTCGACAATGTCCTTCCAAATCAAGAATGGCACTCCTATATTCATCAATATGTCAATATACCTGAACTAATATTTCTTACGCTGAACAAGATGAAATTAGCGAAATCAAATTCGAAGGCCTTCAAATAAGGGTGCATATCATAGTTGATAGCAGCGCCTTAGCTGTTCGTAGGTCGGTTGTATCGTTCTTGGAGACATCCATTTTAGCGGACTGCTGTCTAGTCTCGGTTGGAAGCATCATTCTAAGCCATCGTTGTCGTTTGGCATACCCCCTTATCGAAAGAAGAACAAGTCGGTCCTTTTATTTCCACAAAAAGCTCCTCATCCTTTTCATCCTGTTCCCCTTCTTAAGCCGTCGTCGAAGTTGAAGCTAGCCTTTCGTGTCCGGGGTCTGCCGAAGGCCCGACTGACGTGGCCAACCGATGTTAGTGACGCCGTCTGCCGTTGCCCGCCTGTCGAACTGGCGGGAAAATTTAATTTGAAGAAAAATGAACAAAGCATCACACTGGGCGCTCCCTGCTGCCCGCATCGCCGCCAGAATTCTCGCTATGGTCGTTTTTACAGCCCAAATCGAATAAATTCGTCGGAACAAGAGTAAGGGATTGTCATGGGAATAGGGGCGGTACGCATAGTGGATGACTGAAGTGGTCGCTGCTGCTGCAGCAGCAGTTGTGGCGAGGGATAGACCGAAAGAGAACGGATCGACGGCGAGCGACTTGCACAACGTGGAGAAAGAAGCAGAATGATAGAATCAATAGGACTGTTTATGGACAACGAGCCAAGAAAAACGACCTACACGTAGACAACGTAAACGATAAACCTGCCGAAAGTCTCTTCAGCGTCACTTCTGCGCCATCTTGCTCTCATGTGAAGAAATTCTAAATCGGTGACGCCAATACCGGCACTAAGGAAATAGAAAGAAGAGGGTAAGGCAGAGAGAAGCTTGGGGTCTCTTGGAAAGTGCCTAGCTTCTTGGCTATGCTGTAACCGTTCTGGGAGTAGTAGTGATTTATGAAAAATGTCGTAACTTTTTTTTAGCGTCCGACTATGCCAAGCATCCGGTGACGACGAAAGAACAATGAAGATTAAACGGGAATAGGCAGAAAGCTGGTTGACGTTAGCGGCTAATTGGATTCGAATCTTGACGAAGCATTCCAGTTTCTGGGCTTGAGCCTGCCCTATTCGAACACCCATCATCAACGAAAACGCTGTCGTCATAGAAAAAAGACACACCCAAAACCAAGTCGGGCCATAGAGCGAACCCTCTGCATTGGACGTTCTCGCGTTCGACCTAGGAATAGATATCTAAGTGTTATTTATTCCTGTTGGGAACTGTGCTTCTTAATTCTTTTCGACATATTTCAGTAGAGAAGACTGAGACCGGAGCAAAAAAATGAGAATGTACACGGAAAATTTTTGAAAATTTAACATCCCCTATACTTGATTGGTAGTTGATTTTCTGAGGTATTAGGATGCCAAGGCAAAAAGCTTGAATTAATTCCCTGATGAGTTCACCATTTACCCCATCCGGCGTGCTGTAGAACTTGTCCATTGTGCAAGTTTAGCAAAAATGATTGCGAGACAACGGCAGTAGCAAAACAAACAAACAGCCACAGCGGGGCCTCCAGCAGCTGGCCGTGGGTCTTATGCTATTATTTCGATTTAGTCTTTATACTTCTGGAATTTTTAGAAGTTTAGGTATTATAAGTTATTCGAAGCACTGTGCGAGATTATTGTTGTGTAACTTATGTCTGTATAAGCTATAATCTGTTCTTCTTCCACAATTATGAGAAATCTGGTAAAAACATGATGATCATTAATAAATATCATTAGATATGCATCTTATATCGTATGAGCGAAGTGTTACGCTTAGAGCCAATTGTTCTCATCAGCGATAAATCGTTTACCAGCTTCTACGTACAAGGTTCCCGGTGCTATTCGTATCAGGAGGCGAAATTCTATAGTGGTATCATTTTGGAAATACTGCGCCCCTTTTTGAAGTTTAAAAAGTTTGGATGTTTTTGAATGAAGGTGTCCCTTTTTCGGCTATTATTTGCAATTAAAGATAACATCACGCTCTGTAGCTTACGTGCACAGCAAGTCTTTCATATGTTTTCTCTTGCGCTTGCTTTTACTTAGGCCGTTGAAGAATTATGTTTGTTTATCGTATCATTCCTGTCATGTAATTAGTAAAGGGACTATAAGTTACTTAGGGACTTACTTGCTTATTATTGTTTAATGAGTCAACCAGGCGGTTCTTTTACAGAGTACTTACTTATCGATGTTAAACTAACTCTATGAACGCAGCTAGCGCACCACACATTCGTCGAGATGATAGAACGCTATTATGTACTTAAAGTGTGTCCTTAGATGCTAAATGCTGAACCGATCGCTCTACTCTACCACAAGGAGTTTTTGGCCTTCAAGGCTAAAGTGAACGGAAAACTGGTACCCATAAATAATCGACCGAGTATCCAAGTCTCTATTTGATTAATATGAATTTCATTCTAGCTCCAGCGGACTAGATTCTGTATGTCATTGCGGTATCAATCCAGTTAAGGTTAGATGAATTTGAACGTTTACTCGAAGTGCAGATGCAAGATTCTATCAATCGTGGATGATAACAAAGGCTCAACTTATTCAACCATATAAATGTTATACGCTGTTAACTTAGGTAGTTCTTTGTATGGTACGTTCTTTGCTGCACGAGCAACCGACAGGCGCTATCTATTTCTACTTTCACCAGCGGCCACGATAAGAATAACATGCAGTGTTTCAAGTTCGTTCGAAACGTAAAGATCAGTTTTACAAAACATATTACAGAACAACTTACCGCTTGTACTGAGAAAGCTTGCACAGAATCGTGAACATCACTTAAGGAGAGCTTCACAGATTTGCTATTATCTTGGCTGTGGTATTTTAAGCGCATTTTCTTAGGCAGCGCATCACTTGCTTCTGGACTACAAACAAGCATGATACGTTTGGAGGCTGGAGCATTCGCAATAGATTATACTACCTCACGTCCTTCCTTTCGTGCGCTGATTACTTCGCAAGCAAGTTCTCAAAGAATTAAGCTCAGTCCATAGACCAGAATCACTAATTAAAGATAGACTGCTTGACACGGCACGTCTCAGTAAAAAAGAAACTACTTGTCTTTGATCACGTCTTCTATATTCTTCCGTGCCTAGTTCATATGGTTCTATATAGCCGAACTCTCCTTTTCATGAGGCAATTCCCTATTCGTTTACAAAGCAACGTATACGCTGGGTGTTTTTTTTAAAGATATCTATATCTATGAAATATACCGCTAATATAGCATACGTAAGTGTTGCCATATATGGAGATACCCATTAAGGCGATAAAGGACTATCTACGGCGAGTTCGGGGCTAATACCAACTCAATTTAAAATTTACCGCTTGCTTTACGGTTGCGACACATCACAAAGGTGTATGCATTAAACGTCCTTTTTCAATGAATAGGTCTTCCAAGCAAATGGATTGACGAAGTTCGAGAACCGGTCAAAATTTGGTCGCTTGTGGAATTATCTTTTGGCTATTCCTTACAGGTTGTTTTTGCCTTATTTTTTTTAAAAACATTATAAGGCACGTCTGTTTCAAAAATTTGTAAAATCAAAAAGGCCAGGCATTGGTTCCTGCAAGCAGTCTTTCCCGAAGTTTCCCTATCCTCCCTTCCCTATCCTATAGTCATGTATCTACGATCCTTGGTTCTATTTTATAGGAAATGTAATAAGTAATAGACTTAAAATCCTTATGTAATATTTACACACAATAAGAACCTGAACAATACATAAATTCTACAACGACATACCACACCCACCCAAGTACTTATTTGATCCAGGTACCTATATCCTTATATAAACACACAACCTAAAATAACATCACTATAGAACAAATATAAATTACAGCGTAAAAACGATATAACACAATGCACGCATTCGAAATAAGATCATGTAAGTTTGTTTGCATGGGGGATCAACCATCAAAGTGTTGGTGAACGGAGGTCGTGAAGGTCAAGGCTATGAGAGCGCCCTTTGTAGAAATATTCCACCCCTAGCTTCAGCGAAGGTTTCCAGCTTTATGGTGACTACGACAATAACTTAAATGGCGCTCACCTTTTTCGGTTTCTACTGATCGCTTCTTAAATTCGCTTAGCGTTTTACAGAGGGCACGCTGTTCTCCCCTCTAAAGCATAAACTTACAGCATTTCCTTTATCGAAGTTGTAATTGAAATATTCTCTACATTCTGGTTACTTATGGATCTCTGCGTGTTTCGAGGTCTTCTGTACCCCGTAACATCGTTACGATACAGGCGACTGTAACTACTTTTTAGCCCTACAACTATCCAAAGAAGATCCTTGGTGAGACGGAGAAAAAACAGTTAAAGGGAGTCACTGGGTCGTGGTTTCATCGAAGATTAGTCCTATCGTCCGTGCTGAGCCCCACACTTGGCACATTAAATAGGCTTTATCCTATTGGTGTCCGGTAGGACACGAACAGTGCTATTCGAACCCGCTTAAAAAGCTATTGTTTGCGATTTGTGATGACTCCCAATGCACTGACTGGTGCTGATGTGTTGCTATCGCGAGGACGACGTAGCCCAATACAGTTTACCCAAAAGGAAAATTCAAAGAGAGCTGCTCTTGAAGACCGAATGTGGCTCAACGTGCGGTTATCTATTATATTTATTATCGGCCACACTGTTAATCGACGTTGTTAGTGTTATTCTGCCATGAACTATCCTATTTTGAACTTAAGCCACCGCTTTGAGAACATCCCTGTGCTGCTGTTATTATATAGATTGTATGTCTCTGAGTTCGTGCCATAAGGAATGCAGCGCTATATCAGTGCTTGCTTTATATATTAGGGAAATCTCATTTTGTTGGTTTGTTGACAGACAATCACTACGGGACGTTGAAAATCACTGTAATACCTTTGGGCAACGTCGGACCGGCCGTTTTGATGTCCACAGCTCGCATTGCGGACGGGAAGGCTAGTGGAAATTACCATGTGTCTTACGTTTCTTATTCAGGGCCATGCAGTTGATTATCTAACAAATAACAATCTATCATATACTAGGTCCTGTATCTAGAGCTCTCAACTGATAAAAGGCAAATTAGCAAAAAAAAAAACAATCGTGTCGTATCCAGATATCAGGACGCACAAAATTCTCCAACAGGCAAGCACGGCTTTCACTCAGTTACGCTTATGCAGCGTTGGCCGCACGTAACCAAAGGCATTGAACCATATAACGTACGACTATATCGTGTCCCCCTATGCTATGAGATTAATAATATCAAGTGAGATTTACCGCATCACCACCGTAAGAATCGCATCACCACACATCTACTATAGTATATATAAAGAAACCCACTAGTTAATTTTATGTGGGTGACTTTATAAAACGTCCCAGCACGTCCTTGAAACTTTAATTTTCTTTTTCGATTTTAACGTGACGTTTATAAGTCTAATTATTATTAATTGGCGTCCAGTCACTAAACAGCGAACGCTTCCTTCATGCTCGTAGAACCTAGACTATTGCTTTTATTTAATAATTATTGAGAAGTATGCTAAAACTTACAGCAGAGCAAAACCTCGAATCAGAATGGTCGTCTAAGTAAAAGCTAATTATGTGGACGCAATATTTCTGTTGTTGTTTGAGCTGTTCAGCGTTATCTCGTGTGCCGCTATACATACGTTGAATCTAGATAACCAGGTGACAATTCTGTAGGCTGATCTTTCTTCAATTGATTCGACATCAGGTCTAGCAGTAAGTAGCAACGTCTTAAACACTTCCGTAAGCTTTTCTGTATGCTCCTCAATGTTTGGCCACCCGGCCCGCACATAAGCTATAATAAGCTTCATAATAGGCTCGAGCAAAATTTACATATTAAGCAATTTTTGATCTGAATATTGCTGTGATACGTCCACGGCGCCCAAGGTGCAAAGATGATTCGACGAAGTAGTCGGCGCGAAACATGGCGTGCTTGTCTAAATTTTCCTTGCATTTTAGTCGTGCAAAAAAACGCTGTGAAATATTCTGTTGTTAATATTCCTAGCGGTACTTTGTTGATTTGTATTACTAATTATCGTTCTTCTTCTCCGTGTAGCGTGTTAGGCAGGCAGGCATGACGTGACGAGACTGTAATGATGATGGGCCTATGTTTGTTAATAGTGGTTTCATTCATTATTAACGCTGAACGTATTCTTTTTCGAAAATTCGTATGCTGTATTATAAGTATCTAAGTATCCTAAGTAAGTAATAAAAGTATCCTTACACACATCAGTTCGATCGATCTCGCAAGCGCCATTCGGTTCGACGACCACACAAGGAACGTTGGCAGGTCGTTATGCGTCTGCTTGTAAATGATTGAGAAGCTAAATTAAATCGATCTTTTTACTCGAGGTAAACGAAATGTCAGCTCTTCTGTCCGTTATATAATACAGACAGAAGAGGTGACCTTCCGTATAACAAATATGTTGCTTTTTTCGTATAGTTAAAAAGGGTATCTCGAATGAAGTGGAACAGAACTTTCTACATCTAGCCGCGCTTCAAATATTAACCCAGACAAACTTATTGCTTGTTCGTACAGTCAAGTTATACCTCGGACGGACGCATTCAGTCATTAGTATATTAGACTGCAAAATGAATGCTTTTTACATGAGCTGGGTCTAGCGAATTGCCAGGGGGCCTATATGAACAGAAACATAGAAAGTGCTTCTGTGCTATGATATCGTGTCGATGACCCACTGTTATCTCGTTCATAATACCCTTCACGTTCTAGTATAAATCTAGACTATTTTCAAGTTTCTGTACCAATAATATGCATCAAGGCAGAGCTATAAAACTTCTATTGTGGATATAATTTTATTAAATCCACCTAAGATTTACAGATATTCGAATAGTACGAAGAGGTTTGTTATAGATTATGAAACTTTCGTTTGGTAACTATATGAGTAATTATTTCTTATTTCCAACATAAAGATAGATAACTTGAAAGAATACTATTTGTCTTACATAAGACTGGATGTCGATGACGGTTGGTACAGCTTTTTTTGGATACTATAGTTTTTTTTTCGCTGCAGTACAACACTATATATATATATATATATTTCAGCCAAGTTACGACATCAAATCTATATGGAAGCGAATAGATTACAGGTATTTACATGCTGAACCCAATAAGAACCCGTTTGGTGATTTCTAATCAGGACCTACCTACTTACACCTTCGGGTAAGGGTAGAATACACAAACGTTAACACTGATAAAGTAGGCATAGTAATATATCCTGGTCAGGCTCACTTTTTCCTATTGATCTTCTAAAACATTTCCGTATTCTTAGTAGCTAAGGTAAGACTTGTGATTCGTAGAACGTTTAAGTTTAAACAGACCATTTGGCTCTACCTCTCGTTACTTCTATATTATGTTTAGCGACAAAATTTGCATCTTATACATAAATAATTAGGTTATAGCTTGCCTGTATGTCAGCTCAACTTAACTGGATAGGAGAAAAATCAATCTGGAAATACCGGATACGAAAAGAAAAAGTTTTTGTTGCAGTTTTTGCTTCGAAGGCTTAACTAGAAAAGCTTTATTTCATTACAAAAATAAGATGGCATATATCTACGATCTACCACTGAGACAAGAATAATTCTCTGCCAGGTACCTGAATCTACGTGGAATCAGATCGGCCATGGCAGCCGCGTGAGCCTATTTCATTCTAATAGCAGTAAGCGCTTCTAGATTGAATGAACCTATAAAAGCTTGCTTCGGTCTTTCTGAGTAATTTTCAGCGGTCTTGCAATAACTACGAAAAGTGAGTAAGTGTTAACTTTAACTCTTAATAAGTGCTAACAGCTTTTCGCTCTTAACACCGTAATCGTTTGTTGGCGTGTCAGCCTTCACACTCGATAAGCCAAGCTGATGATGAGGTCGCACAGAACAAATATTTCATCCAATAGCGGGCTTTCATTAACTAACATAGCACATATATATAAAGTCATACTTCTAGCAATTAGACAGGCAACTTTCTAACGAGCAAGCACACTAATGACCCTGATAACAGGACATCATAAAATAAGAATTAGCATGAACGTAAGAACTTCATTGGTCCCTATACAGATGAAAGCAGTACATTTGGCATTGTATGAATGAAACAAGGTTGAAAATGATGCGCCAAGCTTTCACAACCGATGCTACTGCCGTTGAGCTTACTTCAAACGGTTAACCCCTGTCGTCTAACAAAGGTTTGTCTACGTTAGGTTTCAAACCTAAGCCACGCGATGTGCTCCTAGATTTAGCATGCGAACACCTTATAAGTGGGTCTAGGACGCTAAAGGCACACATACGTGTCCTTTTTTTAGGCAGTTCAGTCTTCAAAGATTCCTCAATGGCGCCTACCTCGGGCAGCTGGCGAACGTTTTACGGATGTTGCAACGTTCCCGACGTAAATGTCTAAAAAATTTGCTTAGTCGTTGTACAGATTAGGAGAGTCGAAAATGTGCTTTTCACGTCCTAATAACAACTAGCTGGCTAATGTGTACAACTCAGATAAAATTCCTGCAACAGGATTTAAGAAAACTTCAAGAACAGCTTCTTTTTTTTGCGAAAAGATGGCAACAAATACGGCCAGTATGTGACGTAAAAATCGTCCGTGCCGGCGGAAACCCTTCCATTCGAAAAAAAGGCAAACAGGCCAGTTCCGAAAATGGGAATGAGTAATCATAACGACCGCGTATAGCCCGACAGCAGTGCTCGCGAGATACTGGCAACGACAAGCATAGCGAAAACGGCGTCTGAAAAAACGCTACAGATTAGATGTAAGCCGTACTATCGGGGCATGAAAATGCGACTTGTGAGAGTAACCATATTCACACACTACCTAACTTACCTCTGCAGATTTTAGGTTCGCATTGGTATCGTAGGCGACTAGGACTATGATGTGAAGTGTGTTAAAGCTACGGTTTAGCAAAAGTTGAGTGTGTACAGAAAACAGTATGAAACGTTCGCTGGGAAAAAACCGTAGCGATAAATTAAACTTGTAAGGTAGACAATCTGCTGTATTTCGATCGTGCATATCAATATATATATATATATATATCAACAGCGCACATCGGATATTATTGAATAGGCTTTTATTGGTGTGTAGATAAACGGCAACAAAGTAAGAGTCAGTTCTGAGATTCTAACGGTAAACGTTACTGCGAGATGCAGGAAGACATCCATCGTTTGAGAATATCTTATGGTGGTGAGCCTCATTTGCGTCAGCGTCCCCTTCCTTAATCGAGTACCAGGACTGCGGATAGTAACTTGCAATCGCCTCGCGTATCATCTAGCCAACTAACAACTGCTGTTCCACATCCTATGTCATCACTCTGAGCTATCAGCAACCAAAGCCCTTAAGGCGAATATTAAGAATTAAAGATAAACATTTGATTCGAAGAGATTTCTGGAATTTTCTTTCTTGCCATGGATGCGATAAGGGGCAACGAGTGGAAATGGATGATTTGGCCAAACAGCACACATACATTCTGGCTGGAAAGCAAGTTCCCAACAACTTAAACGATACGAGACGCTATAGATACAGAAAAAATAATGATAAATGTCATGCCCTTTGGTGCCCTCTCTTGGTCATTTGGCAAAGTTCTCAAACTTGACAAATATGACGCGGACTGTTTTACGTGATTCGATCTTCGACCATTGAGACTTTTATTTGTGAGACCCATTGTGAAGCTTTTAACTGGTATCAGCAAAAGCGAATTGATTGATACACACTATTTTAATTACATATAGAGATATCTTGTCGTTATCGTTATTCATTTCTCAACTTGTTTATATAATATTATTGTTAGGACTGCTATATAAACGAATCCCAGTAGTTATTACGTACCATAATTGGGCAGATAAGATCTACCCCAATGACTTTGGCTAGAAACCCCCCAAATCTAGCTACAGTGCGTCTAGATAGAAGTTGTGACGCCTCCATTGTCGTTAAGTGGATGCACGTTGCATAACAAGGGAAAAAAAACTTGCACCGGAATTCCTGTATGATGCCCACAGCAACAGCCATATTTCGCGTTTGGGTTTGAAACATTCGCATCGAGACCAAAATGATCATGCGGCCAACAGTAGAACGCTATACCTGAACGAGGCAGAATCTTTGCCTTGAATACTAAATGAAACTGATGACCAATTTCGACCAAAACTTCAACACCGATGCACAATCTAGAATCGGCAAATGCGTTACATATTTTGCTTTTCAATAAATAGTCTGCGCTTCGTTAAAAGTATTAATTGCAAATCTTACTTTAATCATATAAATACATGGAAAATTAATATTGTGAATTATTTATTCTATTAAATATAGATAGATGTTATTATTAATATTTTATTGGTTCGCATAATTTGTATTTTTTTTTTTTAGTAGCGAGTAGTTTTTGTGTAGCGAGATTTAAAGTTAAGGAAAATAATAGAAGGTTCACTTTTAAGGCGTTTGTTGCACTAGAAGGAGATTAACTAGATCCCTGGGCTAGAAAGAGAAAAATCCTTTGAGAAGTCGTGGAAAAGTGACCGTGCGAACTATAGTTGTGCTTAAATTGTATTAATAAAGCACGTGTACTTCACTATAGATCATGGCTAGCAGTTATTGTTGTTTACTAGGAAATAAAACATCTCAAAATGTAGACTTATTTAGAACAGGACGTTATGTCTAGCGTAGTAAACTTGCAAATCAAATACTATAACGAACTTTCCCTTAATGTATATCTACGACAATATATTTCGATAGGTGAAAGCAACTTTCGTAACGACAATTGGTACTTTCTGAAAATATATCCCTCTCGATGCTCGTTTGCGTATGCGCCGATTGTCTAAAAATTTAATTCGCAGTAACTGGATTATGAAGGTAATCTTTTGTAGATGCCCCCCTGTTACCTCTTACTAATTAGGGATCAAGGGATAGCTGAATCATAATAGTCGTTGTATAGGAGTACGTATGAATATATAATTGAGGAGGAGGAGGATTTTTACTACAAGATTGAGAAATGAGTGCTGAACAAGTAGAACTGTATGGCAGATATTGTTTAAATAGGCACAGCAGTATGGCGCGATACTTCTGCTGTTCTGAACATCGGTTTTAGTGCAGCATGGTTTATTAGCTAGAACATGCGGCTCCGGTTCACTTCCCGGTACCGGAATCGCAGATAATAAAATCCATCCAGAGAAAGCCTAGTTGATCCGAACGTCAAATCTTACTTTTTAAGCATATAAAAAAATAATCAACTGCGATTCGAGATATCAAAAATGCACGAAAATTGACCTCCCGTCGGGAAATCGATACGCGGTCCCCCGCGTCCAGTGTTTCCGTTTATGGAGGGGGAAAAGGTCTCGAATAATGATATCTCAAACACCATCTAATAAAAGTAATGCCGATAGCTTTGCGACTATCATCATTCGTGTTTACTATACTCGTGCCTTTTGCTTTCTATTTTTCAAAGCCATACGTTAAATTCTACGAATATTTTTTACATTAATTTGAGCAATAGCTCGTCTATGGTCTTCTTCTCGCCTTGTACCCACAATGATTAAGTAAAATTCAAACGAAGTACAATGACTTGCATTACTGATCTACTACATTGAAGGTATCAAAGTTTATTCCATATGTTTGCCAATTAAGTATGACAATTTTGCGATAAGGATACGCTCTTTACTCTGGTTAGCCGTTGTAAATAATCGAATGGATCCTAGAAAATTCATCGATGTTTGGGTCGTATTGGATGTATTTCTCAATCAATCAATCAATCAATCAATTTAGATATTTTTAGACAGATCAATTTAGACAAAATCTGAATAACTCCATTGGATTTGGTCGACTTGAAGTCATGCGAACGCTACTTGTAGCAAAATATATCAATTTTCATATAGTTGCGACAACGTGTATTGCCCGTTATTAAATTACGTGTATAAGACATCTTTAAACATGTATGATATCTTGATTAATAATTTCTCAAAGAAACCCACATTAACCAAGTAACATCTGCGGGATATTTAACAGTAAGTTCGTATACACACGGACATTGCCACAAGGAAAGCTTACATTCTCTATGGCGCTGTAGTTTGGAATGACCGTTATGTAATGCCCCCTTATCAAAGTAATGTTTCCTTATTACACCATTACAAGCGTTTTTCTGTGGGCTATCGTTTATTGACCGCATTACCATACAAGCAGTTCGTCACCAGTCTGCCAAACAATAGAAATCACCATTTAGCATGTTTAATAAATACAGAATCATTAATGGGTCCATTTTTCAGTAGGCTGTAACCGACAGTAAAATTAAGAACAACAGATAACAACACAAGCAGCAACAACAACAACAACAACAACAATACGAGCAGAAGAGGCGGCGGCGGCAGCAGCAGCAACAACAAACCTGTCAGCTTATCGATTTATCTATGATAAGAGCACAACAAATCATAACACACCAATAAACAACGCCAAGAAACAAGGAAAATAATCCAGACTGATAGTGACCAACCCAGAAATAGGAACTAGGCGTAACGCTGGTAAAATTTCATGGTAATATTAAACAGAATCGCAGATAGAAAATACAATTATCCCGTCGTATTATAATATATTATATAATAACATATCGTATGCGTGCCAATACGCCTTCACACCCTCTCCTTTGACGCTTGGTAGTGAAACGACGGTCAGCGAAAGCCGTTAGCAAAGTAATGCGCTTGAGCTCCTGGGTACCACTCAGTCGTAGTGGGCTATTCTTCGTATGCCGACCATATTTGAGCATCGGGTACAAAAGAGCCAGGACCAGACAAGCAAAATCACAGAACTGTTACAGCTGTACGTACATATATAGATAGGCAAACTATTGAAATCTGTAAGGATCTCTTAGACTAAAATCGTCTAAGAGATTTTTACTTGATTTCAGCGATCGAGAGAAACAAGAGCTCACGAAGACGAACGAACGAACGAAAATCATGAACTTCACCGCCATCCGAATTGGCGTGTGCTTGGTCTTAGCTCTCGGAGCGGTCTACGCAGGGGACTTACATGATTATCACAGTGATGACAGCGGACACGAGCTTGAGCATCACGACGGTTACTATCATGTGGCAACGGACCACGTCGCAGAACCTGTGGTGTCGTACACTAGCAAGGTGTACAAAACCGTTACCTATACAAAGCAGCCGGTATACACGATCTCATACAAGCCTGTCGTGATTGATCACGGTTATTCTCACCCCTCTGTTAAGCCCTTCAGGATTCATATCGGTTTCCACCATGGTCATCATTACCACTAGGATTATCATCATGGCTAGTGATAAAGGAAGCTGGATGACATATTTTTGCTTCTATCTATATTTTCTAATCTTAACAACGTAAGGTTCTGTCCCCTATTTATATATATATTGTGTAGCTCTGAGAAATAAATTATATTGTTGGCCTATTAGAGTGCCTTTGATTTTCACTCCTAATTTATAGACATTTGACGGAAAAACAGATCGTAACAGAGAATGTTACCTTGCAATTGACAGTTCGTACGGTTCGGATGTGGTTAGTGAGTTAGCATATACTGAACTAATTAAATTCCCTTGGCTGAGTGGTAGACAAGCAAGATTTACCTATATATATATATATATATATAGCAATAAAATTATGTTTAACTGTCTTTTTGTTTTCGTTTGTCCGATTTCACAGAATTGGCCAAATGTGTCTTGCGTATTGGCTAAATAAACGACCAAAGTTCATTATAACTCTGGGTCGATGGATTATTTAGAAACATATTAATATTTTTCGCGATCGTAGCAACTCGTTCTCATGAGTAGCGAATTTCCATAAATCCTCGCAGGGCTTTACCAGCGCCATTGTTTTCAGTAAACAGAAACCAAGTTAGTAGGCGTTGATTTTTTTCCACTAGGCACAATCTTTACCTATTTGCTATATTTTTCTTTGAAAAGCCAGGTTGCTAAGGGAAAAATGACTGATCTACGCTGTAAATTCTAAATAATTCAAGATGGGAAAGCGCCATAGAGCCAGTGATCTGTATCAACGTATCATTTAAACGTACGGGAATGCAATGAATTATACCGTTAAACGCTCAAGAGTATCGCCATCGCCGATTTTTTTTAAAAAAGAGGTTAGCTATTACGCTGATACAATCAGACCCTCTTAACCAAAATCTGTTTCGACTCGAAGTCATATATGTCGAGAGGGAAATTCGTCAGACATATGCTAAACTTTGACTCGTAGGGCCTTCTAAGGTACAATGCGGGTGGAAATAGGTCGTCTCTAATACTTGAAAGACTGTGAGATATTAGCACAAGCACCATTTTTAAACACAGATATCCATGCAACCACTTTGTTATCTAAAGGTTTAGTTGAAGCTATTATTTTGGAATGAGTAAAACCCTGGTTTTTCAAGAGATTTTTCACCGCGAGATTCTAACTGCCTTCTCTAGAGGCTGTAATGAGATTGCGAGTGGTGACGAAAAGGCGTGGACGCAGAGAATGTTTCAGATATCACCTACCGCGCCAATCCATGTATATAACAAATGTGGGCAAACGAAAGGCACCCTAGGCTCGTACAACGAAGTTTGCACCGACGATGAGTTGGCATGACTCTCAGTCGTATGTCAAAGGGAAAGTCGCAGAACAGGACTTGGCAGTCGGCAAAAGTGGTCATGTACCATGATAAATTAATACCAATAGGCATTATTAGAGAGTATTAACTGCGGTATTTGCATTTGCGAAGATATACGATAAATGGCTGCTCCTTTTGCAGAAGTAAAGGGAGCCCAAACAGGTCCCGCAAACAAGCACTTCCGGTTGTCGTAGAATTTACCTACGAAAAACGAAGTCCTCTATTATTATCTTTACTGGTATAGGAACGTCTTTGGGCAAGTCAGTAGAACAAACTGGATAGAAGCACTTCGAAAGTTTGGACTACAGAGGGATACGTAGTTGGGTTTTTGGGGAGATTTTAAGGGAGAATTTCCATACAACATTGCCGAATGGCTTATACATTGGGATATCATCGCATCCTCCTCTAGCAGGCAATGGGCAGCGAGAGTCGCTAACAAAGTGGCTGCGGTCTGTCTAAAAAAAGCCTTTCTCTGTACAACAGCTACCGTTCGAGAGTCCTGATTACAGACCGGCGACAACTATACAACCAACTGGGCAACAAAGCGAGGAAGCTTTTCAGAAGAAGCTTAGATGAGCTGGATATATTTTTCGGATGTCAAAAGTTGGAAAAAGATTACACGAGGACGAACGGACAAAAATTTCGAAGTCAATGGCGATTGAGGCAAGCGTATCCTCGGTGCTAGTTTTTGAAGTGGCTCGAACAGGCGATTCGCGTGACTGGCTTGGTCCCATGGCAGATATGAAATGGAGGATCATCACGATATCGGTCACTATCAGGTCTTAAAATACCTAAGACAAAGTGACGGTGCGCCACGTCAGGAAGTCCATAGTGTTGCATATAGCCAAGTGATAAAAGACTGTGAGCTATGCGAAGTAGCCAGTGGCGCACAAGCTTATTGTGATTGACCAAGGCTATTCATACTATTTGGATAAAAAAGGAATCATTCGGAATTGGTATCGGTCCTTACTCTGCGGGGCACTACCATTGGCACCAGCGTAGCCACCAGCTGTGTTGTTATGTTCCTTTCTGTACCGGCAAACACCGTTTAGATTAACGTGTAAATAATGATAAATGAATAATATTGCCGGCTTTTTTTGAACACTGATTTTGTATCGTCTGCCGTAATGGAGACACTAAATCTGGTTCAATTTGATATTTGGCGATTATTTTTATTACACTATAGAGCATATTTGATATTAAATGAAACAATACCACCCACGGGAACACCTTTCATCTGTAGGCCATTAAGCCAATGTGTGAAACTTGAATTAGCAGCTTAAAGCCTTTTACATCCGTTGAGGTAGCAACACAGGCAAGTAGGAATGGAATTGAACAAATACACCCATATAACATCTCTATATTTTTATGCTATGGTACCATATACCACTGTACGATATGTGTGACTTAGTTTAAATCTAAAATACTACAATAGTAATAACTACTGTTAGTCGTTATAAACTGAATTCAAGTTTTATATTATAGGCGTTGTAATTGATAACGTTTATTGTTTATGCTATAAAAAAAGAGACTAACAGGTAACCTGAATACTTGGAGCGTCTCAGCGATGTCCAGTTTGACAGTTCACAGGTGATCCGTGGTTTGTCGACGACAACGCAGGACTTCATAGCCATGGATCAATTAAGGCCTAGATCGAGGCCTTTTGTCCCTAATTTCGCCAGATTAAAGTCCGAATGGTTTCGGTTGTTTCCATGTTTTTAAAACATACGTATACGAGTACGATAGATAGCCCATCCTACAATTTAAACATTCCACATTTAGCGAGATTGCTCATAGGTACTCAGCTGTTAGGAAGCATCCAGAGTACTGGCTTCAATGCCTGAATTATAAAGAAGAGTATATTTAACATATATCAAAATATCGTTTTTCTGCTTAATATACCTTAAACATTACCCTTCTCTCTAGATATCTCCAAGCACAACACTGTCCAAAGTACGGTTAGAGAACTGAAGCTTACGCATACAAATAACCTTTGTGTAGGCTATAAATTCATAATTATACAGCGCACGTAAAAGTATGGAAAATCTACATTGCTATAGCCATCATCTATCTGAGGGAGCTAAAGAAATTACGGAGAGATGTGGCACAGAGACTATCTGAAATCAAGTTTTTTTTTCTGCGGCGACATCATGTCTATTCTGTTTGCCTTGAGTAAATTCAGTACCTTTGTAAGTTACATAAACGTCAAGTATGCATTTTATGGTCATGTAAAAAACTTTCAAGTAAAACTTGAACCACAATATGTGTTAAATTTTAGGCAATAAATAAATAAATTAAATGATAAATTTGTAGAAGGAACATTTTTGAAGAATTCGTGTGCCAAACATTTTTATTGCCGCGTTATCCGGCATAATGTGCAAGGCCTTCTCTATAATCGCACAAACCGTTATCTGCAAGAAGGAAAACATAAATCTATAAGTACTGTCATGATAAGGATATCGTACGATAGCTTATTCTGTTGTATGAGGGTATAAGACACCGTCGTTTGATATACAACTAGAAGGTAACAGTGTAGCGTAACGGTAACGTGGTGGTACCTTCGGACTCTTTGATTCTCCCCTTGCAGTTTAGTCATGGCCGGCTTCTGCCGGTGGTCGTAAGTAAAGTGTGGTACTTGAGCCACAGTCGAGGTCAGTATAAGCGAACATTTTTCTGTATAGCAGACTACTTTTGACCATCATGTAGAAAAGTGTCAATCAAACCATAGGAACGCCGCTAGCCAATTAGTTATGGCAAACGAAGAGAAGTCGCCAGGACAATTTTGAATAAATTGGTTTTGTTTTTCTGTAACAGACGGCCGGAGAAAGATCTCATGGAAATAAACTATCAAAAAAGCGGTACACCCTGTCGCGATCGTGGCACGCGTATGCTTGTTCTTGGAGCGGTAACTACGGACAATATGAGGTGAAGAATCACGACGAACATGACGATATCGGTCACCGTCGTGTCTCGACGCATGCCAAGGGGCCCACAGCATGGCGCCAAAAAGTATCCAGTGCTCTTTATACTATTAAAGCGTACGAGACGATGAGCTACGCGGAGCGATCAGTTTCGCACAGGTCGGTTATAACTGATAACGGCTATTCATATCACACGGCATGGAGAAGATCATTTGGGACATATGTGGGTTTTTATTGCGGATACCGCTACTTTTACCAGGATTGGCGCAGTGCAGCTACGACTTACGATAGGGGAAGCTGAATGCCAATTGACAATAACTTAATTTAACAGCGTAATGTTTCTTTTTTTTTTTTTAGCTATGGAAATAATTGGAAAAAGACAATATGCCTAGCTTGTTTTAGAATCATCGGCCGCGTGTTTTCTGCGTAGGTGGTGACAAAGAATCATTAATATAAATTTGGTATCATATGATGTAATAGGCAAATATTTCGTATGACTAAGCACTACACGTTTGTTTCTCTATCGAAAAGTGTCTTCAGAAGAGTAGAGCAAAACTTCCGTGTGAAAATCAGATATCTGTTCATACCTGTTCAATAACAATTGTGTGTTATTATACATTATGAAGGCGCGATACAATCTGCAGCTTTATCTAGGCAGAACAGCGTTGCATTCATTTGCACAACCAGATTGGCAACCATCGTTTAGTAACAAGTTTTGTAAAGAGTACGCTTTGATCAAAGCCGATTCTTCATAGTGAGCTTACCGATTTCGATTAACACGATCTAGCTGAAACCATAGAAAATTTCACATTATAAAAGCTACGTAAAACAGTATAAATACAACGCATAGAGCGTTGCCGTAAAGTTGCAGAGGAAGGCACGAAATGTTAAGCAACCAAACCTAAATAACGTTCGACTATTCCGAGTTACCGAGCAGCAGTTTTCCGCTCCTATTGCGAGAGCATTTCAGATACACGGCATACTCCTAGGACACTTTTTGTGTTTCAATTATAGGTGTTCAAGGAAAAACGATCGAGATTAAACGTGCTTGTCGTTAACGCTAGTGATCCGTCCATCAGTAATGTCTGAGATACATTCGTGCCTATAAAAATCCAGACAGATCTCTCTTCGAATAGAAACACCGCGATCCTTAATTAACGGTCTTGAAGGAATGCCGGGAACAATAAGACATACCAACGCAAACTAAGGAAAAAGGTTGTATTTGAATAGAATGTGGACGACTCTTAGTTGATCACTACTAACTTTGGAAGATAAAATTTAGGTGGCGACTAGGGCTCTACCGTGAAGATTAATCTTGTTTTCAGACAGAGAAGAATTGGACAGACTGAACGAGGCTTTATTAAGTCCACAGTTTCAAAAATGAAGGTCAGCCCATCGCTTAGGTCATACTGGGAGTGGGGACTGTTCAGCTGAACGCTTAAATCGATGGCTCCGCTAATAAAAACTGTCATCGAATGAATCAAGGAAGAATGGCGAACAACTTCACTGCTCCAATTATGAAGGCTTATCCGTAAAAAGTTATGGATCTTATAGATGGAATGATTAGTCGCGTAATTTCGCGTGAAACAATAATAAAACGTAATAAGATCGCGTAAAACGATCTTGTAGCTTTCTTTTTACAAACAGAAACGTACGAGTAAAGTTTGCCGATGCGTACGTTAAACTGATATATTTTTGAACGGAAACTATCTCAGCAGCGTTTCAATTGTTTAAAAAAGCCCTACTAGTTTGATTAATATTATTAGCAATCGAATACTTTTATATAGCCAATTTTTTTTTCATTTCACGTATTACTTGCTATAATTAGTTGAAGTTAATAGGTAGCAGTGTGCAACGCGATAGCCATCATTCCTACTTCGACTTTAGCAAGCAGGCTGGACAGCAGTGGACGGCCTAGAAGGCTGAGGGTACATGTGATCCAAATGATGCTTAAAAACTGCTAAGAATGTACAATGATTTGAATTGTAAAGCTTTAATAAACCTGAAATTGTCGTTTTCTTATAAAGTAATAATCGTGTTTACGGTGAAAATACCAAATGAACAGTAAAAACCAAAATACGAAAAGAAGTAATTAAAAACATAGTAAAAAGCGAATCTATTTAGAAAGAAAATTTGTTGAGCCTATTCTATTGAACTGGGGAAATAGTTCAGCAAAATGGTCAGAACAATTGTACAAATAAGGGCAGCCTTGGATTTTAGCAGAACGCTGAAGAAATGAACGGAGCTAGAAACCAGACGAACTTATCTAAAAATTAGGGCCGAGTCCATGAGGGATATAATTTGCTATTGTAAAAAAAATGACTGGAGACTTCGTTGCTGATGCTTTAGATAGATAATTTCGATTCATATACGCCTTTGATGCTTACTAATGTTACAAATATGTTAGGATGCATTCCGCTTACGCTTTCCTTTCCCTAGTGTAGGTTGTAAATTAGAGGTAAATGGCGCGTTCCATATTTTACCTAGCTAGCAGCCCCGGTATTCTTATTACACCGATCACGCTGACAGATGCAGGAAAAAGAAACATGTAAAACTCGAGTGAGTATGACCATAAATGATACTTTACACTCTTGATATAGTTTGTAATAGGTTATCTAGAAGACTCACAACCCACGTTCGAGCATCAATAAAGATCTACGAAGTAACCACTGTATACTTTCAAATCCGTACGTATGTTTATACGTCCCTACAAAGTTAAAGTCGCACCTCGTTCCTGTAAAAATGTCCTAAGAATCTTAAGGGCCGGAGATATCTCTAGGTGGCAGAGAATCGATATAGATAGAGCCTTGCAAATATCCTCGAATATAAAATAATATAACATAGTAGAAACTGAGAATGTTTGATTATTGAAAAATATCTGAAGAACTAAAACATGCATTTTCTGCTATTAAAAAAATCCGCTATTTCAATACTACTAAAAAAAGTATTTAAATATTGAATCTTGTTTGTCCATCAGCCTATCATATTGAGTTTATCATGATTTGGCTAAAATAATAGTGGTTATAATCATAGTGGCTAATATACGTGCCTGTCATCTACGAACCCATTTTGTTTTTTCAAAGATAATCATAAAAAGCACCTTCGCCTTCGGACAATTTACTTTTCTCTGTGGTCTCGTGTAGTCCAGTGCACTGTAGTAGTTAAGCTTGGCGATTTTCGCCGCTGAGCTTCCGGTTCAATCGTTAGTGTCAGTAGTAGCTTTAGTTCTTTGTAGCAAAGCGAGCAACATTGACCTTCAGATAAAAATTCGAAAACTTGTTCTACCCTTCCTATTCATTCAGGATGCAACATCAAGATCAAACCTCTCCGTCCCGAAATAAAGCCCCGCTCTCTTCCGTGTTGTGTGCCACGATAATAATTGTACACTAAAGACCCCCAATGACGGCGTTATATACGTACGTCTTATAATTTAAAAAGACGTAGGGAACTATATATATATAATTTTGAAAAAAATCTTTATTAAACATCTTTCTATTTATTTTATGCAACTTTTTCTATTGGTAATCAGAAGATAGGTACAAGAATTAACGAAATAATGCATCTAATTTTGTTTTTCTTTAAAGAAGCTATCTTGAGGATAACTTTGTTGGCAGATGTGTAGAAGATGCAAGTTTGGCGAAATGTACGCTGCTCTTGGGGAATCGAACTCCGTTTGTGACAGATTGAGAAATTGGTAATAGAGCAACTGAGAACTGGCGTAATAGGAGCTAGATGTCTGAGGACCTAACTTCTATACGGCTCAGCTGTACAAGCGGGGACCCTGGTGTACACGAAACCTAATTTTCTTCTTCTTGCTCTTATGCTATAAGTTTGTATGATTTGTTTTTATTCATTACAATGGTTTTTTTGTAGTGTATGTTATATAGATAGAATCGATTCGATTGACTGTGAACAATGCGAAGCGGCTGATTGGCCCATTGTTGTAGTCTTAAAACAGACACAAGTTAATAGAATAGCTACATACGAAAAACGTTAAGAAACGATCAGACAGGGTAGACGTAGACGTATGTCCATCATCGCCACGTTATTCTTTATAGAAATTTGTTAGAAGCAAATTAGTTTGCTAATATTATAACTTTAGAATGATCTGTCAATGGTTTCGTGGAGATAAGAAGTTCCTTTTAAAAGTTGTAACGAAACTCGATGCTCATTGTTATTGCAATTGTACATTTTCATCATTGGACTTCTATATCCCTTTTGCATATGTTTATTGTGTTTGTGAATGCCGGCATGAGGTTTGCGAGACTAACTCGGTGCTGGTCTCTATTCCCGTTTGTTACGCGGGGTACCCTGGTTTCCGGTACCACGCGTTGTTTGTTTATCAGAAACAAACCGCTTTTTTGAAGATAAATAATGAATCGGAATTCATTAAAATTTAGGATTTAAGGGACATAAACTACATTGGAAATGTCACGAAGGAAACTTGTTTATTTCTAAACATGTTTTATAAACATGTTTAGAAATAAGCTGGTGTAGCTCTTTTATTTAAGTGAAAAGTACAGAAATGCTGTAAATAATTATGTTAACAAAAAGTTGATATACATAATATTATTTATTAGTTTCATTTTATAGTACTACAGTTGAGTCAGAAACATGTCAGAAGCTTACACCATGCTAGTAATTAAACACTAACGTCGGTTCGATAGAGTGTTTAACTATTTTCTCGACTTTCCACATTGTATATATAGTACTGTCTTATTATTAGGTACAAAACTAAGGACGTAAAATCATTTATATAGCCATGTAGATTATTCTTCGGAGCAAACAAACAGGTCCTGTTTCACTAATTGTAATAATACGCTAGTAATACGTTTTTCTTTCCGCGAATCACTCGCTTTACTTTTATCTCGTCAAATCACTATTCACCTTAAACTAGAATGCTATTACATTATAACACTGGATCCCTTTTACAACTAAATTCAATCCAATGTCTTCTCTTCAAATATACAAATACTCAAAAAGTTTATCCGCATAGTATATACAGAAAAGAACTATAAAAACGCCTATTTTTCAATATTTTGCATTGAAATCCCTAGAAATTACTAGATACACTGCACGTACACGTAGGTATTTCATCAGTCGACCGTCCACGTCAAATGGTCATGTCTTTCTTTATGAACAGAATTTCATCGTGTTTTTCCTTTGTTCTGTAAGAGACGCCTCTTCAAACCATAATCGATTTATACGTAGTCAAATAGACGGCTTTCCTTTCATACGTCTCACATCTAACTGGCTTGCTAACGTAAGCAATAATCGCCTTCTTTATGTGATGCATGGTCGCTATTTGATAATGGCTGTAATGCTCAAGACTACGGTGATTCTCATGATGATTTAGGTGGATAACATTATTATGATGACTCGTATGATGGTGACCTTCGTGCTGACTTATACGACGGTCAGTTCCGTTATGAACTCGAACGTGTCCACTATCATGGTGTTCGTCAAGACCCTATGGATGCCTCGATGGACCTTACATTTTCTATGTGCTTCTCCGTCACCATGATGGCCTCCGGCCGGTGACGGTCGGCTAAATCCAGCTAGAAAAGCTATGTCTGCTTAATAGAATAAAATAAGTTTAAAATAGGTTTTTGGTGCTTTGTGGTTCGGAATGCCTCATAACTTCCGATCCTAGACTCTCGCTTACCGTAAGCTGAGCGCACTTGGACTCGATGGAGATGACGTTAATATTGTGTAACTAACTATTTTGAAAGCGCATCATTACATACAATTAATTCTCAGCACGCTAGAAGGCACGTTTAAGTAGATACAATACTTCAATACCGACAAGCTAAAATACGCCTACTGCATGTAGACGGACCCGAATATATATAAGATCGCATATTTCTTGTAGCATTCTCCCAATTAAACCGATGCTTAATTTATTGACCACTTCCAAATAACCTATTCTAATAAAGCACTTTTAATAGACAACGAGTCGCGTGGCGTCATATTCATCACACAAAAATTACAACAAATCTAATCTACCGTAATCTAACGTAATCTACGGTGAAGTAGATTTTCGGTCAAGAAAGGGCGGAGCGCCTTCGACTCGGTGACCAAAAGTAACTTTGCTATCGGATTAGATTGACTGTCGAAGGTTTCGTATAGTTAAGATTCTGACAATAAAGAAAACTTACGAGCATCTAAAACAAATGGGGAACTGAGATAGGCACCTTCGGCTTGAACGGAATTTTCTCATTTCGCAAAAAGAGTTTCGATTCAGACAACGGTCATAAAAACGCTTTGGTTGTTCTCCGTTTCTTACATTGACGCATTTTGTTGCTAATAACACCGACGCTGACTTGACGGTCCATTCGCTCTTATGGCTTTTAATGTGGTAAGATTGCCCGTAAAGTTTTTTTTCTAACCAACAATAGGCAATTCAAAACACGTTGGCGAAATTTTGAACGAGATTTT
Organism: Varroa destructor; assembly: GCF_002443255.2. Lineage (NCBI taxonomy): Eukaryota > Metazoa > Arthropoda > Arachnida > Mesostigmata > Varroidae > Varroa > Varroa destructor. The sequence goes on from NW_019211455.1 coordinate 8,182,612, forward strand.
TTTAATATAATCATTCTTTAATCAGATCAGCACAAATGGTACCTAAATGACTATATTTACATGTATAGAAGATATTATACAGCGCTATTTGACTCGAGTTTTATTTATCATTTTTACTTGCGCTGCATGTATATGCGAAAATGAAAATGGATGTGATTATACATATTAGTCCTATTTGAAAAAACTAACAACGTTCTGCTCTTTTCTGTGAAACATCCATGTCTGATAGTGTTAACTAGGTTGTATGCTTCGCGTAGCCATTACATCGGGCCTATTAGCTCAGTCGGTTAGAGCGTCGTGCTAATAACGCGAAGGTCGTAGGTTCGATCCCTGCTCATAGTGGTATCGACGCCACTGTATAGTCCTAGCCATGATATAATGTTATCATAAACCACAGCGGTCGTGTATATACACGTCTAATGCTCTGGCAAATTCATATTCACGCGTCTACATTTTCATGCATCTGTTATTGCCGATAATGATAGAGCCTGAAAAGCGTTGCTTTACTCTGAGATCTAACGTACAACTTTCGCGTTATCAGCTCGACACCAAACCGCTGAATTAGTGGGCTGTTTGCTAGGTACAGTCATGGCTGATATGGGATCCATAGTATGTTACAGCTTAATGATACAGCTTATCTAGCGGTCATACACTGAAAAGTTTCAAATTGGTCCTATACTAATCAATATAAGCATAATTAGTACTATTTTTTTTTAAAGATGTGACATTTATATCACACGAACTAATATTTAGTGTTTTTCGTCTGGTATCTATACCGTTAGACAATGCCTCGCACAGCTGGCTTCTCGTACGAAATGCTTACAACCAAATATGTCAACGCCTTAATCCAAACGTAAACTGCCACGTGTTCCCGTAAGGACAAAAAGGATTAATATATTGCAGCAGGTGCGAAATGGCTTATTCTAACCTGTTTATGGTCGGTTCTCGAAACGTTACTAATACATAAATAAGTAATAGTTACATGCGCAAAGAATGAGCTCACTTACGCAACATTTATTCGCAATGTATTCTATGCTTTCTACTGTAATAATGCCTTCGCTGGGCTTTCTACTTGTCTTACCCATTTTTTGACCATGTCAGAACTTTCACTGATAATTGCTATTTGGATAAGAACAACTTTCTAGCATAGCAACTCTGTGATGAAAGCTATATCAAAATTATACCACAGATTTGAACTTACCTCATTTTTGCGATGCAGTTCCGAGTAATTCTATACTTAAAATTCTTCTGTCGTTCTTCCGATTCGAGGGAATGCGTTAACGCTAATTATCGGTGACCTACAATATAATTAATTGAAAAAAGGTTTTCGCACTGCTTCCACCATCGACGTAGTTTAGGTCCCTCTACTGATATTTATAGGATTATGCGTGCGTTCTTATAACAGAGGTCTTGCTCCTTGAATTAGGGATCACATATATTTGTGCACCAGTACCTACAAGACTGAGTCTGTTCGCAAGAGTGGTAACACGTACACTTCTAAGAGATGATACGGGATCTCTTTGTTTCCTGATTGGACTCCCGCTTACTGAAATTCTATTTCGTTCTTGAAGGACTTTGATGTACTTTGTTGTTTATACAGAGGCGATCCGCGTTCAATATTAGCAAATATCTATGTTGGTAATCTGACGTATCGTCGATATATGTATCGCAGCACGCAGCTGTGTTCCAGACTCAAGCGTTGTTCAGTAAAATAATGGTGGCCCACGCAGGGATCGAACCTACGACCTTCGCGTTATTAGCACGACGCTCTAACCAACTGAGCTAGTAGGCCCATAGTGCTCGTGACTTCTGATGTAATAGCACAGAGTATAGCAAACAATGCCAGACTACCGTCGATTGTCTTTAGGTATCATAGCACGCGGCTATGTTTCAGGCTCCTCAAACGTTGTTCAAAAAAAAACTTTTGGCCCACGCAGGGATCGAACCTACGACCTTCGCGTTATTAGCACGACGCTCTAACCAACTGAGCTAGTAGGCCCATAGTGCTCGTGACTTCTGATGTAATAGCACAGAGTATAGCAAACAATGCCAGACTACCGTCGATTGTCTTTATGTATCATAGCACGCAGCTATGTTTCAGGCTCCTCAAACGTTGTTCAAAAAAAAACTTTTGGCCCACGCAGGGATCGAACCTACGACCTTCGCGTTATTAGCACGACGCTCTAACCAACTGAGCTAGTAGGCCCATAGTGCTCGTGACTTCTGATGTAATAGCACAGAGTATAGCAAACAATGCCAGACTACCGTCGATTGTCTTTATGTATCATAGCACGCAGCTATGTTTCAGGCTCCTCAAACGTTGTTCAAAAAAAAACTTTTGGCCCACGCAGGGATCGAACCTACGACCTTCGCGTTATTAGCACGACGCTCTAACCAACTGAGCTAGTAGGCCCATAGTGCTCGTGACTTCTGATGTAATAGCACAGAGTATAGCAAACAATGCCAGACTACCGTCGATTGTCTTTATGTATCATAGCACGCAGCTATGTTTCAGGCTCCTCAAACGTTGTTCAAAAAAAAACTTTTGGCCCACGCAGGGATCGAACCTACGACCTTCGCGTTATTAGCACGACGCTCTAACCAACTGAGCTAGTAGGCCCATAGTGCTCGTACTTCTGATGTAATAGCACAGATATAGCAAACAATGCCAGACTACCGTCGATTGTCTTATGTATCATAGCACGCAGCTATGTTTCAGGCTTCTCAAACGTTGTTCATAAAAAAAACTACCGGCCCACGCAGGGTCGAACTACGACCTTCGCGTTATTAGCACGACACTCTAACCAACTGAACTAGTAGGCCCATAGTGCTTGTCACTTCTGATGTAATAGTACAGAATATAGCAAACAACGCCATACTACCGCTGATTGTCTTCATGTATCATAGCACGCAGCTATGTTTGAGGCTTCTCAAACGTTGTTCAAAAAACTACTGGCCCACGCAGGGATCGAACCTACGACCTTCGCGTTATTAGCACGACGCTCTAACCAACTGAGCTAGTAGGCCCATGGTGCATGATATATGTAATAGCATTGAATATGGCAAATACTGCCGAACTATCGTCGATTGTCTTGATGCAACATAACACGCAGCTATGTCTTAGACTCCTCAAACGTTATTCAAAAAAGTTGGCCCACGCAGGGATCGAACCTACGACCTTCGCGTTATTAGCACGACGCTCTAACCGACTGAGCTAGTGGGCCGATAGCGTGTCTTACTTACGAAGTAATAGCATAGAATATAGCTAACACTAACAGATTATCGTCAATTATTTACACGTGTATCGCAGGACGGAGCCGTCCTTCAGCCTCGCCAAACATTGTTTAACAAAACACGGTTGGCCCAT
>NW_019211455.1:8186003-8212156 GCF_002443255.2 Varroa destructor
TGTAGTGGCTATCACATCCGCCTAACACGCGGAAGGTCCCAGGTTCGAGCCCTGGCAGAAACACAGATTTCTTTTGTCTACAACCGAGGCAAATGCGGACATTACTGTCAATATTTCATTTTAGGGCTGGAATCTCGACCATTATTGTTTCTGTGGTGTAGTGATCATCACATTCGCCTTACAACCGGAAGGTTCCAGATTCGGGCTCTGGCAGAAACGATTTCTCTTGCCAACAATAGAGGCAAATGCGGACATTGATGTTGATGTTTCATTTGACGATTAATTTCGTATCACAACCCCAGTTGTTTCTGTGGTGTAGTGGTTATCACATCCGGGTCACACGACGAAGATCCCAGATTCGAGCTATGGCAGAAACACATATTTCTTTTATCCACAATCAAGGCAAACGCGGACATTAATGTCGATGTTTCATTCGAGGATTGATCTTCTGGCAAAACCCCAGGTGTTTCTGTGGTGTAGTGGTATCACATCCGCCTCAGATGCGGAAGATCCCAGATTCGAACTCTACCAGAAGCGCAAATATCTATTCTCTACAATCAGAGCAAATGCGGACATCACTGCCACTATTTCACTTTAGGGCTGTGAGTCACGATCATTATAGTTTCTGTGGTGTAAAGGTTATCACATCCGCCAAACACGCGGAAGGTCTCAAATTCGAGCTCTGGGCGAAACACAAATTTCTACAGTAATGTATACAATCAAGGCAAACGCAGACGTTACTGTCGATTTGTCGTTTGAGGGTTGATTTTGTGTTAAAACGCCAGTTGTTTCTGTGGTGTAGTGGCTATCACATCCGCCTAACACGCGGAAGGTCCCAGGTTCGAGCCCTGGCAGAAACACAAATTTCTTTTGTCTACAATCGAGGCAAATGTGGACATTACTGTCAATATTTCATTTTAGTGTTGTGAGTTCACACCATCATTGTTTCCGTGGTGTAGTGGTTATCACATCGACCTCACACGCGGAAGGTCCAAGATTCGAGTTCTAGCATAAACACAAGTTTCTTTCGTCAACGGTCGAGCCAAATGCGGATAATACTGCCAGTGTCATATTTATCAATGTTTCTGTGGTGTAGTGGCTATCACACCCACCTTCAACGCAGTGAGTCGAAAATTCGAGCCTTTACAGGAACACAGTTTTGTCTACGGTGGAGTAAAATGCGGATATTCGATGTTTCGTTTGAGGATTGATTTTGAGGCAAAATTATAGGTATTTATGTGTGGTGTAGTGGCTATCACATCCGCGTAACACGCAGAAGGTCCCAGATGCGAGCTCCACCAGAAACAATTACTTTTTGCCTACTATTGAGCCAAATGCGGACATTACTGCCAACATTTTACTTTAGGGCTGTGAGTTGCTACCGTCGCAGTTTCTGTGGTGTAATGGTTATCACATCCGCCTCACACGCGGAAGGTCCCAGATTCGAGCTCTGGCAGAAACATAAATTTCTTTTGTCTACAATCAAGGCAAATGTGGACATTAATGTCTGTTTTAATGCTTCATTTGAGGATTGATTTTGTGTCACGACCTCCGTTGTTTCTGCGGTGTAGTGGTTACCATATCCGCCTAACACGCAGGAGGCCCCGATTTGAGTCCTGGTAAAAATATAAATTTCTTTTGTCTACAATCGAGACAAATATAGATGCCAATATTTCATTTTAAAACTGTGAGTCTACTCCACCATAGTTTCCGTGGTGTAGTGGTTATCACATCGGCATTACCCGCGGAGGGTCTCAGGTTCGAGCTATGGTTGAAACATATTTTTTTTCTATTTACAATTGAAGCAAATGCAGACATTACTATCGATTTATCGTTTGTGGATTGATTTTGAGTCAAAATGCCAGTTGTTTCTGTGGTGTAGTGGCTATCACATCCGCCTAACACGCGGAAGGTCCCAGGTTCGAGCCCTGGCAGAAACATAAATTTCTTTTGTCTACAACCCTGGCAAATGTGGACATTACTGTCGATGTTTCATTTGACGATTTATTTCGTTCACAACCCCAGTGGTTTCTGTGGTGTAGTGGCTATCACATCCGCCTAACACGCGGAAGGTCCCAGGTTCGAGCCCTGGCAGAAACAAAAATTTCTTTTGCCTACAATCGAGGCAAATGCGGACATTATTGTCAATATTTCATTTTAGGGCTGTGAGTCGACAGCATCGTTGTTTCCGTGGTGCAGTGGTTATCACATCGGCATCACGTCGGGGGGCCTGGGATTCGAGCTCTGGTAAAAAGACGGATTTTTTTGTTTACAATCGAAGAAAATGCAGACATTACTTTCAATTTGTCGTTTAAGGATTGATTTTGAGCCAAAACGCCACGTGTTTCTGTGATGTGGTGGGTATCACATCCGCCTCATACGTAAAAGGTCACAGATTCGAGCGCTGGCAGAAACACGAATTTCTTTTGTTTACAATCAAGGCAAATGTGGACATTAATGTCTGTTTTAATGCTTCATTTGAGGATTGATTTTGTATGACGACGTCGGTTGTTTCTGCGGTGTAGTAGTTACCATATCCGCCTAACACGCGGGAGGTCCGGGATACGAGTCCTGGTAGAAACATAAATTTCTTTTGTCTACAATCGAGACAAATATGGATATTACTGCCAATATTTCATTTTAAAACTGTGAGTCTACGCCGTCATTGTTTCCGTGGTGTAGTGGTTATCACATCGGCATTACCCGCGGCGGGTCTCAGGTTCGAGCTATGGTTGAAACACAATTTTTTTTCTATTTACAATTGAAGCAAATGCAGACATTACTATCGATTTGTCGTTTGTGGATTGATTTTGAGTCAAAATGCCAGTTGTTTCTGTGGTGTAGTGGCTATCACATCCGCCTAACACGCGGAAGGTCCCAGGTTCGAGCCCTGGCAGAAACATAAATTTCTTTTGTCTACAACCCTGGCAAATGTGGACATTACTGTCGATGTTTCATTTGACGATTTATTTCGTATCACAACCCCAGTGGTTTCTGTGGTGTAGTGGCTATCACATCCGCCTAACACGCGGAAGGTCCCAGGTTCGAGCCCTGGCAGAAACAAAAACTTCTTTTGTCTACAATCGAGGCAAATGCGGACATTATTGTCAATATTTCATTTTAGGGCTGTGAGTCGACAGCATCATTGTTTCCGTGGTGCAGTGGTTATCACATCGGCATCACGTCGGGGGGCCTGGGATTCGAGCTCTGGTAAAAACACGGATTTTTTTGTTTACAATCGAAGAAAATGCAGACATTACTTTCAATTTGTCGTTTAAGGATTGATTTTGAGTCAAAACGCCACGTGTTTCTGTGATGTGGTGGGTATCACATCCGCCTTATACGCAAAAGGTCACAGATTCGAGCGCTGGCAGAAACACGAATTTCTTTTGTCTACAATCAAGGCAAATGTGGACATTAATGTCTGTTTTAATGCTTCATTTGAGGATTGATTTTGTATCACGACGTCGGTTGTTTCTGCGGTGTAGTAGTTACCATATCCGCCTAACACGCGGGAGGTCCAGGATACGAGTCCTGGTAGAAGCATAAATTTCTTTTGTCTACAATCGAGACAAATATGGATATTACTGCCAATATTTCATTTTAAAACTGTGAGTCTACGCCGTAATTGTTTCCGTGGTGCAGTGGTTATCACATCGGCACTAGCCGCGGCGGGTCTTATGTTCGAGCTCTGGTTGAAACACAGTTTTCTGTTGACAGTCGAAGCAAATGTAGACATCACTATCGATTTGTCGTTTGTGGATTGATTTTGAGTCAAAATGCCAGTTGTTTCTGTGGTGTAGTGGCTATCACATCCGCCTAACACGCGGAAGGTCCCAGGTTCGAGCCCTGGCAGAAACATAAATTTGTTTTGTCTGCAACCCAGGCAAATGTGGACATTACTGTCGATGTTTCATTTGACGATTTATTTCGTATCACAACCCCAGTTGTTTCTGTGGTGTAGTGGTTATCACATCCGTGTCACAAGAAGAAACCTGGCAGAAACACAAATGTCTTTTGTCTACAATCAAGGCAAACACGGACTTTAATGTCGATGTTTCATTCGAGGATTGATTTTCTGGCAACACCCCAGTGGCTATCACATCCACCTTAAACGCAGAACTTCCAAGGTTGGAGCGCTTACAGAAACACAGTTTTTATCTACAGTGGCGTAAAATGCGAACATTACTGTCGATGTTTCGTTTGAGGATTGATTTTGAGGCAAAATCATAGGTGTTTGTAAGGTGTAGTGGCTACCACATCCACGTAACACACAGAAGATTCGAGCTCCACCAGAAACAACTACTTTTTGTCTACTGTCGAGCCAAATGCGGACATTACTGCCAATATTTTACTTTAGGGCTGTGAGTTACGACTGCCGTAGTTTCTATGGTATAATGGTTATCACATCCGCGTCAGACGCGGAAGGTCCCAGATTCGAACTTACCAGAAGCGCAAATTTCTACTGTCTACAATTAGGGCAAATGCGGACATTACTGCCACTATTTCACTTTAGGGCTGTGAGTCACGATTATAATAGTTTCTGTGTTGTAATGGTTATCACATCCGCCTAACACACGGAAGGTCCTAGATTCCAGTCCTGGCAGAAACACAAATTTCTTTTGTCTAGAGTCGAGACAAATGCGGACATTACTGTCAACATTCCATTTTAAGGCAGTGAGTCTCCGCCATCATTGTTTGCGTGGTGTAGTGGTTATCACATCCACATTACACGCGGAAGTCCCAGATTCGAGCTCTAGTAGAGACAACCACGTTTTGTTTATGATCGAGCCAAATGCGGGCATTACTACCAATGCTTCATTTTAGGGCTGTGAGTCCCGACTATCAGTGTTACTGTGGTGTAGTGATTATCACATCCGCGTTATATGCGGATGTGATAATCTCTAATCTTTAATGTGATAATTCGAATCTCGGGAGAAATTTCAACTTTCTGTCTACAATCGAGACTCATGCGGAAAATATTGTCAATATTTAATTTTAGGGCTAATTGCTAGTAAGCATCGTCGTTGTTTCTGTGGTGTAGTGGTTATCACCACAGAAACAACTGGCGTTTTAACACAAAATCAATCCTCAAACGACAAATCGACAGTAACGTCTGCATTTGCCTTGATTATACACATTACTGTAGAAATTTGTGTTTCGCCCAGAGCTCGAATTTGGGACCTTCCGCGTGTTAGGCGGATATGGTAACCACTACACCGCAGAAACAACGGAGGTTGTGACACAAAATCAATCCTCAAATGAAGCATTAAAATAGACATTAATGTCCACATTTGCCTCGATTGTAGACAAAAGAAATTTACGTTTCTGCCAGATCTCGAATCTGCGAACTTCCGCGTGTGAGGCGGATGTGATAACCATTACACCACAGAAACTGCGACGGTAGCAACTCACAGCCCTAAAGTAAAATGTTGGCAGTAATGTCCGCATTTGGCTCAATAGTAGGCAAAAAGTAATTGTTTCTGGTGGAGCTCGCATCTGGGACCTTCTGCGTGTTACGCGGATGTGATAGCCACTACACCACACAGAAACACCTATAATTTTGCCTCAAAATCAATCCTCAAACGAAACATCGAATGTCCGCATTTTACTCCACCGTAGATAAAACTGTGTTTCTCTAAAGGCTCGAACTTTCGACTTACTGCGTTGAAGGTGGGTGTGATAGCCACTACACCACAGAAACGTTGATAAATAAGACACTGGCGGTATTATCCGCATTTGGCTCGACCGCCGAGGAAAGAAACTTGTGTTTATTCTAGAACTCGAATCTTGGACCTTCCGCGTGTGAGGTCGATGTGATAACCACTACACCAGGGAAACAATGATGGTGTGGACTCACAACACTAAAATGAAATATTGACAGTAATGTCCACATTTGCCTCGACTGTAGACAAAAGATATTTGTGTTTCTGCCAGGGCTCGAACCTGGGACCTTCCGCGTGTTAGGCGGATGTGATAGCCACTACACCACAGAAACAACTGGCTTTTTAACACATAATCAATCCTCAAACGACAAATCGACAGTAACGTCTGCATTTGCCTTGATTGTATACATTACTGTAGAAATTTGTGTTTCGGCCAGAACTCGAATTTGGGACCTTCCGCGTGTTTGGCGGATGTGATAACCTTTACACCACAGAAACTATAATGATCGTGACTCACATCCCTAAAGTGAAATAGTGGCAGTGATGTCCGCATTTGCCCTGATTTTAGACAATAGATATTTGCGCTTCTGGTAGAGTTCGAATCTGGGATCTTCCGCATCTGAGGCGGATGTGATACCACTACACCACAGAAACACCTGGTGTTTTGCCAGAAGATCAATCCTCGAATGATACATCGACATTAATGTCCGCGTTTGCCTTGATTGTAGATAAAAGAAATATGTGTTTCTGCCATAGCTCGAATCTGGGATCTTCGTCGTGTGACCCGGATGTGATAACCACTACACCACAGAAACAACTGCGGTTGTGATACGAAATTAATCGTCAAATGAAAAATCAACATTAATGTCCGCATTTGCCTCTGTTTGTAGGCAAGAGAAATCGTTTCTGCCAGAGCCCGAATCTGGAACTTTCCGCGTGTTAGGTGGATGTGATTACCACTACACCACGGAAACAATGATGGCGTAGACTCACAGCCCTAAAATGAAATACTGACAGTAATGTCCGCACTCGCCTCGATTGTAGACAAAAGAATTTGTGTTTCTGCCAGGGCTCGAACCTGGGACCTTCCGCGTGTTAGGCGGATGTGATAGCCACTACACCACAGAAACAACTGGCGTTCTAACTCAAAATCAATCCTCAAACGACAAATCGACAGTAATGTCTGCATTTGCTTCGATTGTAAACAGGAAAATTGTGTTTCTACCAGGGCTCGAACCTGGGACCTTCCGCGTGTAAGGCGGATGTGATAGCCAGTACACCACAGAAACAACTGGCGTTCTAACTCAAAATCAATCCTCAAACGACAATCGACAGTAATGTCTGCATTTGCTTGAATTGTAAACCCAAAAAATTGATGTTTCTGCCAGAGCTCGAATCTATGACCTTCCGCGTGTAATTCGCATGTGATAATGACTGCACCACACAAACAATGATAGTCGAGACTCACAGCCCTAAGAGGAAATATTGACAGTAACGTCCGCATTTGTCTCGACGGTGGACGAAAGTTATTTGTCATTGTGTCGTGTTTTTTGTGAATAGAGGTAATTCGAACTCCGGCGTACTGTTCCAATTATTTATTGAGTAACGATATATCATCGTGTGCATCGATAATACGACCTATTACTAACTACAGATACTACTAAACCATGATAATAGCATTTCGAGATTTAGCTTTTATTACCAGTGTTTTTTTCCATTGAATTCAAGTTAACTGTTTTACGTAATGCAGCTATAGCATTGTAGAAAAACCGGTTCTATGCACAAAAGAGCTAAGCTGCTGAGCCACCTGGAACCTTTTCTACAATCTTAAAGCTACTGAAGCGCAAGGCTCAACATGTCCATTTAGCAGCTGCTATGTCCTCTGCTCGTACTCTGAGCAGATTTGGTAACATCTGCGACATGGTGCTTATCAGTCTAAGGCCACTTTGATTTATATCCAACACTGAAATTTTTAAATGTAACCTATTGAATATTTAAATCCATTCATTGCAATTTTAGGTAAAATTTAAAAACTGCTGGTTCTGCAGGGAAAACACTATGCTTGGACCTTTCGCGGCGGATGTAATGGCCACTATACCACATAGACATCTGATTCGACTACTGGCAGTACATCTGATGCGGCTAGTCGCAATTAGCCGTAAAGCTGCAGATTGATAAAAATATCCGTGCTGTGTCTCGATTGTACACAAAAGATATTCTTGTTTCTGCCAGGGCTCGAACCTGGGACCTTCCGCGTGTAAGGCGGATGTGATAACCACTACACCACAGAAACCATGGTCATTCAAACCCACAATTAGCCCTAAACCACAATTAGCCATTAACTTTAACATCGATAATAATTTTTGCATGGTGTCAATTGAAGACAAAGAGTCATTGCTTCTACCATGCCTCAAACTTAGGACCTTCCAACGAAAAGCGGATGTGATGACCACTACACCACAAAAACTCTTGAGATCTATTCTCTTTTGTGTATTAAATCCGTATATATAAGACATGAATGGGTTATATTACGTTATTTCACCTGAAATTTTTTCCTGACAATTTTGCAGTGTATCCAAATTGTTGCATCACGGTGCCTGTCATCAGTAGAGCATATGAGCTGTATTAACGAGTAACGGAATCACATAGTTTATATGTATTCGAAAGATATATTCCTTGAGGCCAAGCCTTATTATTGATAACAAAACTTCGCATGCGACCCGTAATTGCAGTGCAAAATTAATTTGCAAGTAATTTGTGATTGGCATATACAATTAACTAGGATTTGTTATAGTAGTTATAGCAGTTCCGATGTTTTTCTCCATGTGGGCTTTTCGTGAACATACCATAGAACATGGTATGAACGACAGGTCTGGAATTGGTTTCACACTGTTAAAAACAAAAAAAATTTCCGTGGACCTTTTTACAACACAAAAACAAGCCCAAATTGATTATATATATATATATATATATATATATATATATATATATATATATATCGAATCAGTGGTGCAGTTAATTGGTTTGTAATAGCTAGGCGCATGGTCCCATTCAGTTCTAATATGTTAATTTAAAGCATAAGGTATCTTATTCTACTTGATGATAAACAACTCAAAGCTAAAGAACAATATCACAAACATTGCTCGAAAATTAAATATTTTTCCTAATGATTACGGAAAGTTTGCGTTTGCTTGGCTTTTCACTGGCTTCATATATCCTGCATCTAACTAAAATACTTTGAACTCCTAGGAATAGCACACTGGATGCTATTATGAAATAGATGAAAAGTTCGTTTAGATTAGGGTGGTTGTACCATGCGAAAATTTCTCGAGCTGCTATTATGCGTTGTGGTTAGGGGTGGTACCTAAATCAATACAGCCGCATATGATTAGAAGATAGTTAGTTTTTTTTTTAATTTTAACTTATTTATAGTTTAGCATAGCCCAGAATATTTTTCTGAACAAATACTTTCTAGTGTTAAATTGGCTTGTACCACACAACTAGGTGTTATTAACTAAGGAGAGATATAAGGACAGCACCTGAATCCATTAGATCAATTAAGGCGGCATGTTAATTTATTACTAGCATACTAAAAGAAATTATTATTATATTAGCACGATAAGCGTAAACGTGATGGTTTCTTCAGTTTGCTCTTTTCGAAAGACGTCCAAAATCAGGTTTTGATAGTAACGCATAATCTATTCTGTCCATCCGTCAGAAATAATTTCAGTTTTACCGAAGTTACCGTTTACTAACTATCAGATACTACTACAAAACCAAGCATGCACCTGTGAGTGACCATTGCTGGCATTCGCAATGATAATTTTTCTTGTGAATTAAACATTTTATAGTTTAACGTTTGGGCCAAGTTGCAAGATGCGTACAATGGTAATAGGAATACCATCAACTGGTTTGGATAACCGTGAGTGTAATAACAAGAGCAAATAATAATAACAACAGTAATAACAAGCACGTATTTCGATTCAGTTATTTTTCAAGATTTAATCGTCGTATGTTCTCTATTCTCCCGTCAGTTACTGAGACGTGCCTGAGCCATTGGTGATGATGACGACGACACAAGGATTAACCCGTTGCAATTGTATATTATTACCAGATGGATGAGCTTGGGTACCCGATCGCTACAACTCTCATTGATGATCAAACGCTTCAAGAACGCTTATGTAGTTCATCAGATTAGAACTAACAGCATCTGATTAGAAATCTATGAGGAGGATAACAATAACAATGAAGGGTTTGAATGAGCTATATTTAATATCAGTGAGGTTAACTAAGTATTACATTCGAACGTTACTACCGTTGGATTTGCCTCAAGCTACTACTCAGCTCTAATTAGATAGACTATATAGGTTATTTTTTCTCGCTTTAGTTTACTTTATTATGTATGTAGTAATCAGGACGACATGGATAGATCATGCCTGCTTCTATACGAAACGAAACATGCCTGCCTTTAAATAAGATGGCCGCGCGCTTTTTTTTTTTTTTTTTATCATATGTATAGGTATTATATGATCAACATTTTTTAGGAATGACGCTGCAAAGAATAATGCTCATAGGTTAGAGAGCCGTAACTAGAACATGAACATTACGGTAAGTTAGATCCAGAACATTTGTAGAAATGCTTTCTATAATACCAATATTTGTTACAAAATAGCTTTATAATAGAATTTAATTTAAAATAGTCGCTAACAAACGATGATGGGATCCTTCCATTCAGTCATCGTTGTATCAAATAGCCCAAGTTTAGTTGCGCACCTTTCGGACAGATAGATGACAGAATGCTTATGCAAACGGTAAGAAAGTAAGCGCACATCCCTGGACATGGATCAAAGAAGAATATATATAGGTTGAATATAGGGCGAATGCATCTCTGAACCAACGCTTGTTCAGCTATAAATCTCCGTACTTTTCTAACAATTTTTTCAAACACGACGTCATCAAATCCTACACTTTGTTGAACCCAACTATACCTACCTGCAGGCACAACTATTGAATCAGGTTAGAGTGGGCCTATTTAGATAAATTAGCAACACGAACTTGTTCGTCGTCGAAAATATTCTTCAATTTCTTTCCATTCTCAGAATATGCGTTGTTCAAGTTCTTTGTGTCCCGCGTTATTATTTTGGTATAACTTAATAATAGGAATGAACCAGTCTGCTTGGTCGCAATACTCTGTGGTTCTACTAGGGGATGATACGCCATTCATTCCAAAAAGAAAACTGAAAAATTAATTAGAAATACCTTGTTACCTTTTTACTACTAGAGGAGAGGTACTAGAGGACCCGTTAACGTTGTCTGAAATATCGCTAAGTGTTCCAATGCACTCCTTGTTTATGACTTACGGGTAATAGTTCTAATGCTCATACGAATATATTTAGCATTATTCGTATTACTATTAGTACTGTTTAGCCTTGTGCTCGCTCGTCACGTTTGGTAAGTACCAAGTAAGCGGAAATTGGCTACTCTAATGTTTTTTTGGTCTTTTCTCGTATGCAATTCTATTGCTATATACTCTCGGGATTGAAGGTCGAGTCGGCTCGTTAAAGAAGTTCGATTCTTTTCTGTACTTTCGGCGCACATTTCTTCGTGTCTTAGCCGTTTTCTACTAACTGTTTCATTGCATAACAAATCTTGACCTCCATGCCAAAGGCTACGCCGATACCACAATATCGTTGGCAGCTAAGGCTGCCCTGCCTGACGGAGTACGCCAGGTCGGGGAATCAGGATGCCAGGTCCCGAAATTTAGCCTGACGAATCAGAGTTCACCACTAGTTTAGCGGACCAGCAAGTGAGCGCTCAATCGGCCATATGACTTTACTAAGTAAGGCGATGCAGCCGTTGCTGAAAGAAAGCCGAAGGTCACTCTCATCCATCGGAGATCCATTAGTGGCCCTTCTTAACACAGAGTTGCTTGTGTTAGCATGAATTGGTGTCGTTCAAGTCTTGTGAACGCTCAGCCAGTTTTCTTGCTGGCCTTTGTTGGCTTCTCGACTTTAGAGGTTCGTTTGCCCTTCAGGTTGTAGCGGACGGTGAAGAAGTTATCCTAACGGTGGGGTACGGGTGTCACTTGGTGCTGTAGAGCGCCCGTTGATTGAAGACCTCAAGCTATTTCTATGGCCTCATAGACCTCCAGGCTTCCAACCCGAACAGAAGCGCCGGACTCTCACCTCGTCCGGCTGCGTAGGGAAACGGCCATGTTATCTGCTGTTGACTGAGAACCTTACTATATAAAACGCTGAACAGAGAGAGAAAGGGGATCTTATAGCGATAATACGCAAACTATTACTGCGTGGAAAAAATAAACGCAACACGATAAATCGAGGAACAATAGCACACAGCAACACCTAGACCACGCCAAGATAGGTTTTGCTAATGTTTGATCTATTTAAGACTGCAACAGACATGCAAACGTGGAGTAAAGAAGAAAGAAAAATTAAGCTTAGTTTCCGAGCAGAGCCAAGAAGCACTCGCATGCGGGACGTAGGTACGCTATATAGCATCTGAAAGGCATGTTCAGTCATTGTAAACTATGTATAGGCTTTAGTTAGAATAGGCAGTTTGCTTGGAGGCTGGAAGTTAGAAAAAGCATAGTAGGCGCACACTCTGAAGCAATTACTGTCATGAAAATGCTGATTTATTGTAATTATGTTGACTACCAGGAGTAGATGTCATTCAGCTGTCACAGCCGCAAAAAAATATTGAGGTATCGAGACTTTACCGTTTTTCCGCTATAGACTTATAGTAATACGAAAAATATGCCTCTACTATGTGTAACTCCGCCAATGAGATCCAGGTTAACATGCCATCAACGGAAGATGAATCTTTATGAATATCCGTCTATTTTTTCAATTTATCTAACGATTTCTTAAAACTGTGGAGTCGGGTCTAAAGTATCGATATAATTTATTTTCATATGACCATATTCTAAAACAATACGTTTTGCATTATTTTTACTATTATTTGCAGTATTGCCACTTCTAAGAACGACTATAGAACATGAATATGCTCCACCTGAGTCTCGTTAAACTTTTATGGGCATCCGGCAGCTCCAGCACTAAACAAAACTAAATTTCTAGATAGTTCTAGAAACAATGAACTCATTATGGCGGAAAACAGTGTGTCGTTGTCGGAAGTTACGCGAAGATAAGAGCTTATTCAATCTAAGTTAGATTGTTACCTCCCTTCATGTAGCTTCTAAAAAGAAATCAAGAAAAATTTCTATAAAACCGGAAGATTTTAATATAGGTTTAAATATAAAAGATTCAGAAGTTAATTAGATTGGCTAAAAAAACTTTTTTTTTTTTTTTTTTTATATACCTAAGTTATTTATACAGGATCTTTTAGATTTTTTTTTGCTTTATAAAGCGCCTCTTTTGGCCTGTTATTAGCCCAAAATGTCGTCCAGTTATATAGCATATTTAAGCGACACTTTGATTGATTTACAGCTACCAATACCGCCTCACCCACGATTACTCCTAAAATATATTTACAAATTAAGGAAAAAACATTTAAGAAATAACTAAAGTTTAAACCCTTAACTGACGCCACACTAGCAGTGGATGGTAGTCATATGGAACAGCCATGATCGTTAAAAAATATGCTTTTAGAATTTAGTTGAAATATAGACTTTTGTTTGGATACAGCTTTAAAATCAATCCGCAATAGAAATTTCGGATTCAGATGGAGTACCCTACGTAACGTTTTTTGTTATTCACGAGCATAAGATACCCTTTCAGTTGTCTGTTTGTAGAATTAATTGGTTAAGAGCATTGGGAGCTCCTAATAACCAAGTAGATACCCCTTAGTTTGATCGTCGATTTGCTTAAAAACTGCTATCGTCGAACAAATATTACCTCTTCGAGAATACAGTACGTTGCACTTTATGTGTACTGCAGTTTTTAAAAGCGCAGCTTCTACGAAAGTTGACGTACGCAGATGCACCATTGTACGAAAATCCAACCAGTATCTCATCCGAACGAGACGTCTCCATGTTATTTCCGCCAAATCGCTTGGAGCTGAACGTATTTTTAGATCTGTGTGTATAATCATACGTTAGGCTAACTCCCAGAGAGTTTGTAGACCGCTAACAAACCGACAGCAACATTTTGGCTATAGGTTCTAGTTGTGCGGATTCATGGGTCAGCAGAGATGACCCATTGTTCGACGAGGTTGGCAATGTAGACTCTACTGTCGGTTCCACTGGTTAGGTTGGTCTTTAGCGATGGGCTAATACCGAAGGGACGTTAGCTCGAACGGGAGGGAGATGAAGCTTTGTACGACTTTCTGCTCCAAGGTAATCCTGGCACACGGATTTTGGCCGCAGGCCGCTATGGCACCTTGTGACCTTCGCTTATCTTTTCGGAACAGTTCTTCCCTGACCTCTGAACCTCAGAAGACTGGCTGACCGGTCGACTAGCTGGGCCTTGAGAGAGCCCTTGGGTTTCCGCAGCTTGCTAGAGCGGACCGGAGTCCCGATGCCGTTTCGTCGTGTAGAATTGGAGAGAGAAATAGGAGAGGGACAAGTAGGGAATCCGACTGGAGGCGAAGAAAATTAAAGGCTGGTTAGTCTGACGTTTGGCGACCAAAACCCATCTGGAGCGAGTCTTCGGAGTTGGAGTAGCGACCGACCTTCGCCGCCGACGCCTTCCAGCTATATCCCGCTCATTCGGGTTCGGCTGAAATGTACTTATCTCCAACCGTTTGGCTTGGTTTGCGGGCTGTCGTGGCACTCCAACGCGGCGTGGAGATTTGCTGACATACACAATTTGCAGGCACACGGAAATTTTTCAACAGCTCCGTGAAGAAATTGAACTGGCTGGCAGCGTGATTGGCAGGTTTTCGTGAATGAACACTGTTAGATATCAGTACACAAATGCTTATGGGATACGGTCTGCGAAGTAGGTGCCTTTAGCAAAGACTTAATGTAATAACTTTACCTCGGGAGGAATCGCTGCTGCTTAAAATCGCCTTAACACAACTTTAGTAAAGGAAAGTAATAGAAATTAGAACGATAAATAAGCAACAACAATGAAGTCCTTCTACAAGATTCTTGTCGAGGATAGTTGCTATGGCAACGTGTACAACTGTCGAGTCTATCACGTTTTCTTTCTTTTTCGTACCTTTCCGCTTTTCATTTCTGGCCGTATCAACGAACTTTATAGCCGATATACTTTTAAAATTATTTTAATTCACACTAAAATGTTGTTTCGACACTCTTTTACCTTTGCTATCTGCATATTCTATACCCTTACTCAATTTAGAACGGGCTAGCTTTCTAAAGTGCGTTTTTTGCTTGAATTGTAGCAGGAGCAGGTTTTCTTTATGCTATTAAGTTACTGGACCGAACACCGCCCGCCCCACTAAGTTGCTACTAACAATATTTGATTCTAGGTAATTTTGGTGACCAAAAAATCTTGGACAAAAGTTATATATTTAATATAAGTTACCCCGAAAGATAGAATATTAAAAATATATTGCAAAGCAGAATTACCTTTTCACCTAATATTTCAAATCATTAATAAAGTTTGAAGTATGACTATATGGTTGTCATGTATTGAACATTATTCTATTTTCTGATATTACAACTCTTCGATATACACGTCCAGAGAATTCTGATCGCGCATGCTTAAAGGCGTCGATGTTTCTTAGATCTGTTATACCAATGCTAACTTTTATGACTGTTTCGAGTATCGCGTCCAGTACTACCTTAAGCAAATATTGCTTCAGACGATTAGCGACTTTTCCAACATTAGAAGAAGCTGCCCATATTCGGTTTCTAACCTAAGCCATTTCACGTATCTCTAAATCTAGTAAGCGAGCTCGTCACGACTGCATCCTCACGGAGACGCAATCTTACTACCCGACAATACTCCATACGCTTATACGGCAATTGTTGTCAATAGCAAAGCCATAAACCATGCTATATAAGTCGCTTTTGCCAGGTAGGAGATCGCGTTGTGAACTAAGAGGCTTCTGGAGCTTCACCTATGATTCACCCTTACGGTTGAACGTTTCGCAATTTGCATTTAAGTTGTTATACATGGCGGCCTTCGGTGAGTACAGAACCTAACTAGAGGGTAGGAACAGGAACATATTCGCAATGGCTCAATGAAGGTATTTCGCCACTAGTACATCATGCCATGCGTACACACGCAGCCTGAGTCGTGAAGGGGAGCAAATGCTGTTTTTTTCTAGCGTCTTTTATCTCAAGGTAGCCTCTAGACATCAACGGACGCGTTACCCGCCCTGGCCAAAGGACTGCGCAATCTTCGGGCTTCAATTCTCAACTAGCCACTGCCAGTCTCAGCTGAAAGCCAGCTAGAGTGTCCTTGCCAAGGATCAGAAAGAGGGACGCAACAATAATGGCTTATGCGAACTTTTTACGTCCAATAAAGACAAACTCTTGGACGTCCTACCAGCCCAGCCGTAAACTACACACGTTTTTGATACTAAATCTCGGCTGAATTTATGTGGCAGCAAACGTTGTCAAATCGTCAACGTGAGGAATCAGAAAAGCAAGGAAAACGCGAACTGATTGGGCCACAAATGAGCAATGCTTAGGTATTCGCCGAAGGTTTAGATCAGCGAATCTCCCCATGGCGACAATCATTCAGCATCAGATTTTTTTAGTACAAAGTTGCCCCTGTAGACTTGATAGAATTCGAGTTACTACAGAGGTACTACTACAACTACTTTATTGTTCTACTTTATATAAACACTGCCTATTTCCTTAAGACACGCAAGCATCATAAAACCAGATAGTCATAGCTGTAGTTCATTATCTAAAGCTTCTTAATGGCCGGACTTTTATCCCGCTGAACGGTCGGCTGGTTGCTCGTCGCCTTGACCTTTTCTACCCCGTCTCTCTCTCTCTCTATCTCTCTCTCTCTCTCCCTTCCTTTCTCTTCAATTCATAACAAAAATAAACTCATCAGCTAAAAAGCCTCATGAGATTTCAACTCTAGCCTCTTCGTGCCATTCTTTCCCTTGTACCCTCAAAGTACCTGCGTTATCACCCTGTTTTAGCGTATCGTCTCGTGGGAAAGGCGCTAGCTGAGTTGCTTCGTTTGTGCATCGAAAAAAAAATAATGAGGCGGAGATGGAACCGGCGTCTGCTCCGTGCTCTTGGCGAGGTTGCAGCCGGCAACCTGACGAGCGCAAACCTGCCGGTCTCTTGGCTCGGATGGACCCTGTGCCATGGTAGAGTCTAGTGGGAGCATGGCTTGCAGCAGCTCTAAGCTTGTGGCAAGTAAGCTCAAGGTCACGACGTAAGGCAAACCAAAGGGAGGTTAAATGCAGCGAGCTTAACCGGGCCAGGCTAAATCGAATCGAGGGTAACTAATGCACGTAAGCCACCGAAACGCAGGTTGCTGCACGCAGGGAATATTAGGTCGGTTGATCGCATCGATTGTGGACGAGCGCTTAGATGGTAGTTACGAGGTGAACGGAGGGACCTAAAACCTGCGGCGTTAGCGTTCGAACTCACGATGTGAGGTTCACTGAGAACTGTATTCATAGCTAGCAGACCGTACGGCATAGATTAACTTGCAGGTGTTGGAGGAAGTAGAATCACTCGTTCTCAGTTTTCGAATCTAAATACGTAAGTATCATAATGCTGATCATATACAAAGACAGAAATCGTCACGTGTGCTAGTGATATTCGGGTGCTTGCGTGTATCGATATGAAACAAAACTTAGTTCATTCGGAATATTATATAGTCTATGTGATTACTAGCGCTAGTTAATTTCTGTGCTCGCCGAATGTGTTTGAAGTTATCGATAGAGTTACTCCAATAAGACGATCCGCCCTTACTGCTTGCGTTTTATTCTATGTACGACATGTTTTACGCAGACGACAATAAAGACATATGGTCTGATCGAGGAACTTCACATGGTACGAGATAGACATGAAGGCAGACCTGTTCCACGGTATCACAAGCATATGTTCTATATGTAGAGGGAGTTCCAACGTCCAGGGCGAGTTCGTTTGCACTGAGAAAACATCGGATACGTTTACCTTTTCCTTTGATTCTGTCTTCATGCTGTGCCATTCTAGTGTATGTATAATCTCGGCTGAAGGGCCCTTTAAAATTATGGAAAATGGTTAATGACGATCATAGCAAACCGCAAGGTGAGATCTAGCGGTCACATTTTCTTGGGCTGGGGCGGACGTTTTTATCATTGTCCTCGTATTTTTTAAGCCTCGATTTGCTAATGTAGCCGTTTACGTCAAACTGAGGTTCACCAAATAACTGTTAATCACATGAGTACTTGGGCACCTAGCTGAATTCTATCGTTGAACGCTCCTACAAATGTAATACACAATTATTGTCGACCGCTCCATCCAACGGTCCAATTGGGACCGAGTTAGCATATGTGGTTCATGTGGTCTGCGATCGAAGGTGTGCAGGTTGAGCAGACTCATAACGGACAATCGAACACCCTATATAGGTAAAAAAGACTGTCGTAACCGAGAGGTCGTCGAGATCGAACGACCGGCAACATATATCATCATTTTTGCCATTCGTTCAAACGCGTAATCCAATACCCTTGTACGGTAGACTGCCGTGTAAAAAGGCTGTACAACTTTCTTCTGTTTCAGTCTTAGAAGGATAAAGAATTGCCTACCTCCGCCAATGATGTTTGACGGGCAACAAGGTGCTTTCGTAAGAGTTCGTTCCGCAAAGTCGGTGCGGAACTTGATAGACAGGTAGCGTGATCATGAGTTCCGGTTCTGTAAACCCACATCCGTGTATAATGCCGCTCGTGGTGTTGTCGGTTTGATCGCTTTCTGTGTGCGATAATCATCTGGGCCTCTGGGCATGGGCAAGACAGCATACTGTGGCAGTTAGCTAAATATTTTTTAAAGGTTTCGTTTTTTGTTGAGTTGTACCTTTTTCTTAGATGTCTTGTTTGACAAGTATTGAAGATTACTAAATGCTATATATTGTATTTGCTCTTTAGCCACATAAAGCAGACAGCCTTTTTCATGTTAGATACTGACGTGCCTATGTTCGTAGCTGAGGGATGAAGTACGCATTGATACGCAAGTGGTTGAGAACTAATATATTATGCCGATTTGAAAATTATGAAACAGATATATATGATAGTGGTAAAGTGAAATAAGTGCAACAGAATATTAGACTTACTACGTTAAAACATTTCTTTTGTTTTTGTTTTTTACCTAACAAAAAACACAGTGATTTGTGCAAATTCTAGTAAGAAAAAAATGTGTCATGTATGTCTTACTACTTTCTACGACTCTATCCAATCTCTCGATCAACTGACGCATTATTCTTGTAAAAAACTCGTCCAGCCGAATTCTAAGATTCATTTGACTGTCAAGCGTCAAATCCCGACTTTTATTCGCCAATTATACGAAAGGGTGATAATTTGCGGTAGCGAGGTCTGGAGGATATAATACGTTCAAAATAATCTCGCACTCAAGCTTCTGCAAGACAGCTTTCACGATTGTTGTCATTACCGTTTCTATTGGGCCGTTTCTCTTGTATAATGTCGTTTACTCTACGCAACTAGGCCATACACAAATCCTTGTTAGCCGTCTTCTCAAGTTATTTCTAGCGTATGGGACCTTTGCCCCACCAAACGCAAATTATCATTTTTTTTTAGATGGAGACGTGGCTTAACTCTGGCTTTAGCTGCATCTTCTCTCTTTTGTGTCGACGTGGAGATACCACTCCTTATCACCGGTGACAGCTCTGTGCAGAAACATATCATGCAGACTGCGTGTTTCCCCGTGCTAAGCAAGATATTGAGGGTCATTGAGAATTCTCGTTTTTTTGTGCGCTTTACTCAGTCTATAGGATTCTAAGGCTCAAAATTTCTGATAAAATTGCATACATTCAAGATGCCTAACAATAATCTGGTGTTCATTTTTTGGGTCAATTAGACACTTGTTTACCGTATGGGGCCCTTATCGACCTCGACCGAAATGGGGTCCATTTTTCGCGCCTAGCAATCCAACTTTCAACTTAACAAACACCTAGTAATTCTCCCAGTTATACAGCTCGCATTGTACATGCCACAGATATTCAAGTTACTTCAGCATATGTGGACGTCAGTAAAAAGCAAAATGAAGTAGGTGTTAAGGAATTTTTGTTTAAATAAAAGGGTTATGAGGTAGGTATATTGTATAATTTTTGTCCGGGTGAGCTCGTGGAACATACATGAATTGGATTAGTTATACAAGTGGTAAAAAGGACGGACCAGAGTCGGCGAGTTCATCTATTTGTATCTAGGAGCTGACTAAATAGATGACTGCTACAACATAATACTACACGTCACGGAGTAGCTTGAATCAACCAAGAATTCATTCAGTTATGTTACCACATCCAATACTTATCCATTGTACTGTAGCTTCAATTCAATGGTTTCGCATAACGCAGATCTGCTTTTTTGTCTCCGGGTGACATACAACTTAACATATATATACTTGGCTACCTTACTTCTTCTTGACCATGAAACTGTCTTTTAACTAATTAAACTAATATTTTTCCTGTAGAAACAGCACTAATAATAACATTGATATGAACAGAAATGCTACGGGTCTTGCGTACATACAGTTCTCCCAGGTTGCCCGCTATAAGCAATCATGAACAGCCTCATAATTATGGTATCAATGCCTACTAACCACTATTAAGCTTGCGAACCTCATGAATTAGAGGGCTTTATGAAACCTCTCGGTTCCTATTTATGCCACGTATCAAGTAAAACACCTTTCTTTTCAAATTATGCTAACGCCTTTGTCACAGGTCGCCAATTTGGGTCAAGTATTTTTTTTCCCCACTTCGTAAGCTTTGGTATCGTGGTTTGAAAAATGAGATTCCTTGAACAATTCCACCAATATATAACGGCCTCCGCTTCGGTGTAGGCTTACCAGTAATTTTCACCATTTTTGTTTGACTTTTTTTCTTTGTTGGACAAGTGTGTTCGACCCTGCACGTTCTATACCCTCTGTAGGCTGTACAAGTGGCGGCGTAACACGTGGTCGCTATAAACATTTCTGTTGCATCCGACGAACAAAGCGAATTAAATATCATTCCGTTTGCTGTGACGGCGTAAGAAACTGCGGGCTTTTCAGTTTTGTGATTTAGGCAACGGTGAAACTCTAATTTCGATTGGGCGCGACGGTTCCTATCGTAGGTTCTTTTTGTCTTGACTAAGGTCCATATAGCCCGTAACGGTTCAGTGAGCACACAACGAGTAGGGGGGCGATAAATTTTAAATGATTCACTATCTGACTTACGCAAGTCAAGCTGAGAGAGGATATGACAACAGACAGCGTTGTAAGAGCAATTAGTGTTTCAATTCATAGTGGTATCGACGCCACTGTATAGTCCTAGCCATGATATAATGTTATCATAAACCACAGCGGTCGTGTATATACACGTCTAATGCTCTGGCAAATTCATATTCACGCGTCTACATTTTCATGCATCTGTTATTGCCGATAATGATAGAGCCTGAAAAGCGTTGCTTTACTCTGAGATCTAACGTACAACTTTCGCGTTATCAGCTCGACACCAAACCGCTGAATTAGTGGGCTGTTTGCTAGGTACAGTCATGGCTGATATGGGATCCATAGTATGTTACAGCTTAATGATACAGCTTATCTAGCGGTCATACACTGAAAAGTTTCAAATTGGTCCTATACTAATCAATATAAGCATAATTAGTACTATTTTTTTTTAAAGATGTGACATTTATATCACACGAACTAATATTTAGTGTTTTTCGTCTGGTATCTATACCGTTAGACAATGCCTCGCACAGCTGGCTTCTCGTACGAAATGCTTACAACCAAATATGTCAACGCCTTAATCCAAACGTAAACTGCCACGTGTTCCCGTAAGGACAAAAAGGATTAATATATTGCAGCAGGTGCGAAATGGCTTATTCTAACCTGTTTATGGTCGGTTCTCGAAACGTTACTAATACATAAATAAGTAATAGTTACATGCGCAAAGAATGAGCTCACTTACGCAACATTTATTCGCAATGTATTCTATGCTTTCTACTGTAATAATGCCTTCGCTGGGCTTTCTACTTGTCTTACCCATTTTTTGACCATGTCAGAACTTTCACTGATAATTGCTATTTGGATAAGAACAACTTTCTAGCATAGCAACTCTGTGATGAAAGCTATATCAAAATTATACCACAGATTTGAACTTACCTCATTTTTGCGATGCAGTTCCGAGTAATTCTATACTTAAAATTCTTCTGTCGTTCTTCCGATTCGAGGGAATGCGTTAACGCTAATTATCGGTGACCTACAATATAATTAATTGAAAAAAGGTTTTCGCACTGCTTCCACCATCGACGTAGTTTAGGTCCCTCTACTGATATTTATAGGATTATGCGTGCGTTCTTATAACAGAGGTCTTGCTCCTTGAATTAGGGATCACATATATTTGTGCACCAGTACCTACAAGACTGAGTCTGTTCGCAAGAGTGGTAACACGTACACTTCTAAGAGATGATACGGGATCTCTTTGTTTCCTGATTGGACTCCCGCTTACTGAAATTCTATTTCGTTCTTGAAGGACTTTGATGTACTTTGTTGTTTATACAGAGGCGATCCGCGTTCAATATTAGCAAATATCTATGTTGGTAATCTGACGTATCGTCGATATATGTATCGCAGCACGCAGCTGTGTTCCAGACTCAAGCGTTGTTCAGTAAAATAATGGAGTGTTTAACTATTTTCTCGACTTTCCACATTGTATATATAGTACTGTCTTATTATTAGGTACAAAACTAAGGACGTAAAATCATTTATATAGCCATGTAGATTATTCTTCGGAGCAAACAAACAGGTCCTGTTTCACTAATTGTAATAATACGCTAGTAATACGTTTTTCTTTCCGCGAATCACTCGCTTTACTTTTATCTCGTCAAATCACTATTCACCTTAAACTAGAATGCTATTACATTATAACACTGGATCCCTTTTACAACTAAATTCAATCCAATGTCTTCTCTTCAAATATACAAATACTCAAAAAGTTTATCCGCATAGTATATACAGAAAAGAACTATAAAAACGCCTATTTTTCAATATTTTGCATTGAAATCCCTAGAAATTACTAGATACACTGCACGTACACGTAGGTATTTCATCAGTCGACCGTCCACGTCAAATGGTCATGTCTTTCTTTATGAACAGAATTTCATCGTGTTTTTCCTTTGTTCTGTAAGAGACGCCTCTTCAAACCATAATCGATTTATACGTAGTCAAATAGACGGCTTTCCTTTCATACGTCTCACATCTAACTGGCTTGCTAACGTAAGCAATAATCGCCTTCTTTATGTGATGCATGGTCGCTATTTGATAATGGCTGTAATGCTCAAGACTACGGTGATTCTCATGATGATTTAGGTGGATAACATTATTATGATGACTCGTATGATGGTGACCTTCGTGCTGACTTATACGACGGTCAGTTCCGTTATGAACTCGAACGTGTCCACTATCATGGTGTTCGTCAAGACCCTATGGATGCCTCGATGGACCTTACATTTTCTATGTGCTTCTCCGTCACCATGATGGCCTCCGGCCGGTGACGGTCGGCTAAATCCAGCTAGAAAAGCTATGTCTGCTTAATAGAATAAAATAAGTTTAAAATAGGTTTTTGGTGCTTTGTGGTTCGGAATGCCTCATAACTTCCGATCCTAGACTCTCGCTTACCGTAAGCTGAGCGCACTTGGACTCGATGGAGATGACGTTAATATTGTGTAACTAACTATTTTGAAAGCGCATCATTACATACAATTAATTCTCAGCACGCTAGAAGGCACGTTTAAGTAGATACAATACTTCAATACCGACAAGCTAAAATACGCCTACTGCATGTAGACGGACCCGAATATATATAAGATCGCATATTTCTTGTAGCATTCTCCCAATTAAACCGATGCTTAATTTATTGACCACTTCCAAATAACCTATTCTAATAAAGCACTTTTAATAGACAACGAGTCGCGTGGCGTCATATTCATCACACAAAAATTACAACAAATCTAATCTACCGTAATCTAACGTAATCTACGGTGAAGTAGATTTTCGGTCAAGAAAGGGCGGAGCGCCTTCGACTCGGTGACCAAAAGTAACTTTGCTATCGGATTAGATTGACTGTCGAAGGTTTCGTATAGTTAAGATTCTGACAATAAAGAAAACTTACGAGCATCTAAAACAAATGGGGAACTGAGATAGGCACCTTCGGCTTGAACGGAATTTTCTCATTTCGCAAAAAGAGTTTCGATTCAGACAACGGTCATAAAAACGCTTTGGTTGTTCTCCGTTTCTTACATTGACGCATTTTGTTGCTAATAACACCGACGCTGACTTGACGGTCCATTCGCTCTTATGGCTTTTAATGTGGTAAGATTGCCCGTAAAGTTTTTTTTCTAACCAACAATAGGCAATTCAAAACACGTTGGCGAAATTTTGAACGAGATTTTTTTAATATAATCATTCTTTAATCAGATCAGCACAAATGGTACCTAAATGACTATATTTACATGTATAGAAGATATTATACAGCGCTATTTGACTCGAGTTTTATTTATCATTTTTACTTGCGCTGCATGTATATGCGAAAATGAAAATGGATGTGATTATACATATTAGTCCTATTTGAAAAAACTAACAACGTTCTGCTCTTTTCTGTGAAACATCCATGTCTGATAGTGTTAACTAGGTTGTATGCTTCGCGTAGCCATTACATCGGGCCTATTAGCTCAGTCGGTTAGAGCGTCGTGCTAATAACGCGAAGGTCGTAGGTTCGATCCCTGCATGGGCCAACCGTGTTTTGTTAAACAATGTTTGGCGAGGCTGAAGGACGGCTCCGTCCTGCGATACACGTGTAAATAATTGACGATAATCTGTTAGTGTTAGCTATATTCTATGCTATTACTTCGTAAGTAAGACACGCTATCGGCCCACTAGCTCAGTCGGTTAGAGCGTCGTGCTAATAACGCGAAGGTCGTAGGTTCGATCCCTGCGTGGGCCAACTTTTTTGAATAACGTTTGAGGAGTCTAAGACATAGCTGCGTGTTATGTTGCATCAAGACAATCGACGATAGTTCGGCAGTATTTGCCATATTCAATGCTATTACATATATCATGCACCATGGGCCTACTAGCTCAGTTGGTTAGAGCGTCGTGCTAATAACGCGAAGGTCGTAGGTTCGATCCCTGCGTGGGCCAGTAGTTTTTTGAACAACGTTTGAGAAGCCTCAAACATAGCTGCGTGCTATGATACATGAAGACAATCAGCGGTAGTATGGCGTTGTTTGCTATATTCTGTACTATTACATCAGAAGTGACAAGCACTATGGGCCTACTAGTTCAGTTGGTTAGAGTGTCGTGCTAATAACGCGAAGGTCGTAGTTCGAACCCTGCGTGGGCCGGTAGTTTTTTTTATGAACAACGTTTGAGAAGCCTGAAACATAGCTGCGTGCTATGATACATGAAGACAATCGACGGTAGTCTGGCATTGTTTGCTATATTCTGTGCTATTACATCAGAAGTGACGAGCACTATGGGCCTACTAGCTCAGTTGGTTAGAGCGTCGTGCTAATAACGCGAAGGTCGTAGGTTCGATCCCTGCGTGGGCCAAAAGTTTTTTTTTGAACAACGTTTGAGGAGCCTGAAACATAGCTGCGTGCTATGATACATAAAGACAATCGACGGTAGTCTGGCATTGTTTGCTATACTCTGTGCTATTACATCAGAAGTCACGAGCACTATGGGCCTACTAGCTCAGTTGGTTAGAGCGTCGTGCTAATAACGCGAAGGTCGTAGGTTCGATCCCTGCGTGGGCCAAAAGTTTTTTTTTGAACAACGTTCGAGGAGCCTGAAACATAGCTGCGTGCTATGATACATAAAGACAATCGACGGTAGTCTGGCATTGTTTGCTATACTCTGTGCTATTACATCAGAAGTCACGAGCACTATGGGCCTACTAGCTCAGTTGGTTAGAGCGTCGTGCTAATAACGCGAAGGTCGTAGGTTCGATCCCTGCGTGGGCCAAAAGTTTTTTTTTGAACAACGTTCGAGGAGCCTGAAACATAGCTGCGTGCTATGATACATAAAGACAATCGACGGTAGTCTGGCATTGTTTGCTATACTCTGTGCTATTACATCAGAAGTCACGAGCACTATGGGCCTACTAGCTCAGTTGGTTAGAGCGTCGTGCTAATAACGCGAAGGTCGTAGGTTCGATCCCTGCGTGGGCCAAAAGTTTTTTTTTGAACAACGTTGAGGAGCCTGAAACATAGCTGCGTGCTATGATACATAAAGACAATCGACGGTAGTCTGGCATTGTTTGCTATACTCTGTGCTATTACATCAGAAGTCACGAGCACTATGGGCCTACTAGCTCAGTTGGTTAGAGCGTCGTGCTAATAACGCGAAGGTCGTAGGTTCGATCCCTGCGTGGGCCA
>NW_019211455.1:8212181-8442829 GCF_002443255.2 Varroa destructor
TTGGCAGTAATGTCCGCATTTGGCTCGACAGTAGACAAAAAGTAGTTGTTTCTGGTGGAGCTCGAATCTTCTGTGTGTTACGTGGATGTGGTAGCCACTACACCTTACAAACACCTATGATTTTGCCTCAAAATCAATCCTCAAACGAAACATCGACAGTAATGTTCGCATTTTACGCCACTGTAGATAAAAACTGTGTTTCTGTAAGCGCTCCAACCTTGGAAGTTCTGCGTTTAAGGTGGATGTGATAGCCACTGGGGTGTTGCCAGAAAATCAATCCTCGAATGAAACATCGACATTAAAGTCCGTGTTTGCCTTGATTGTAGACAAAAGACATTTGTGTTTCTGCCAGGTTTCTTCTTGTGACACGGATGTGATAACCACTACACCACAGAAACAACTGGGGTTGTGATACGAAATAAATCGTCAAATGAAACATCGACAGTAATGTCCACATTTGCCTGGGTTGCAGACAAAACAAATTTATGTTTCTGCCAGGGCTCGAACCTGGGACCTTCCGCGTGTTAGGCGGATGTGATAGCCACTACACCACAGAAACAACTGGCATTTTGACTCAAAATCAATCCACAAACGACAAATCGATAGTGATGTCTACATTTGCTTCGACTGTCAAC
Source organism: Varroa destructor (assembly GCF_002443255.2). Lineage (NCBI taxonomy): Eukaryota > Metazoa > Arthropoda > Arachnida > Mesostigmata > Varroidae > Varroa > Varroa destructor. Next base: position 8,212,817 of record NW_019211455.1, read on the forward strand.
AGAAAACTGTGTTTCAACCAGAGCTCGAACATAAGACCCGCCGCGGCTAGTGCCGATGTGATAACCACTGCACCACGGAAACAATTACGGCGTAGACTCACAGTTTTAAAATGAAATATTGGCAGTAATATCCATATTTGTCTCGATTGTAGACAAAAGAAATTTATGCTTCTACCAGGACTCGTATCCTGGACCTCCCGCGTGTTAGGCGGATATGGTAACTACTACACCGCAGAAACAACCGACGTCGTGATACAAAATCAATCCTCAAATGAAGCATTAAAACAGACATTAATGTCCACATTTGCCTTGATTGTAGACAAAAGAAATTCGTGTTTCTGCCAGCGCTCGAATCTGTGACCTTTTGCGTATAAGGCGGATGTGATACCCACCACATCACAGAAACACGTGGCGTTTTGACTCAAAATCAATCCTTAAACGACAAATTGAAAGTAATGTCTGCATTTTCTTCGATTGTAAACAAAAAAATCCGTGTTTTTACCAGAGCTCGAATCCCAGGCCCCCCGACGTGATGCCGATGTGATAACCACTGCACCACGGAAACAATGATGCTGTCGACTCACAGCCCTAAAATGAAATATTGACAATAATGTCCGCATTTGCCTCGATTGTAGACAAAAGAAGTTTTTGTTTCTGCCAGGGCTCGAACCTGGGACCTTCCGCGTGTTAGGCGGATGTGATAGCCACTACACCACAGAAACCACTGGGGTTGTGATACGAAATAAATCGTCAAATGAAACATCGACAGTAATGTCCACATTTGCCAGGGTTGTAGACAAAAGAAATTTATGTTTCTGCCAGGGCTCGAACCTGGGACCTTCCGCGTGTTAGGCGGATGTGATAGCCACTACACCACAGAAACAACTGGCATTTTGACTCAAAATCAATCCACAAACGACAAATCGATAGTAATGTCTGCATTTGCTTCAATTGTAAATAGAAAAAAAATTGTGTTTCAACCATAGCTCGAACCTGAGACCCGCCGCGGGTAATGCCGATGTGATAACCACTACACCACGGAAACAATGACGGCGTAGACTCACAGTTTTAAAATGAAATATTGGCAGTAATATCCATATTTGTCTCGATTGTAGACAAAAGAAATTTATGTTTCTACCAGGACTCGTATCCCGGACCTCCCGCGTGTTAGGCGGATATGGTAACTACTACACCGCAGAAACAACCGACGTCGTCATACAAAATCAATCCTCAAATGAAGCATTAAAACAGACATTAATGTCCACATTTGCCTTGATTGTAAACAAAAGAAATTCGTGTTTCTGCCAGCGCTCGAATCTGTGACCTTTTACGTATGAGGCGGATGTGATACCCACCACATCACAGAAACACGTGGCGTTTTGGCTCAAAATCAATCCTTAAACGACAAATTGAAAGTAATGTCTGCATTTTCTTCGATTGTAAACAAAAAAATCCGTCTTTTTACCAGAGCTCGAATCCCAGGCCCCCCGACGTGATGCCGATGTGATAACCACTGCACCACGGAAACAACGATGCTGTCGACTCACAGCCCTAAAATGAAATATTGACAATAATGTCCGCATTTGCCTCGATTGTAGGCAAAAGAAATTTTTGTTTCTGCCAGGGCTCGAACCTGGGACCTTCCGCGTGTTAGGCGGATGTGATAGCCACTACACCACAGAAACCACTGGGGTTGTGATACGAAATAAATCGTCAAATGAAACATCGACAGTAATGTCCACATTTGCCAGGGTTGTAGACAAAAGAAATTTATGTTTCTGCCAGGGCTCGAACCTGGGACCTTCCGCGTGTTAGGCGGATGTGATAGCCACTACACCACAGAAACAACTGGCATTTTGACTCAAAATCAATCCACAAACGATAAATCGATAGTAATGTCTGCATTTGCTTCAATTGTAAATAGAAAAAAAATATGTTTCAACCATAGCTCGAACCTGAGACCCTCCGCGGGTAATGCCGATGTGATAACCACTACACCACGGAAACTATGGTGGAGTAGACTCACAGTTTTAAAATGAAATATTGGCATCTATATTTGTCTCGATTGTAGACAAAAGAAATTTATATTTTTACCAGGACTCAAATCGGGGCCTCCTGCGTGTTAGGCGGATATGGTAACCACTACACCGCAGAAACAACGGAGGTCGTGACACAAAATCAATCCTCAAATGAAGCATTAAAACAGACATTAATGTCCACATTTGCCTTGATTGTAGACAAAAGAAATTTATGTTTCTGCCAGAGCTCGAATCTGGGACCTTCCGCGTGTGAGGCGGATGTGATAACCATTACACCACAGAAACTGCGACGGTAGCAACTCACAGCCCTAAAGTAAAATGTTGGCAGTAATGTCCGCATTTGGCTCAATAGTAGGCAAAAAGTAATTGTTTCTGGTGGAGCTCGCATCTGGGACCTTCTGCGTGTTACGCGGATGTGATAGCCACTACACCACACATAAATACCTATAATTTTGCCTCAAAATCAATCCTCAAACGAAACATCGAATATCCGCATTTTACTCCACCGTAGACAAAACTGTGTTCCTGTAAAGGCTCGAATTTTCGACTCACTGCGTTGAAGGTGGGTGTGATAGCCACTACACCACAGAAACATTGATAAATATGACACTGGCAGTATTATCCGCATTTGGCTCGACCGTTGACGAAAGAAACTTGTGTTTATGCTAGAACTCGAATCTTGGACCTTCCGCGTGTGAGGTCGATGTGATAACCACTACACCACGGAAACAATGATGGTGTGAACTCACAACACTAAAATGAAATATTGACAGTAATGTCCACATTTGCCTCGATTGTAGACAAAAGAAATTTGTGTTTCTGCCAGGGCTCGAACCTGGGACCTTCCGCGTGTTAGGCGGATGTGATAGCCACTACACCACAGAAACAACTGGCGTTTTAACACAAAATCAACCCTCAAACGACAAATCGACAGTAACGTCTGCGTTTGCCTTGATTGTATACATTACTGTAGAAATTTGTGTTTCGCCCAGAGCTCGAATTTGAGACCTTCCGCGTGTTTGGCGGATGTGATAACCTTTACACCACAGAAACTATAATGATCGTGACTCACAGCCCTAAAGTGAAATAGTGGCAGTGATGTCCGCATTTGCTCTGATTGTAGAGAATAGATATTTGCGCTTCTGGTAGAGTTCGAATCTGGGATCTTCCGCATCTGAGGCGGATGTGATACCCACTACACCACAGAAACACCTGGGGTTTTGCCAGAAGATCAATCCTCGAATGAAACATCGACATTAATGTCCGCGTTTGCCTTGATTGTGGATAAAAGAAATATGTGTTTCTGCCATAGCTCGAATCTGGGATCTTCGTCGTGTGACCCGGATGTGATAACCACTACACCACAGAAACAACTGGGGTTGTGATACGAAATTAATCGTCAAATGAAACATCAACATCAATGTCCGCATTTGCCTCTATTGTTGGCAAGAGAAATCGTTTCTGCCAGAGCCCGAATCTGGAACCTTCCGGTTGTAAGGCGAATGTGATGATCACTACACCACAGAAACAATAATGGTCGAGATTCCAGCCCTAAAATGAAATATTGACAGTAATGTCCGCATTTGCCTCGGTTGTAGACAAAAGAAATCTGTGTTTCTGCCAGGGCTCGAACCTGGGACCTTCCGCGTGTTAGGCGGATGTGATAGCCACTACACCACAGAAACAACTGGCGTTTTAACACAAAATCAATCCTCAAACGACAAATCGACAGTAACGTCTGCATTTGCCTTGATTATACACATTACTGTAGAAATTTGTGTTTCGCCCAGAGCTCGAATTTGGGACCTTCCGCGTGTTAGGCGGATATGGTAACCACTACACCGCAGAAACAACGGAGGTTGTGACACAAAATCAATCCTCAAATGAAGCATTAAAATAGACATTAATGTCCACATTTGCCTCGATTGTAGACAAAAGAAATTTACGTTTCTGCCAGATCTCGAATCTGCGAACTTCCGCGTGTGAGGCGGATGTGATAACCATTACACCACAGAAACTGCGACGGTAGCAACTCACAGCCCTAAAGTAAAATGTTGGCAGTAATGTCCGCATTTGGCTCAATAGTAGGCAAAAAGTAATTGTTTCTGGTGGAGCTCGCATCTGGGACCTTCTGCGTGTTACGCGGATGTGATAGCCACTACACCACACAGAAACACCTATAATTTTGCCTCAAAATCAATCCTCAAACGAAACATCGAATGTCCGCATTTTACTCCACCGTAGATAAAACTGTGTTTCTCTAAAGGCTCGAACTTTCGACTTACTGCGTTGAAGGTGGGTGTGATAGCCACTACACCACAGAAACGTTGATAAATAAGACACTGGCGGTATTATCCGCATTTGGCTCGACCGCCGAGGAAAGAAACTTGTGTTTATTCTAGAACTCGAATCTTGGACCTTCCGCGTGTGAGGTCGATGTGATAACCACTACACCAGGGAAACAATGATGGTGTGGACTCACAACACTAAAATGAAATATTGACAGTAATGTCCACATTTGCCTCGACTGTAGACAAAAGATATTTGTGTTTCTGCCAGGGCTCGAACCTGGGACCTTCCGCGTGTTAGGCGGATGTGATAGCCACTACACCACAGAAACAACTGGCTTTTTAACACATAATCAATCCTCAAACGACAAATCGACAGTAACGTCTGCATTTGCCTTGATTGTATACATTACTGTAGAAATTTGTGTTTCGGCCAGAACTCGAATTTGGGACCTTCCGCGTGTTTGGCGGATGTGATAACCTTTACACCACAGAAACTATAATGATCGTGACTCACATCCCTAAAGTGAAATAGTGGCAGTGATGTCCGCATTTGCCCTGATTTTAGACAATAGATATTTGCGCTTCTGGTAGAGTTCGAATCTGGGATCTTCCGCATCTGAGGCGGATGTGATACCACTACACCACAGAAACACCTGGTGTTTTGCCAGAAGATCAATCCTCGAATGATACATCGACATTAATGTCCGCGTTTGCCTTGATTGTAGATAAAAGAAATATGTGTTTCTGCCATAGCTCGAATCTGGGATCTTCGTCGTGTGACCCGGATGTGATAACCACTACACCACAGAAACAACTGCGGTTGTGATACGAAATTAATCGTCAAATGAAAAATCAACATTAATGTCCGCATTTGCCTCTGTTTGTAGGCAAGAGAAATCGTTTCTGCCAGAGCCCGAATCTGGAACTTTCCGCGTGTTAGGTGGATGTGATTACCACTACACCACGGAAACAATGATGGCGTAGACTCACAGCCCTAAAATGAAATACTGACAGTAATGTCCGCACTCGCCTCGATTGTAGACAAAAGAATTTGTGTTTCTGCCAGGGCTCGAACCTGGGACCTTCCGCGTGTTAGGCGGATGTGATAGCCACTACACCACAGAAACAACTGGCGTTCTAACTCAAAATCAATCCTCAAACGACAAATCGACAGTAATGTCTGCATTTGCTTCGATTGTAAACAGGAAAATTGTGTTTCTACCAGGGCTCGAACCTGGGACCTTCCGCGTGTAAGGCGGATGTGATAGCCAGTACACCACAGAAACAACTGGCGTTCTAACTCAAAATCAATCCTCAAACGACAATCGACAGTAATGTCTGCATTTGCTTGAATTGTAAACCCAAAAAATTGATGTTTCTGCCAGAGCTCGAATCTATGACCTTCCGCGTGTAATTCGCATGTGATAATGACTGCACCACACAAACAATGATAGTCGAGACTCACAGCCCTAAGAGGAAATATTGACAGTAACGTCCGCATTTGTCTCGACGGTGGACGAAAGTTATTTGTCATTGTGTCGTGTTTTTTGTGAATAGAGGTAATTCGAACTCCGGCGTACTGTTCCAATTATTTATTGAGTAACGATATATCATCGTGTGCATCGATAATACGACCTATTACTAACTACAGATACTACTAAACCATGATAATAGCATTTCGAGATTTAGCTTTTATTACCAGTGTTTTTTTCCATTGAATTCAAGTTAACTGTTTTACGTAATGCAGCTATAGCATTGTAGAAAAACCGGTTCTATGCACAAAAGAGCTAAGCTGCTGAGCCACCTGGAACCTTTTCTACAATCTTAAAGCTACTGAAGCGCAAGGCTCAACATGTCCATTTAGCAGCTGCTATGTCCTCTGCTCGTACTCTGAGCAGATTTGGTAACATCTGCGACATGGTGCTTATCAGTCTAAGGCCACTTTGATTTATATCCAACACTGAAATTTTTAAATGTAACCTATTGAATATTTAAATCCATTCATTGCAATTTTAGGTAAAATTTAAAAACTGCTGGTTCTGCAGGGAAAACACTATGCTTGGACCTTTCGCGGCGGATGTAATGGCCACTATACCACATAGACATCTGATTCGACTACTGGCAGTACATCTGATGCGGCTAGTCGCAATTAGCCGTAAAGCTGCAGATTGATAAAAATATCCGTGCTGTGTCTCGATTGTACACAAAAGATATTCTTGTTTCTGCCAGGGCTCGAACCTGGGACCTTCCGCGTGTAAGGCGGATGTGATAACCACTACACCACAGAAACCATGGTCATTCAAACCCACAATTAGCCCTAAACCACAATTAGCCATTAACTTTAACATCGATAATAATTTTTGCATGGTGTCAATTGAAGACAAAGAGTCATTGCTTCTACCATGCCTCAAACTTAGGACCTTCCAACGAAAAGCGGATGTGATTATTTTACTTTAGGGCTGTGAGTTACGACTGCCGTAGTTTCTATGGTATAATGGTTATCACATCCGCGTCAGACGCGGAAGGTCCCAGATTCGAACTTACCAGAAGCGCAAATTTCTACTGTCTACAATTAGGGCAAATGCGGACATTACTGCCACTATTTCACTTTAGGGCTGTGAGTCACGATTATAATAGTTTCTGTGTTGTAATGGTTATCACATCCGCCTAACACACGGAAGGTCCTAGATTCCAGTCCTGGCAGAAACACAAATTTCTTTTGTCTAGAGTCGAGACAAATGCGGACATTACTGTCAACATTCCATTTTAAGGCAGTGAGTCTCCGCCATCATTGTTTGCGTGGTGTAGTGGTTATCACATCCACATTACACGCGGAAGTCCCAGATTCGAGCTCTAGTAGAGACAACCACGTTTTGTTTATGATCGAGCCAAATGCGGGCATTACTACCAATGCTTCATTTTAGGGCTGTGAGTCCCGACTATCAGTGTTACTGTGGTGTAGTGATTATCACATCCGCGTTATATGCGGATGTGATAATCTCTAATCTTTAATGTGATAATTCGAATCTCGGGAGAAATTTCAACTTTCTGTCTACAATCGAGACTCATGCGGAAAATATTGTCAATATTTAATTTTAGGGCTAATTGCTAGTAAGCATCGTCGTTGTTTCTGTGGTGTAGTGGTTATCACATCCGCCTAACACGCGGAAGGTCCCAGGTTCGAAACCTGGCAGAAACATTTTTCTTTTCGTGTACGATAGAAACACATACGGACACCACTGTCGATGTCACATTTAAGACTGATTATAACGGTCGTTTGCCGTCGTCTCTGCGGTGTAGTGGTTATCATATCCATCAAACATGCGTAAGGTCCCGGGTGCGAAATCTGGCGGGAACTTAAATTTCAACCAAGCAGGTGAACTAGTAGTTGAGAAAAGCTTGCAGCCGCAGCTGTTGCTCGTGGGGTGCAGTGGTTATCACATCCATTCAAAGCACAAACGGTTCGAGGGCGCATATCTCGTGGAAACACTGATCCTACTCAGATTCAAAACAGACGACCTAGCAGTTCAAATTACATTAAGGAGAACTTTTCTGTTCGAATTGTTGTTTCTGTGGTGAAGCGGTTATCACATACACCCAGCAAGCGAAAGATCCCACCCCTAAGCACTGGCAGCCATAGTTAAACTTACACAGAGAAACTCTAAATGAAGTGAAAAAAAAAAGTGAGCTTCTTTCTATTAAACAAGACACACGATTCGACTCATTTCGAAATTTCAGTAATAACAGTATACGGTTATATTCGTTTTTTGATTCTTTTATCGTTCATAAAGCGTGAATTGTTGTAGATATATACGCTACGCACTTATTATTACATGCATTATTATTTTATTACACCAAAAATGTGTGCATGCATTGCCTCTGCACATGGATACTAACAGATTTCCGTAGTAAAAGCATTAAACAATGTGTACAAGAAATACATCTTGGAATATCAAAATATACAATGTTAGAAGCGCTGTAGGCACGAAATTGCTTGAAAATATTTGGCTATTCAGTTTTGTTAAACCTGATGAATCCGTATAAAGTAATTATTTGTCGCGGCTAGTACTTGAAACACCATTTTTGGAAGAAACACACTACCTTCCTAGAAAGGAAATGGCTTATCTTTGCGAAACCGCTGGTTATTTCCCACATGGCCTACTAGCTCAGTCGGTTAGAGCATCGTGCTAATAACGCGAAGGTCGTAGGTTCGATCCCTGCGTGGGCCATCGATTTTTAAATAATGAGCACGTATGTTTGTATTAATAGACCTTACCTTCATATGTTATATTTGATTGTGGGCATTATTCATCTCCCATTAATTGTATTTTCTATTCATATATAGGAAATATATATATATATATATTATTTTTTCTTTGCCGTTGTTTACTTTGTTTTCGTTAAATTACTTTTTTAAATTTTAATAAATTATTTATTGCATCTACTTCATACTAGAGGTTGCTGTCCGCTACTAAGTTTGTCATGCTTATATTCCACACTTGGGATACTTAAAACACGCATACACTATTCTAGCTTGAGGTTAAAGCTGCTACACGATTTATTCTATTATCTAAAGGTAAGTTTGTATTGATTATGTGGATAGCCCCGCGAGCGTTTTCACTTATTCGGATATTGTATCGTTGTAGACGTCGCGTACATAACGGCAAAGTACGTTCGAAGTGGATGTACAAAATCCCCATTCGCCAAGTGGCGCAGATTAGAGCATCACGACGCGCATTGCAGGTGCGATTCTATGAACACGTAGTATATAAAATTACTACATATTATACATCGTTGAAGTTAGCGCATACGTTACAGCTATCCATGACTATTATTTTTTACCATCGTAGAGATGAACAACTCTCCATTATAGCGAGCAAAGAAAGTGCGGGAGAGATGTCTTTTCGAGCACTTCAAAATATAAACGTTATATAAACATTCGCAATTCCTTGGTACTATTTTTCTGTCGTAATGCTAGTGTAGTTCTAGTTCAAGCCAAGATGTTTCCTTCCCAAATGGTTGCTTTTTAAACAACATGATTCATGGTTTTCACGGTACCCACGTAGCGTCCTGGGGTAACTATTCGTCGATTTATTCATAGACACGTTTTTAATGGGATGAATACAGAAGTCTGATTAACAAGTTAGAAATAGTTTTCATAAAATGCAATTAGTTTTGCATTTATTTGGTCAGCTGCTTTTTTTTTTTTTACAAGCATAACTTTACGCATAGCGCATAACTGAATAAGTTTGGATTAATTTCACCTTGAACTTATTACGGCATAATTGACGGAGCATATGACATCACTTCAGCTGGCTCAGGTTTGTTATTGTTGCTGTCAGTTCCATTCAAGTTCACCCATTTCATGTATGCTCAAAATTAAGTAAGAACCGACATTGAATGATCTAGCATGTTTAGTAACGCGACGCGCTTTAATAAGGTTTACAATGCATCTGGAACTATGGCCACCTGAATCGTTACGCAAACGTTGAATCATCTCGTCGTTTCGTTCCATGTAGGTAAACAAGGCAGTGAAAGATAATGTCTGCTATATGACTGATGATCAAACGCGTCTACTTGTGATGTTCATCATCTCATAGTCAAACGCCATAACAAAATGGAGAGTCCAACTGGCTTGTATTCGGAAATCCATTAACTTCGGAGAAGTGGATTACGATGCCAACTTCATTAGTCACATATTCAAGTTCCAATCCATTTTGGGCATGTGGTGCTATCGGCTAATATAACCCGACAGGACCGAAAAATTAATTTTGCGCAGTCGCTGTGGATCAAAAGCGAAAGCAAACACACATTGTGTTCTATATATATGTATATGTTTAACTATTATACATATAAGCGTTAATCTGTGCTGTATCGTACGGCGTCCGTTATACGGATGTATCCGATACAAAACAACTAGGTAAAATGGTTCAGTGGCTTAATTTTACCCACTGGGCTAAGTATTTTGCGTGCTTCTCATTATGTCTGTTTTAGCCTAGATACTTATAACCATCATTGCCATCACAGAGCGTGCTTAACAGTCGGATAATGAAATGGAAAAATAACTGAAAAATACCCTGTATACGGAGCACATCGTACCGAAACCATTATGCGCATACTAAGCTAGGGGACGTACTAAACCTGATTAATAAATGCGCGGATGGCGTATCGACATATGAGCGTCTCTAACGTTTTTCGAACGATACTCTCAGCGCTTTTCTAACTTCAGTGAATCAAGAACAAAGCAAAATTCTTCATTCAGACTTCGCTCAAATGACACCCGACCACTGCATAACGTGTGAAAATTTTGTTATGTCTGACTTGCACTTTTCCACCAATGTACCTGTTATCTGGTGTAGAAACTCGTAGGTGAATTGAAGTAGCTGGCACTTTCTTTAAAGGTATTTATGATTGATTTGAAGAACGTCACCTAGAGAATCCTTGTTTATCATTATTATTTATTCGGGTCAGCTTTGCAGCAGAGGTAAACTCCTCTTTTTATTTCAACATGAAGCCGAATTTCCCGTGGAACTTTAAAATTATATAAAAATAGAATACACTATTAGAAACAACTGTGATAAGAGAGCGTTCCGTAATACTAGATCTTCAAATCGACTTCAGCCAAACTGCCAGTTCAGTAGAAAGATTTGTTAGTAACACACCTAAAAGAAGATTTCGGCTCTAGGGTTACATTTTGGTTGAGACAACTAGAAGCATCGGGACAGCTAAAAGAAGGGATTGTAACTTTTCGGTGCATCCTGAACGTTCGAACTCTGCTCGTTGTCGAGCTTTTAACCAGCCAAGTCAATAAGGTTCAGGAACTATACAAATGAACTGGCAATGTATCATTTACGTGATTTAGTCTTAAGATCCTACCGAGAAGCAGAGTAGATTGAGTCGATGCATTTGAAAGTTGCGCTTGAATGGTTTTTACATACTCGCTAAGTTAAGTTAAGGGAATTGGACAGAGATAGCCGACACAGATGGGTTTTATAGTGCGAGATCCGGATTATGCAGCGAATATCATCATTCTATTTTTATGGTCCATTCCTCTCAATGTTTGCCAGATAGCTAAGAATGTACGCAGTCGGGCATTATGATTATAGGAAGCATTTTTTCTCTTTACTAGCCTAGGTTGATTTTTTCAATGGCTTCTAATCTTGGCAGTTATTAAGGGAGGTCCGATTCCGTCATTCTGTCTGGCCGTAGCAACTCGTAATGCACGATTCCTCTTGAATGTCACCAAACGGGTAGCTTCTTTGGGGTCGGTTTGGGCTACAGATGGGCCAATGGGGCACACTTATTTCTTTATTTGCACATATTGTCGTAAGTCGTCCACTTCTCATCACACCTTCATCAACCGCCTTTTGATTTCGTTGCGTTTCCGTAGGGTTTCGCCGATAAAAGCGCCGATCGAATAACTTCTTCTAGATCAACTTGTGTGGCATCCGAACATTAAGCCTTTTCATATAGCCAGCTTTTGTCAAATGCTTTATTCTATTTGATGGTCGATATTTAGTTTCTTGGAGATATCATGGCTACCCAGGCGTTGGCCCTGCTCAACCTTCGCAGCAGCCTTACTACCTTTTTCTGTACGTGGTCGACCATTACCAAGAGCACCTTTAATGTACCAATTTACCAAATAAACGAGAATGACAAGACTATTTTCTAGTTGTTTCTTCCAATAACATATCTTGACGATATACGACACAATTTGTTTTATAGTCGTGGACAGCAGTTGTGCCTTTATCGTGATAAAATGCTGAAATATATTTTTGCATGAGTTTCTTGTCTTCAATATATCCCATCTTAGGTTTCTAATGATTTTCCCCTACCAAATTTCGGCTTTCAAATAACATCACCCTCGGTTCAACGTCACTCATATTACCTGAGATATATATATATATATATATATATATATATATATGAAAAATGGCCGGTACGTTTTCGATATCATAAAATGAATGTAGTAAAACTGGGATAAGCGGTTGAAATAAAAACACAGAAATCGAGACCAGTATGTTTATCATACAGAGAAACCACTAAACAGTACTGCCTGGAAACAGAACTAAAAAACGATAGGGACAACAATTACTCGAGATAGTTTATTTGATCTAAGACTAATATTAACAATGAGCTTAAAACAGCATAATACCGCTACTATAGGCATAGCGTCCGACTCTATTTAGAAAAAGCTATTTGGAAGCTATCGACAGTTAACGAGCGATTTGTTTGCTTGTCGTTGTGTGCTTGTTTTTCAGCGTCTTCAGTACGGCAATAATTGCGTGCGAGCTTTACGAATATTGGACGAGAACAATATGAAGTCGCCCATCAAGTCTAACTTGACTAACTAAAGGAATGAACTCTTCAAAAGAATCAACAATTAAAGTGTACGTAGTTAGAAGCAGGAACCCTCGTTTCGAACGAGACAAGTACGATGACAATATTATCTAGGGCGCATATGAAAGGCCAGAGTTTCCTGTCCTACCCTAGTGAAACGCCCTTAAGGTCTTGTCCTCGGCCTTATACGATGGTAATTTAGTGAGGCAATATAAATTAGGCTGGCGGATATGGATGCTTGTTGTGAGTTGACTGATTGTGGTCCGCCGTATTGTTTAATTATAACTAGGCAGTTCCTGGTAGTGTCGTATGAGCTCTGACAGCAGGGTCATGTTTTGACGGAGTTAACTTTTCATGCCGTCTTAATATGTTACACACTTAGCTTTAACTACCTAATTTCTTGTAGTTCACCAAAAAATACTTATTGTAGACCTTATCGTTGAAGGTGCTTTCCTATGGTTGTTTCTTGTCTTAATTTCGATAAAATTGACTCTCGTCAGTGTGCTAACACTCGTTTTAAGGTCTCACGTCTGTCAAAAACTAAACCAGTTATCTAGCGATACATCATTACATATTTCCAATATGAAACACAACAATATTCCAAAAAAGAACTTATTACCTGGGGAAATTATTAGATCTAGTATATGAAATAACAACAGATGCAGCAGCGTGGTGGCAAAACTCATCTATATACACGCCACATAAATCTTTTCGAAATAGATTCACGTAACATATAATACAGGGAGCACGTTAATCCTTCCCACTGCTGTATTTATCAATGCGGTTATTATCGAAGTGTTTTGCCAATAGGCGTGAAGTAGCTTACACAGTACGTGGTCATGCACTGTTCAGCGAAGTGCGACACGACATTCAAGAATAGTTCATAGCCTTATAAATATGGTACCATTGTTTAGTCCGCTGCGAGTTCTTCTTTCTACTTAAGCGTGCGATAAATCTCAACAACAGGCTATTGCGAAAGAAAAATATACGACTTGACAACGAGATAACAAGGTGATGGAAGGCCGATTATTCAATTGGTGTTTACAATATCGTTGCCTGGAAACAGGCGCACTCGAAGTATTGCGTAATTTATCAGGAGAGAATTTCTACAAATCATGAACATCTAGTTGAATGTATTTTAACGAAACACACGCCGAGAAATGTTTATTTGTTTACCAATTACGTTCACAAATCCGTTTACGGATGTAACGTAAAGACTGGCTATAGAATTAGCACAAATCGCAAATGGTGAAGACCTGTGACCACACTTAATGAGTTCGACTTCGGATTGATAAAAACAGTTTAGCTATATATAGGTTGCGCAATCCGTGTTGAGCCAACTTTTTTCGTAGTTATAGAAAGGTACCACTTCTGCAAGTAGTGGAATAGTTTCGTTCGAGTTCGTGGCTTCACCGCTGTTAAGGTATTTCCTCTTACGACAACACCTTTATTTCATATGCTTAACAAAAAGTAGACATTGGTATATCTCTGAAGCAGAATACTTTCGTAAACCAGTATTTAATACTGTCTACATACTAACGATATACGAATTGCGTTATATTTTCACATGGTAGAAGCATCTCCCTTTGCGTGATATTATCGATGGCGAACCTCTGACTAACTTCTGTGTAATCCACTGAAATCTTACAAGGTTTTATCTCATTCGCAACGTTTATGTTATAGAAGATTAAGTGCATGTAACACATGCCCATTCTGCACGAGCTTGCACGTACCCTCAAGCATAATATGACAATGTGTGTGAGCTTCGCTTCGTGCTAATGCTGCCTCTGTTATGCCAGTTAGTTTCACTATCAACCCGCGCGTTTACGTGAGAAGATAAAGGCGTAGTTGTCTCGTGATTTATTCGCCTTCAGCTCCTGTTTATATTATACTTTACTTACTTTATGTAACGAAGTATCAGCAAACGCTGGAAGCGGAACTGTTATATGTAAATTACTCAACAACAACGAACGCCTTCAATTGAGAGACGGAGAAGAGAGGAACTACATATAGTTTTCTTAGAGAAACCGCATACGCGGGACACTATCTGTAATTGTTAGAATTATCATAAAGTACATATTCATATTTTAGACCACGTTAGTACAAATAGGATACGTAGCTTTACAAAGTTTACAAGCACAACCCTTGTTAGGTTCACGGTATCCTTACGTCTCGCTCATAAGGTGATGGAGCTCGCAAACCTCTATCGAAATCTAGAAACTATCCAACGAAATCGTATTCGTTTTCTTCGCTAATTTCCATGTAGCGTCGGTCATAGTTGAGGTTGAGAAAAGAATTGAAAGATTTAGTTCCAGCATTTTATACCATTGCGCCTGCTTCGGTTCCCGGTAAGTTGGAAGCTTCTCTGATCACTTACGTACTTAACATCGCAGTGTCGGTTAATACCAATGGTAAGAACCCAATACTAGTTTCAAGGTGGCCGCCTTGACCCGATCCAAGCTTAACAGGTCCCGAAAGCCAAGCTTTTCCTGGATGCACACAAAGTCGTATACAGTTAAGATACTAATCAGACGTGGTTAGACGTACAAATCTGTACGCATGTATACGATTATGTCTATTCCTAATTATTGATTTTGTACATTCACAAAGTGCACCTCGTCGAGGTTTATCGTTTACGTTAAACTTGATAGTACAACTAGTAGAGGCAAACTTAAAACTCAACCAAATGTTACATGTTCAAATTCATGATGTTATCACAAATATCTGTGATGTTAGCCCTTGGCGGGTATCAACTGCCGATTTTGTGTGACAGATCAGCGAAGGGCGACAAATTTTTAGACAGGCCTCAACGAAGTCTAGAGTTATCAGAGAGCTCGTGAAGTTTGAGAAAAACGATCTTCGACAAACATAAAAATCGGCTTATATAACTGCTAGATCTACTTTTTGTCTATCAGATAAATCACTGATTTGGATTATTTCAACTTATCTGTTGTTAAAGTTGTATGAGGATCGTGTGGTTAACACGTTGGCAAACGTAGTATTCAGTCATATCCAGGTTTTAGTGTTAATATTGCTATTGATTTCCAGATATTAGCTGCGTTATGAATTCAATTGCAAACGGTTGAAGTGTCGATAAGCCTCTATTCTATGCGAACTCTGTCTGCTTAAACAATGGTTTAAATTTTTTATCATCAATTTTATTTATTACAATTATCTATTTGAGTTCTTAGGCACGATCGATGGGTTTATCAAAGAGACCTTTCAATCGGAAGGCCAGTTGTTAGGAAGGCGACAATAGCTGGAGAAATATAAGCAATCGCTTAATGCGTATTACACAAATAACTAACTTGGCTAGCAGACAGAGATCAAAGATGTCGATATGTAAGAAGCCCTTCAATGAACTATTTGTAAAAACCGCTACGGCCATGTTAATATTATGAATAAGGTCGACTTGAATATGGGCAACAGCCTTGCCGTAGGTTGTCGATCCTCGATACGAGAGAGCCTAACGCTTTCTACTTGGAAGTTCCATTAAAAAGTGTTTCAATGCTCTTATTCTTAAGCTTATGTTAAGATCTACAGGTTATACGATTCATGTTTATATCAGAAATATAAGAAGAAATATAGGTAATCGTTTTTATTTTTTCGTTGCTGTAATTATTATTGATTTCGATTGTATCGAAATCACGGTGCATGTTGTTATTACAATGACTATTGTTTGCGTATAAGAAAGTTACGAAATATATACACGAATATATATACCAACCGATCTGCCATATCTTCAGCGCTGTCAATTGCCTTCGTTGTTGCAGGTTGTCAGCATTCTTCGATGTGGCGCAATATTGACCCTTTGTGGAAATATTAAAAGAAATGGTACCCTTTCCCTGAACGATGCTAACACTGTAACAAAAAATAGTTACAATGAACAACAGGTAGTCAAAAACTTATAAACAGGAATTTCGTTTCCGTGACCTTGTCGACGCTCTACGTTTCATCGAACATTGGCTATCTCGTCGAATTGTTGTCTGCTGAAAAAATGCATCCATGCGAAAATTTACCCTCTTACTTCTAAGTCTTGATTAACAAAAAAAAACACGTCAATTATTCTGAAAATAGAAGAGTATTTGTTGGACCTGCATTTTGTTCCAGGTACTTTGTCAATGAGGCTTCAACAGACCGTCGAAACCGTTCGGGGTTAAAAGTTTCAGCTTACTCACAGCGAAAGCTGCCTTCGATTACGTCGTGCCTGTCCAAATAACTCCAAAAGCAATCGGCCGATGATCCGGAAACGGCTGGCGCAGATTGAATCGTTAGTCAGAATAACGCCTCTTTCTTCAAATAGTTTGAGACAAGCATTGGTAGTGCTGTTGCACCCGAACGTCTTCATCACACAATGGGATAGGATTTCTATGAGTAACAGGTTTAATGAAGTCAGGAGTAACTGCTAAAGGCATGTTCTGCAGGATTCTTTTCTTTTATATAGAATTAACATTCCATCGCAAAAGAATCTGCCTAAAATGTGTAACTTTCTCCTGTTACAGATGTTAAGGATTATTACCGTGATCAGACGGGAATCAGAGGAGCATTGTACAGTATCTATTCCTGCGACCTATAAAATGGAACTCACCATCTTCACTGCTCCCGCATACGTGACAGGGCGGACTCTTGCAGTAAATCGAAATATTACGTACCGGTCATTGTAAAAAAGAATGGTCTAATTGATCCTTTATTTAAAACTCCACGCTGCACTGTATCTTCTTGGTAGATTTATATGCTGTTTCTGGAAAACATGAATCTATAGCTGCCCAGTAAGGGCAATTATGTCGGTCAATTGTGATATTTTATTTTAATGTAATTTTGTTGCTCCAAACAACCTTTCCCGAAATATGTGCGTCCTATTTACATTTTTCCAGGCACCGTTCGCAATTTTTTTTGGTCTGAACCATCTTTGTTAATAACAGATGCTATTGTTGGAATATATATATATATATCTCTTTCCCGTTAAAACGTTTTTAAATTCGAAATATGTTACATTTGTAAATGCCAAGCTCACAAATAGATTGCTTTACAGCTTTTTGAAAGGTTTTGAATTTTCCATAATGTTGTCCATGAACATTCTGAACGGTTCACCCCTCAGATATTTCATCTGATTAACTATATATACGATATATATTCTCTGTACTTCTGCTACATCTTCATTTTTCTAACTGTATTCTAAAATAAATTAGAAAGTTTATTTGGGTTCATTCATTATTTCCGACGAATTACATCCTGAAAGCAAGGAATAACCAGGAAGTTATAACTCAAAAAATGTCTGTCTACGATAACTTTTATTAGAATAGCGAAGGTTTTGAAATCGCTTCTCTATCCAATCCAATTAAGATAACCTAGAGATTTGTCTATGTCTATTTGTTTTTTGCTGCAGAGCCTTGGGATCCTTTGGTAAGAGTGAATAGTGATACGCGATGCTGACACGTATATAGCGATAGAATCTCGCCTGATACTCGGAAGGTTGATACTCAGATGAAGGCTGATACTCAGATTTACGTGGAAACTTCGCGAATCCATTTCGGGGCACTCCCTCAAAACGAAAGTTGAATGGGATGATTAGCATGCCTTGCTAACAAACGGGCAACTGCTATTTGCATACAAATTCAGTTGAAAGAAATATTCACATGCACAATTAAAGGAACGTTCCAGAACTGGAGAAAGATCCACAGCGAAATGCTTATATGGAGCCTGTAAAGCGCTCGTGCACGTGTATGCTGTTTTTGAATTGCGTTTGTTCCTCTCAATCTGACTTAGAACTGCCTGCTAAATAAATGAGTATTCTTACTTTGAAAGGGGCGGGAAATGCCGATGATATCGAGGATGACTAAGCACTCGAACTGAGCATCTTGCAACGGAAGGCTTCTTTCATATTAGGCCTGTTACCTATCAACCTATACAGATCATTCTAGACGTTATTAAGGAACGCTTGCCGTGAGGGCTAGGACGCTTGGTACATCAATGCATTACATTGCTAGCATAAAAAAAACTCTTATAACATGTATAATTGTTATAGGATTATTCTGGTATAGAGATGAGGCACGAATACTGTGAACGAATTTCCTTGTGAATTTCTCCGATTGGGCGTTTCCGACATAAATAGAAGATTGGAGCATAGAATGCTTTTTACTTCAACAGATCATTTTCTAGCGTAATGACCAACTCAGCTCGTGGAGGTTTGTTGAGAGCGCAATTCAAATGGACAACAAACGTTCTGCAGTTGCTTTTGATCGTCTTCAGTGACATTGACTCTCTAAATACATGTAAATTACATATGTGTACGAGGGATTCAGAAGACAAATCTCGTTAGGGCTTTATAGGAAAAAAAATCGGCATATCCCTGCGAATATAAATAATCCATGTCGGTAAAGAAGACACTGTTAAAAATCTATAAATTTTACTATTGCAGAGGTGACTTAAGCGGCTCTGCTTGGACAATCAGGCGATTGGTGGTTGGAGCGCTGCCATCGACGAAATAACGATCGTAATTTAAGTAGTTCTAGTAAAGTGCACACAAAAAAGATGTACATTAAAATCATCTATCAGAAAAGCCCGTATGATCGGAAGGCATTGGTTCGGGCATCGTGGCGCATACGCCCATAGCAATGAAGAGATTTCAAGATTTCATTGCATTGACCTTTTCAGTCAGGCTTCGCTTGCATACATAATAGGTACTTGTGAAAGCGTATATCATAATGTAACAGTCGCTTCCACCTGTCACTACCACTGATAATGTTGCTATCTATCGTCAATCTATTTGAATGAAGCAGAAGCTGCGCTAGCGAAGACAAAGTGTCTTCCTTCAAAAACATTTCGATTTTTAACAAAAAGTTTGTACATTTTTTATTACTAGAAAATGTGCTAGTAGTGTCCGCTAAAAGACGAAAATAACGGGAACAAAAATATCAATGGATAAATCTAAACCTTTAAGTAGTTATTGAAGATTAAGGTTTAGAGATTGGGATATTGCAGTTTGTGAAAGGGCGTTCGCACTACGTAAAACAGCTGATGCATATAAATTTAATCAATGTCAGAAAAACGGACGATGACACTATATATATATATATATATATATATATAACCGGTGTAGTTTCTTTTGATAGCTTAAGCGCGTACTCTACGCGCTATACTATACAGTAGCATAGTAACGATTCGATCAGGTCCTCCTTATAGGTCTCGTCTAGTCTATTTTCATTTAGTTTGTTTGTGGCTGTTATGAAAAAATTGCCACTTACTCTAGTCAGGGGAAAATAGGGTAACTTTTCTCATGACGGCCATCTTATTATTATTTAACAATGAACAAACTTGGAAACCGATTCTCTAGGCGGCCTAAAAAAATCACTTAAAAGTCAGAGTGCAATTACAAACCTTAGCAGCAAGTTATCTAGGCACATATCGGCACGTATATATTTAAATAGTCGTATATTTACTTAAGTTCTCCTTTGCCCGGCAACCTATGTGCCAAGCGTTAGAAATACTGATATAAAATTTTTACTCAGTTTGAATTTGGAATAGAAACGGAATGAAAAACTATTTACTAGAATGTTGTTATCTAATATTTGCCTAATATAAAGTGATAACATGTTTTTTAGGTAAAATTTAATCTTATAAGACTTGTGAAGACCGAAGTGCAATGATACATAGCCAGGGTGGCACAACGTATTTGTTTTCAGTCAGAAGCGCTTTCCTGCATATAGCCATTGTCGCATAAACAGCATAACTTCGCTTATGTCACAATAAATCTGAGTGTATAATACGCCTTGTCTATCTGTGGATTGCGGTTTGTATTAAGCCGCGTCACTTTCTCGAGGGCCGCTCATGTATATCGTTGTTATATACAATAAACAATGAACTTTTGAATTTTTATCTCTTTACGTAGTTCTCTCAAGTTATTACTATTCATTAGGTAATTATAAGTATTAAGACAGAACCATGATTTACTCGAAAAACTAACTTAGGGAATCCGAGTTTTACTTTGCATTTTTTAATAAAAGCGAGGATAAAATATCTACGTCTTTGCTCATGTAAAACGATCTCGTAAATTTCAGGCAGCATTTTAACCTTGTGGAATGGTAAATATGAACCTAATATGAGCAGGTCTTGGAAAGAAAAAAAAAAAGTGGGAACACAAGTGAACTCAACTCTGGTTTCTTTCTTATCGAAAAGGGGGCCTTGGTTTGGGTGTGCCTTCGAGACGCGTTGCCATGGGCCTTATAGCAGAAGGCGACGAGCAAAGGGACTGAGGTCCTTTACCGTTCAAGGGTGCATCTGTGTAAAATGCGCGTAAAGCAGTGACTAGCAATTGAGTCACGTCTAATCATTGTTTTACTAGGTTTCTCGTCCACATCTCTGTATTCCATATCTACGTGAATCAGTGTATGACCGAACGAAATGTTGTCAGTCGAATATTCCGTTTGTACGTGCTCAAGACCGAACCTTATGCTCTTTATAAATTGCCATTCACTAGGCACGAAAGACGTGAGACTGAATATTTTCACTAGCTGCTTCATAATTTTTGTCCCAGTTTTGTTCCTCTATTGTAACAGCCTATGTGTAAGACTTAAGAACACGTTTCTATTCCTCCTTCTTACTTATGTTAAGTCTAGAAAACATGCCATGCGTCACCTCCATGTTTCGGGCTTGACTTCACTGTTGCCTATATATGGTGCATGTACGAGTAGTGATTGCAACGCTCGATTTCAACGTCTGATATCCAAATCAATCGGCCGTCAAGGGTCTCGTTTTGAAAAACAACACTCCTAGATTAGAAAAAACATGTATACCTATACATATTTTTTTCCAGCCACACGTTTCGCAGGCTAGGCGTTCTTAGACACGGTCTAACTTTGGGTCTCACATACAAACGTCTACGATTGGTGCCCCCCAACGCAAAGTGAGAGAGGAGAAAGCTAGCGAAGGAAAATGCACGCCAGAGAAAAGATCTGAAAGAAACAGAGAACTGAGATCCAATGAAATGTCACAACGAGTTACCGGATCCGAGCGAACAGAGAAAAATGGCGGGGTACGTACGTTTGGCTGCTAGCAATGCTGCAGGAGTTGCTTCCTGCACTAGGGGCACGGGAAAAAACTCAAAAGAAGCGGAGAGAGATAGAAAGTGAACGAGAATCGACTTGGATATGGTAGAGTGAAACAGAAGGCCGCCAAGGGGACCGACCGCGGTTACAGGGCGGCGTGGATAGGCGGAGGTTTGCCAGAGAAGAACAAGGCATAGAACTCGGGTCGAACAAACTGAAGCCGATCGAGAATGATCGTCACTGTACTTGAGTTTGACGATCATAGGCAGAAACGTGGTTTCAGTGACAACGGCTACGAAGCGATTTCTATGACACAGGAACACGGCAAAGAAGGAGATGGAGGACCGCCGCTGAATGAGGACGGGAGTAAAAAAAAGTGTTAGGGATAAATGTGCTGCGGTGGTGGTGCGGCATGCGGTAGTAGAGAAAAATGCAGGATGTGTAGACATATGTGTGACGGGACGATTGAAGCAAAAAAGACGTTGCTGTGACCAGACTGTGACAGGGAGGGCGTTGAGTTTGAAAGACGTTGAAACAAAACGGCCTCGATTATTTAAAACGAGCTCGATGTCGACGATCCGTTGCATTTGCACTCGTTTTCAGGAATGGCGACGACGAAGAACAGGAAAAATGTATTCCAGAAAACCATGGAGGATACCACTGTATGCTCTTTACGACTGCATTAGATATAGAATACAATCTGAACGTAAAATAAAAGGTGTCTTCTAATTATCTCTAGCGTAGCTGAAATACATAAGATATACATGTAGGAAAAGTATAACGACAGAATAAATTTACTGGCGCGTACATTGCAAGTGTCTTACTGCTAGAAAGTGTTTTTCTGCTGATTACCAGCGACAGATGAACATTGTGATTACTTTTTTTAACGATTTAGCTGGAAAACTGAGCAAGGCTGATACAGGACATTTTCAGTTCAACAATTTTATGTCTAAAATATAATTGTTTATTCACAGGTAGTTTTTTTTTATAACTATGGTTATGTTGAGGCCTGATTTCGTAGGGCTAGACACGTCCATCGTCTAAATTCAGGTTTGAAGTTCGTTTAAGTTCTCGTTATTGTTTGCTATCACTATCTGATTGAAACCTGCTGTCAGCGTAAGGAAAGCAGAACCTGCCATTGGATTAAAATAAATATCAACATTTTAAAGAATTTGTACGTTTGTATAACGGATCGATTTACGAGGAGTTTTTAAAACCTAAGCCCGCTTTCAGCACCATTGGAATTATAGAGGGTTTATTCCAGAAACAGTTATTTAGGTTGCACAATAAGTAGGCCGTTTAGCTAGGCTTCAATGCGACATATGAGCGGGAAGCATCTTAATCCGGTAAAGGTTGAACGTCTTGAAAAAGAAATTCAAACTATCCAGTCCTGTTTCGAATGTGTAGAGGCGCTTTTAATCAAACTTCAACGAAGTTTTGCCTTTAAGTTAAGTGTAAAATGTTCATCATTAAAGCCGTTATTATAATGCTATAAACTGCCATGGGTCTACCAAGCAGCTGGCTTTAGTTCTCTTTTTCACTCGACGTTTGACTCCTGTTCCAACCACAATTTTTGAGCTTCTGCGATAAGATAAAAGGTATTTGAACTGGTTCTTTCGTATCTGTTGTACATAGAGACTAATGTATATATACATAGAATCATCACCGAGCTTCAAATTATATTATATAGACTAACTAGATAACAAATACGATATGAATTTTTGTGTATGGCACTTTTCTACCTTTCACCGTTCACACCCGTTTTTTTAATACTTCGTTATGTTAACAAGTCTGGATAAAGAAGTGCACACTAGTAAAGGATTTTAATGTTGATTTAGCACGTTGCTGTATAGGCTTCAAATCCTGATGGCTTCATCTTTTTTGAAATAGCT
Source organism: Varroa destructor (assembly GCF_002443255.2). Lineage (NCBI taxonomy): Eukaryota > Metazoa > Arthropoda > Arachnida > Mesostigmata > Varroidae > Varroa > Varroa destructor. Next base: position 8,236,423 of record NW_019211455.1, read on the forward strand.
GTGAGTAAATGGAGAACTCTGTGATTTTTTCTGAGGCAAAAAGGGTGCAGACTCATTGGGTGGATACAAGCATGAAATAGCCGAACTGCGTTTGCCAACTGACAAATAGTGAGAGTCGCAGCTTAGAGACAGAGTCAAAGATGGTCATACAATCAGTGTTAGGCAATTTAATATTGATAATTGAGTTTAACGATGTCCCACCTTCCGACAAAGCTACACTAGGGAAAATGTTATTTTTCGATTCCTGCACGGCAAATTTATCTCCGCTCTACTCCACGTAGCTTCGACATTGGATTATCACCGTTTGTGACGAATGTTCAAGCCACTACTTTGCCCGCTTAATCCGCTGAGATGACAATTAGATTTGATGATAAAGGCTCGACAAAGCTTGGACCCGAACCCAAACGAGAACAACTGCTATGACCCTGAATCCGCATTTGCACGCAAACATGATTCTATCATTCAGTTTATTTCACGGTGCCGAATCCTACAAGACTGTTTGAATCTTAAGGCATATATATGTAAACTGTTGAAATCATCCTTTCTGCATATGTGGCTGACGAGTAGCTTGCCGAACGATGTTGACGCCCTTCTCCAGAATTAAGATCCGCTTTCAGGGATGGTAACACTATTAAATACGTCAAAGGTAAGAAGGACGCTTCCGCGTTAATTGCCGTAATTGACGATGCTAAAATGACGTCGTTGTCCTGTCCCGACTTACGTCAGTTATTGAGTTGGATAAGCAAGCTGACTTGTCCTGAACGAATTTCTTTCAACATTCAAATGATCTACCTATAAAGTGATATGCTGAAGCGAACCAGGCATACTTTTATAGAAATATGTGTCTCTTTTTCAAAAATATACGCTGGATATTCTGTAAAGCACAGGCGCTCACAAGCGGTTTCCTGTGTTGCGAATTGAATTGTACTTTTTTATTGTCTCATTTAATCACTTTTTATTTTCTTCTTTCACAAATACTAGACGTGGACTCACGTGATCGGTCACGCTTAATCTATGGCGTGCGTATTGTTTACCGTAAGTACTAAGCAAAATCACAGTAAACAGAATGCGATGAGTACATCCCGTTTCATGTAAATTGTTTCCTTACAAAATTTACAAAAATTACACGTGCACCTGCCATTGCCAATGTGAAACAAATTTTATTAAACCAATGGTGTTCTTATGGCAAACTTTAAGGAGAGTAGCTTCGGTTTTTAGTACAGGCAAGGCAACGAAAAGATCTTGTCCTTGATCTAGCTCGAATGACGTTTTCACAGTGACTCACTTCGTAGCCTTCAATATGCCTAGTTACAACTTCAGGCCGCTTAGACCAATTCTTACGGTTAGTTCTACGGGGTAACCTCGTCATCTTGACAGCACGTGATAACTACGTCAATTTCCATACACCTTAGCAACCTTAGATAGGGCTGAATCGCATAGCATAAGCGGGGCAATTGCAAACCAAAACAGTGTACATTTCTTGCCTTGTTTCTACTGAATATATTTGTATTGAATTAACTTCTGGAGGGCCTCCTCTGGGCCGCGTTTGGTAACATATTGTGGTAATTCGCAACCATCGCATCTACGTTAGTCTATACAGTGAGCACTAATCCTGCTTGCTGTTAGCTAATTTAACAGATTCAGTCGGTAAAGTCGAAAAGCAATGCCCGTAAGTCTGTGGATTTAGGCAGCTGTAGCTAATTAATTGAAATAGAAATTAATAATTACAGTTAATTCTGTTAACCAACCGGCGCGTTTCTACATTAGAGCAAGCGTTCGCTCGTTCAGTGAAAAATATGGGTATCTCATCAGGTACCATTTTGCAATAGCATGTTTATCAGCCGATTTCCACGGTGTATTCGCTGGTGACCCCACCTCATTTCGTGCTGGGAGTCAGCGGTTTAATAAGAAGCTTAACTACAGTAACGGACGTAAAATTCAAGAGAGCTGTCTTAGCTTATCGGTATGATGAGCCGATGAAACATTCGTCTATGCACGCTTCATTGCACAGACTGAACTCGCAATAACGGCCCTTCACAGTCCAATAAACGTTTTAATTAAATCTTTTGCCGAGATGCTTCTACGAGGTACAACAACCTTTTCATTTGATGGTTTGTCCGAGCTCACATGACATTAATAGGTAAAATTGAAAAATCTTTTAGAAAAAATTGCATTATATACACAAAATAAATCATCGGCAGCTTCGATGATTGTAATTAATGAAGAAGAAGAAGAAGAAGAAGAAGTCAAACCGCTTGATCTCGTTGCCCACCTTTGTTGATCTATTACAAACAGGTGAAAATAAAAAAAAAGAATAAAAAAACGTTTTCGTGACTGTCTCGAGTGAAATTGTATTTCGTCCTCACCAACTAGCTCTGTCGGTCAGTGCAGTGTTATACTTTTTCCAAGAAGCTTAAACAGCGCATAGCTAAGGCGATGGAGGTTTGTATGATCAGAGCAATCTTCGCGCGGCTCATAGAGCGAATGAAACAGAACAAACTCCACTACAGGTACGATGGAAAAGGATTCTCTCTGATCAATACACAGGTCACACGCAGGCCGTAGACTGCAGACTTGGTGCGTCTCTGAAAATAGTTTCGTCGTGACACCGTGGTAACATCAATACCGATAAGTAATTCGTTTACCTCATAACTAGAGCATACATCTGATAACATAAACGATGTTGATAACCTTAACTTAAGCAGCCAATATTTTGTATATATACGAATCTACTCAGCACGCTATTTTCGATCTATAGACCACTTTTTGGGGGTAGCGAAATAGCAGATGATCGAGTACTCACGAGCTAACTGAATAGACGCCAAGCACCCGACAATGAACACACAGTATCATGATGGCTTAATAAGGCTTAAACGTAAATTTAAGACCCCATGATATAATTAGGTTCAAAACCTAGACTACAAACATTTTGTTTTTACAGGCAGTTACCATTCGAAGCGATACTTAACTAATGCGATAGGACAGTAGAGCTTGCTACTTCGATTCAATAAGGTTTTATTCCTAAGAACAAGAATAATAATAGTCGCAGCGTTATCTATTGAGGCCTCCTATTAACTAATGTCGGTAGATCACGATCTGAGAATGTAGATCGTGATTAAATCTTTCAAGTATGCTTTTTTATTTCCATACGAAGCTGCCGAAGCCCGCATTCATTTTAATAGAAACGTGCGTTTCGAAAGGTCGCTTTTGCTCAGACCTTCCTACCATTGTTGTGAAGCTATTACAGACACTTATTATCGGCAGATCCCCTAAAGTAGTAAAAGTGCTCAGTAAAAATGCTCGAATATTTCAAGTCACTTTAGTTTTTGCATACCTTTCCGACCAGCGACAACTTGTAAAATCTTCCCGACCCATTGATGATATATATTCACATTTCGTGTTCCAATCGGACTGGATGTCGCCTCAAATTGTTTTACTCCTCAGCCTAAATACTAACTATCCGCTCAAACTGACGTATACACACTTGTTCGCTTTTCAATAACGAAATCTAGCAAAAGGACGACGCCTTACCGGCGCAGAGACTACGGAAGGTGTTCGTAAGAGCCTATTTATTTCCCGGGCACAGGTTCTTTCGATCAGCCGTCAATAGCAATTTCTGACCAATTTTCACATCGTCCAGCCCATCTCTACTCCACAGCACATTATTATAACGTAGTGTAACATTGCTTGGCCTACACATTCCCTGCATCGGGTCTGTCGCTACGAACTGGGTCAACCCCTTCATCTTATGCTTACCATCACTAAGGCGAACCCGCTGCGTCAGGGGTTCAGGGCCGTTTGCGGCGAGCTTCTTACTGCACCCTTTTGTTGATGGTTGATTGCCTCTTCTGTTCTCTAAACATCTAAGTAGTTTGGTTGCAGCCGAATCTACGCAGGTGCAAGGCGAGAGTGACTATGGTGCAGGTTCAACACTACCTAACTAGGAAATGCACTTTCAACAGTTTGGCAAAGCGACTGCAAATAATTGTTTGTCGGTGTTTCTCTTTTACGGATTATGCCACAATAAAAATGCAAAATTTCCTGTTATTATCATTATATAAAAAAAAAAAACTCTAGGTTATTGTATACGAGACGGTTATTATGTAATGAGAGGTATTTAATAAAGAATATGATATTTCGTGATGTATAAATGTGTGCTCTGTTTCATGAATAATAATTTGTTACAGTTTTTTCATTGATCAATAGTAAATTTTTGTATTTATCTGTGTAAATCACAAAAAAATTATAAAGTTCCATATCTCCCTTAGCTTCTAAGAGAAAAAAAGAACTCCAATTTGTTCTCCGAAAAAGTCGCTTTGATTCACGCCCACCCCGCGTTTATCTAATTTGTCGACGCAACTATGGCGGCCATTATTACTGGAAGCATTTTTGCAGCTTTTTATTGAGATTTTCGTTCATTCCCGCAAAAGCTATTACGTAGGGCAGCCTGAATACCTTGTAATGGGCGAACACGTAGACATCGTGGTGGACATCGAAAAGCGGCGGCTAAAAGAAACGTAAATGTTTCTTCTATTGATTCTGGACCATCCTTCGTTCACAATCCTCCATACGAACTATCAATATATGCGATAATCGGCGAACTACTCGCTGGGGGACCGCTAAGAATTTTGCAAGCGCCAACGGCTTGGAAAGCACATCCTACGAAGGTTCGTCTTCTTCAGATACCCCCGCTTTTACTTTAGTTAGTTCTTGATACTATGTAGGTTTTCTAAGCTACTGTTCATTTCTATATTCCTTTATGGTTACTCTTCCCGAGTTTCGTACTCGAGAAGGTTTTGTGGTTTAGCGGGGATCACAGTTGATAAGGGACTAGTTGCGATGGTTCAAGGTATCGGCTAAGCTGAACGAATTAACAGAAGTATTCTAGCAATAATGGCAATGATACCAACAACTACCGGCACTGTTGGTCGCTTCTATTTTTTTTGTTACACCACGTTACCTGTTACCCGCTGCTCGCTCAGAGGAAGGCCGCTTTTTTCAGACTCGTATCGCCTAATATTGTTCAATTAGTTTCTTCAAGCTGCTTTCGTTTTCGTTGTTCGGTACTTCCCATATACGTCCAGCTCATACCTTACTGCGTCTTATGACCTAACAGCTCGTATTTCTCTGCCGTATTTTTTCTCCTTATTTCGTCGTCTTCTGATCCATCTTATTGTCAAAATGGTGACTGGCGTTCGATATCGATGAACGTCGACTGATATCGTCCTGTTGCTGTCCCTGTTAAGCTATTTCGTCTCATTGTCGTTTCCCCCGTCTCCCCCCTTTTGGGTTCCTACCGAAGCTCGTTCTGAACTCGAATTGAGCATCTTGAATCCGCATCTAAGAAAAAAGTGCCCGAGTAAGAAAGATCGTGAGAAAGGACGGGAGCTAGAGAATCCGAGATGCCAAAAAACACCGAGCGCTGTCCGCCTGTCGCTACCAACTAACCCGTCAGGTTTTATCTGCCTAAGCTGGCCGCTTGCACAGCAAAAGTCTTCCGCCACAAACCGAGCTGCCACTTGCTTTTCCTTGGAACCTGACTGTCGCCCTCATGTGCTTCTTAAATTCTCTTCTAAAGCAGCCAGCGTTTTCTCGTTCGTGTTCTCTTGCACTTTTTGCCCCTCCCTACCTACCTATCTACCTACCTACCTACCTACCTACCTGCCTGCCTGCCTGCCTGCCTGCTTATACCCTATGTTCCTGGTTTTCGGAAACTGAATTGTAAAATAGGTCGCTTCAAGATAGCAAGTAGGTTGGCTGAGCTAGGACGCCTTCATAAGCGCCATTCGCTTTCTGTGCCTTAACCCTACAATCCCTTTTCGATTCCCGCCCTAGAATGTATATGTGGCTTCCTTCCTCTAGCACAACTCGTTCACCGCCGGCTTCAATAGGATTGGCGGGCTATGCTGTTGGAGGCGGCCTGCAGCGACTGTGGCTGGCCGCTGTCAAAATGTGCTGACTTTTGCAACCACTACGATCACCCAATAGAAGAACCAGCATCAGGATGGATATGTATAGACGTGTGGAAATATCCATAGGTGGATAAGCGCTTTGATGTGAATGGTTCAGGCTGAATGAAGATTGAATGCGCGAAATTCTCCCGCGTACAGCGAAAATAATGTAATATTGGTTGTGAGCGAGCGACGGCTGGCAAGTAAAGGGCTGATGCTAGATGTTCTGATGGGTTTGGTCTGAAGAAATTTCGACTGTCAGAATCTTTTAGCGACGTCGGTTTAAGTCATGCGGCCTCCAATGTGAGCGCACATTGAGGTGATAGTTTTACTTAGTGGCATAAGACGCTGTATTTAGGTAGTGTACCCCTCGAGTTAGTGGATCCGAATTTTACGGCTGCCAAATTCGTTAGAGGGTTTGTACTCTTATAAAAGGACACGTGGTCAAATTCTTTTCTTCGTATTTAGCCGATAAAGAGACTGTCTTGTGCGAAACGCGGTACGGGGTAGCCGATTGGCCAAGGGCCAAAGATCATTTTGTATTTTTGAAGGTTCGAGTTGCACTGCTGCTAAGGTACCTTTTGAATGTATATTTTAGCTGCAGAGTGGGAGGGGAGTCGCATCGTTGACCTTCTCCGGCGATCAAATCAATAGACTAACCATTGTCTCATTAATGACTTCAGTTAAACGCTTATCGATCCTTCTTGCGTGGATCTATTAGGTGGGCGATTGATTATCGGCTGACAACAAGAACGTCAGAATCTGAATTGAAATCATGCTAGCCATCAGATTTGCCGTAAACTCCGTGTAAGATATCCAGTACTGCTAGCGTAAGCGAAGCGATGCGTTGAGTTAGGACCTCGGTGAAATACGGGTTATGTCCTACAAAACTAAATAAGATACACGATTGCGTTGAAGCTTATTTTGAGTCATATACGTTGCTTCGTTACTATAAAATCTTTAATAATGGAAGGCACAAATAAGGCTCTACAACAGATACAAGCACACATATTACGAAAAAGGATGCTGACCTCATCAAGTCTTTACTGGGACACTGAAGTTCACCTCGATCGGGACTGTTAATCCACAGTCCGTTTCAATGTACATCGTGCTACGTGCTACTAGCCAATATAGGAGAGGTAGAATAACGCGCGAAAATGTTCTCGACTTCTGATGGCGGGCCATTTCAAAGCTCCAAATACCTGTCTATGCGGACAAGAAGCTAACAATAGCATTTAATTAAGGCGATTCGTACCTAAGTTATTGCTCCCGCGATAGAAACTCGAGCGTCAACAATCGACAGCGAACTAGTTGAAACCTTTTCAATAGCTTTTCGTGTAGAAATTGCTTTGAATTGGCGTAAAAGACGTAATGAATGGAAAGTTAACCTTGCTAAAATAATAGAACAATGTTAATAACTCACCCACTGTTGCAATTTTTACGAAAATCCAATCGTGTTCCTAGTTGATTATGCCTCAGTCTTCGGCTGAAATGTGAGGTATAGTCAGGCCACGACTAGAGCATTCTTCATCTGGGCTGTCCCATATCGCCCAGATCAGCTGTTAGGTGCTTCCATCGAACGGCAAACTGAAAACAACAACCTAACGCTAAACCCCACGGCTACGTCCGAATGTTCGTCGCAAAGAGAAGTAGTTTAAGGTGAGCAAATCTAAGCAGCAAATGAACGACAAATAATTAAGCAACGTTGTCGTTGAGTCGCAAAGACACAAGAACTATTTGGCCTGAACAGTCGAAAGGACCAATCCAAATCGTTCGTCCACGAACGTTTCACCCAGGGTATACTATTATATCTGATCCTACGGTGCGATATTACATGCGTGATAAAATACAATATGATTTTATACAGCGCTATGTGACAGGTTTTTCTAACAAATCGCAATATCAGTACATCCATATACGTTTGCATTCACCTAACGACCACTTTTTGCGCTGAGTCATATTCTAATTCTGTATGACACTCTAACTTATCCGAAATAAGCGTTACAAGACTTGAAACGGGGGACGGTTACAGACCACAGACGTCATCTTGCCTCAGGTACTACGGCGGAAACCCCTATTAGATGTTAAATTTTCGCTCACTTCCATCTGTGATACTTACTGTATGAACAGCCTAGAATAATGTAAGAATATGTTTAACTGCTCAAATTTGTATTTTTGTTTGTTTTACTTGTAATAACGTAGCGTATTTGTCTGATAAATTACTCAGGTCTGACACGGTACGATACTCAATTCAACGATAATCAATCTAGGAAGTCAAACAAAAAAACAACACCCTAGCACTGTTTGTTCTGAAAACGGAGAAGCATTTTCACTTTGAGAGTCGTATGTGATATAAGTATACGAATATGATACTTGGATAAATACAAAAACTTGAACATTAAGTTCGCAACTTATAATGTGACAGCTATAAATTTGGCAGTCAACTGTCGATCGACGAGTATTTTGTTTGTCTCGCGGAATGATTACTACGGCTATTGAAAATAAGATGAATTTGGTCAAATAGCCAGTGTACAAGTCAACAGCAGGAAGCGTGTGATAGAGACATTAACGATATAGGCCTAATGCAACACATGATAATTCTCTCTCTCTAACGTACGATAGTGTTTTTCAATACATGAAATTTCCTTTTAAACGAATAATGTAAACTTCGCTAATTCAATATATGGACTTTCAAGTACACCTTTATCTATTTCAAGTGATCATAAATGTTTCATTAATTTAATATAGTCTCACGACGAACTCTTTTGGAACGTGGATTACAATTTTTCTTTCCATTTTTCATCATTTACGTTCCGGAGAAGGAAACGATAAAAAGGGAAAAACATTACTCGACGTTAAACCGGATGTTATCGGGAGCGGTATTCTTCTAGCTGTACAATACTGTAACTTTATTGTTACGTGTACTTACAGGTGAGGATTATATAGTAGTTACTGAAGATAACGGTACTGATACTGATAAAACCGGAATATTGTTAGTCTGTGGGAAAGAGCGGCGGAAGATAATTGAATAAAACGGGAACGAGGCTTTCGATTAGACACACTATACATTGAAATTATTAATTATACAAAATTTAACGAGCATGAATATCGATTCAAGGTAATATCAATTTAAGCCACGAAAAAAAGATTAGTGCTTTATTGAGCAGCATTTACAATTCTACACAAATAACGCTCGCCGGGTTATTGTTGGAGGCACGTCATAGAAACTGGAGCCAAAAACCTCAGGACTTGGAACGTTTTCATAGCTTTTCAATCCTTTCAGTAAAAGAAACACGCCAATAAAATTATAGCAATAGTTTATTTTAATCATATGATTGCAATAAATTACGTAAATAAAACACTAAACAGTTGATTTACCTATCTCTTTACGAGTTAGGTCGCGTTAGAGGCAACTATTAAACGTAAACAGGCTGATAGCGTACGGTTGTCCGGAACTTTGGATGCTGTACGAATCATTTTTGGTAGAAATTAATTTTTTATCGTATTTAGATAATGATTATTTAATAAATAAAAGTTGTGCGCCAATTCGAAAGGAAAACATGATTGTATTTCAGTCCATCATTTTTGGCTCATCGTTCAGGCGAATGTGGCTTAAATAACGACTGATGCAAATACTTTGGAGCTATTGTTATATCTGTTTCTATTGAACCATGGTAGATGGCCAAGCGCCTGCGCGAACACAGGTGGTCGTTGTAAAGGTAATAAATTTACGAGGCCACATTTGTGTTATATATTCTATAAGGCGCTTCACTCTAATCCTAGGGGTGGAACTTTACTGAACTTCACTTTTGCGTTATGTTATTAAATCTTACGAACAGCTTTGTCTCATAACGACGTTTTTCAACACCTAACCTATAAAATTTTTCGATATATTGACTCGTAGATGATCAACAGGTGATGTTACTGTATTTTATTAAATAACCTCATCAGCCGACCGTGCGTGCTAAGCAGGTGCGTATAGATTCATCATCCTGCAGTATACCAGGCTGTCTGCAGACGACAGATGGACAAAGAGAAAAAAACTAGTTGACCCAAGTATGAATAACCGTACAGATTTTCGCAAAAATAAGCGTTTCAAATATATTTTCAACGCATAACAAACACAATGGAGAGCGTTTGTATCTGTTGTATGTTTGAAATCGACATGATATCGTGGCTTTCCTATAACCAACACTGTGTAATCAACAACTACTACGTGGAGTCCCTGTAACACATACAAAGATATAGGGGGCACATGTCACAAAGAGTCCTTGTCGCACACGCCGCTTAGCAGCAAGGATGTTAGCAGTTTAGGACAATGAAAGGTTTCTTTTCTGTTTTGACCAGTCGATTACCAGGCCGTTGTGGCTCGTTCAGCTTGGTGCGGCAGCAATAGTAGTGCAGCTATAGAGGGGCTAAACACAGCCATTGCCACCATCGTATGTCCGTCCGACAAAGGCTTTTCCTATACGTCTCTGGCTAAAAAAAAAGATCTACAAGAATCCATCTAGATTAATTGCCAGCTTGTACATATTAGCTTCAATAAATATGCTTCCGAATTTTTAGAAAATAGATATATATATATATATATATTAAAAAAACCTATTTCAGTGGTCCAGATAGCTCTACAATGTCGCGTATTTCTTTTCTATATGGGCCAGAAGTGAAGCTATCCGAGGATGCAATCAATTCGTGAAAAGAAATCACTTCGGCAAAGCACCTGTCTGTCTAGAAAACGCTATGATTATGTCTACACATATCGTTGCCGGCAAGTTAACTAAGTCAGAAGTTATGATCCGCCTACAATAGGTCCACATGAAACCTTACGCTGCAATGTATAGAAGCATCATGAATGTTTCACATGCAATCCACGAACTGCGTCTCAGACTTTAAAAAGAGAACAGATTGAAATAACGTACACATCGGTGTTAAAAGCCACCTTATTCGCATTGAGGCTAGTGGAACTTTAGCGGATCCATTATTATAGTATGGAAAATTATCCACGATAAAGCCTAATGGTCGGAAGACATCTTTTGTCAATCCAATATCTTCCAAGAGAAAGACGTATCTTTGACATTACGCGAGTGGCTAAGTGGTGTCGAGCACAGCGTTCTCGTTTCTAAGCCCCGGTACCATACTAAACCTTAACTCATTTCTGATGATTTCCCTGTTGAAGTCGGGGGCTTATCATAATGTGACGCGTCCTTTAAGTGTGCAATCTGTGACCCCACGGTGACCATAACGATTCACATCTTCTCGGCTGCTCAGGGGGTCGGGTGAAGTAGCGAAACGTGCAGAGCTAAATACGATTGTTCTTAAAGCACTACGTAAAGTAAACCTTCAATGCTTAAGTCAAATGGTTTAGCAGAGGATGAAGGGAGGGGACCCGATAATGTAACATTAAGGTTTTCAGGCAAATGGTTAGCTTAAAACAACTGTGCAATAATACATGCTGTCCCGCTCCTACGTTCATCATACCAGCGCTTTTACTGTATGATAAATAAACAGTAAGCCGACGCAGAGAAGCTGCGATTTCAAGAGCATATACCTGTTCATTTTGATTACCATGGGAACCCCTTTACCAGTAAGTGACATGTGAAAGGTTCCGAAACATATGTCTTCTAATATGAGCGACAGACGGCATGGTAGAATCTCAGAAAGCTGACGTCGGAGCAGCTCGTAGAGAGAATGTATTTGGTCGTAATAAGATAACGAGATCACACAGTTCTACAAAATAAATGTCACGAATTAAAACATCATAATAATAACAAAAACAGTGACTAACGTAGATCTTTCTTTGTTACAAGCTTTATACGTTCGAGGTTTTGTTTGAATACAACGTCAGTTAGGTGAACTCCCTTAGAACTTGTCGTGGGTCATTCGCTTCATTCTGTTCTTGACCATTTTCTCGCATATATTTAGCGTTGTCTCTGAAATAATGACCCGGATGTCTCTTTTGAATTTATCCACCATGAATGGATTGTCACAGTACATCCTGTATTTTGATCAAGAACAAGATCTAGGAGACCATTTGAAACAGCCTCGCCTGAAGATCAGCCTCTCTTACTGAAATGATCATTTAATAACTCGATTACGTCGCTAGTTATGTGGAGAGATGGCCCATACTGCTGACAGCATACGTACTGTAAACTTTCGTCATCGATTTGGGGTGGCAGAATACCTTGGATCACCTCTTGGTAGCGAACAGAATTCGCAGTTTCAAAGGAGAAGGGCCGAGGAAACCTCCGCCCCAGATATCATTTTCTTTGCTATATAAACCTCTTTTGGGGATAGTCTGGTGATTTTCGATCAGTCATAAGCGGCAATTGTGTTTGTCGACACATTTCCCAGGTAAACTGGTGCCTTATTGCTCAGCGCAATTTTTCAGTGAAATTCACTACTTTGAGTCAGCCTGTCTAACGCTTGGGTAACAAAGTGACTTCGGAGTTAATAATCTTTAGACTTGAATATTTGTATCATCTTGATTTCGTGGACGTATATTTCTGTCTCGTTTGGAGGTGTTCTTCCGAGAGTCTCAATCTCGCCAAAACACGTTTGCGAGGCTGTTTAAAAATGAGCGACCCTTGAAAGAGCTGTGCATTGATATTTTCTGCGTTCGGCTATCTATAATATTAGAAAAATTATATTTTACATTTTGGAATACTGCCCAGCTAATAACAGTCGCATTTGCGATCGTCCTATGCGTTCTTAAACGCTGATCTATCAATGGCCAAGTGGAGATACAAAGACGTGTGATCACTTTCGAATATATTGATTTTATCATTTCGCGTACTCGTGGTACATTTGTGTCAGAATCCGATATGTTCTCACAAGCAGTTGATACAAGTAAGTTCCACAGGGTCATATGACCTTAGGACCACATCACGTAGCTGTGCTTAGGCAGGAACTGAATTCGACCTTCCGTAGAGGTATCTCAGCTAGTCGATGTATGTTGACGAACCGGGCCAAGCAATTCTTTTAAATGCAGCTAAACGGGAGCACAATCATGAGGAGCACTGAAAAGATACTGGATTATATCAGTCTTAATAACGTCATCATTTGTTCTTGTTAACCAACTCACAAGATCAGAGCGCGTCAATTTCCATATGTTCAACCAGATTAGTGTACGGATATAAAATTATTTTCTTACTATATAGCAGAAGAACTGTTGCTAGTTATTATTATATTAGAATAGTTTCTTCAACAAACCTATAATATACTTGAATGGCCAAGAACATTTTTCTAGTCTAGAGATACGAGGTTCATGTTGAAAATTCGATGCACATAAACATAGCACATAGCGGCCCACTGAGGCCGTGGTGTCCTTCGTTCTTGTTAGTAACGGTATTCATAAACCATCTGTTGTGATGGCACGAGAGCGACACCGACGACAACGTAAAGCAGTAACACAAAGCTTTATTTTTCAATGTTTTAACAAATATTCTCTGTCAATACGATACTGTGATTAAATTCCAAATAACCATCCGGCGATCTATGTCGCTACAGATTTGCTTTGATCAGCAACTATTGTACGTGTATAAAATGTTTATATTTATAACACATGAGTTTTTATCTAATCTTCATGTGCACTATGGTACTGTATATCATAATAGCCCGTTGATTGGGTGAGGTAAACGTCTACGGACAATTTCAAAAGGTAGTTAATAGACAGATTTATTAATTCCGCTTATTTCTCCGTTTAATATATATATATATTTTTTTTTTATTTATTTACGAACTTTTTATATAACAAAAATGATGATGTCTTACGAGTTGCATTCTGCTTTCTCTTAACAAAATGGCAACCCGATATTTACATGAATATGTATCGATGGTAATGAGCTAACATCAAATCAACGGCCAGCTATCACACGATCTAATAATCTAAAGTTGAAAAAATCTTAGCTTAACCATGTGTTCCCATAACTTTCCTGTTGCTTAAGTCAGCGTTGAGAGGGTCAGGGGTACCTTTTTCCCATTATCCAGCCTTTGATTCTTTTAAAAATATCATTAAAGGCAATAAGGAGAGTTATGACTTAGCCTTGCGCCGTATTCAATAATCTTTAGAGATAGAGATAGATCGCCAATATCTATTTTTTTTTTCTACATTACATCTCTTGCTACTACAACAGATGTAAAATAAAGGCTTTTCAATTGTTAAATGACTTTTTTCAAATAGTTAAAAGGTCTATGTTCCACACACTTTTAATATATGACTAAGTAAAGTTTGTGTCTATATACACGATGCTTATAACAATTTAGATATTCGATATTAACTATTGGACACGATTTTGTAAGTGTACGATGTTTAATATGTATGTAATAGCAGCTAGTAGATTGATCCAATTTTCGATATAGAGACTGTTTGATAACTTCCATTACCATCGTCCATGGCTACCTACACTGGAAGCCCCGTGCCAGTCCTTATCCCAGCCTTAATCTTCAACGACTTCCACGGTGTGAACGCTGTAAAGATGAAACAACGAGACACCTCGCATACACATATGAGCACATATACACAGTTTTTTTCCCGAGATTTTTTTATGTCGCTTTATTAAATGAAAAGATATATCTATTCTCTCTGCAGAATTTTCTCTCTTCGTATGCTTGGGACGCTTTAATACAGCCACAGCGTAATATTTATAGCAAACGTCTATCTCATTTTTCTACAGGGTGTATTTTGTTTCAGGACAGCGGTCCATTTCAAAAGAGATGATCATTGACGAGTCACAGCTTCGATGGCCATAAGTGCAAGCAGGACCAATACGAAACACTAGAGGACGCACCGCAAATATGAAGTTTCGAAAATGTCTAAAATATTTAATAATTATAAAACAGATTACCTGACTTACGGTTGATAGTGAACGTACTTCACCTGCTGTACCCTGCAACAGTTAAATAAATTGATTCTGTCCAACCATTACCGAACTCTAAGCAGAGAAGCACAAAGAAATCATGATAACAATAACCAAATAGTAGTAGTAGTAGTAGTAGTAGTAGTAGTAATAATAATCACTTAGTAGAATTACATCTCTGTAGACTTGATATAAAATTGAATTCCGACCTAGGATAAGATCAGCAAAAAGCCGATGGAAAATATGGTGTAAGCGCGTGGGTAACTGTAACTTTTACGGGTGACTAGTGTGAATGGACGGTACGAACTCAGTTGCCACTAACGTTTTTAAGTTCAACCTCGATTGAGCCCACCATATGAGAGATTTAGAGCTGCAGGTCACCTCACCGCTTCAGACCGTAGAGATCACGTTTTTCTTTTGATCATATTAGGATAAGCTAGGTACTGAGAATCAGGTACAATGAAGCTTTTTAAAAGCAAAAAAACAATAGCGCTACAATGAGCCGGCTGAAATTTACAACATCACACTAAATCACAATGTCAGAGCCGCAAGATCGTAGATAAAGACTTCCACCTCGCTTACGAATGTAGATGGATGTGTTTCATATGATGCTGATAAACAGGTTCTTCATGCTTGTGACTAGATTTAACCAAGGCTTCCTCTAAGACGCCTGCCCTAGCAGCTCCACCGAGCAATGCTAACGACCCAAGATTCTTGAGACCTTCTTTTAGGCCGAAAGCCTCGGCGCCTGATGGACGTAGCACCAGCAGGGAGACGAAGGCCAGAATCCCAATGACGGCATCAAACTTCATTCCGCGAGAATGTGAAAACGACTCAAATAAGCATTTAATTGATAAACAATTTATTTATTGCTTGTCTCTGACTGTTTACATTTACGCGTTTTGTCGAATAAGTTTTTTTCGTTGTCCATACCTGACTTATTTCATAACATGTCTCTAGGGCCTTACAGTGCCCGTATCACCTTGTCCTACTGCCCAATGTTGGATTCATTTATTATATGCTAGTATCACACATGATTTGAGTTGATAGTGGATTTCACTAGGGGAGTAATAGCAGGATTGAGAAGGGGGCCTGCGTCACTCACTCTCAATCGAGATTGCCGGTGCAGACAAAATCTATTCGATTAGCTGCTGCTTTTCCCGCCATCGGCTTTCCGTCGGCAGTATGTTCTGCTTCTATGAACGTATAGCCATTTAGTAAAGAGTCTATAGATAACCTGCGTTTGCACTTCTCCGTTGATTAAAACCGCAGAAGATTCTTTGAATTTTTCTGCATTGTTTCTTTTTCGAAGGAGACTTCTAATAAATACTATGGTTACCTTAAAACCTACTCCCATTATAATGATTGTTCCACGGAACGGACAATTAGTGCACTGGTAGCTACACTATTATACGGTAATTTAACATTAATAATTTATATGCTTTATACGACTTATGATGTGTACAGCAAAAACGTTAATTGAAAAAGTTATTTTGTGTGTAAATAGAAGTGGCAAAGCAAAAAATGAATATATAAATGCACGCTCAAAATGCAACAATGAAGTACGAACTCCGAATCAACAAACCACAACTTAATACTTAATACCATAAACCAGTGAGACCTACGTCAAACACGCTTGATGTATCCAGGATACCAACCCGGTTATTGAAAAGAGAGAAGTATGACTTTTCAGTTTGAACGGTGATCTATTTAAGCGTACCCGAACAGAAAGCAAGAGAGGGAACGTGTGGAGTGGTCAGAACAATAATAATCATAATAGACACCGTAATAATAACCAAAGCGAATGATATTGCGATGATTGTTTCGTATTTATGTCAATGTACAACAGAATCATGATATATGTCGACCTATATACGTCCATTCACCGAATTACAAAAGCCCCACTAGCATTACCCGCAGCGGCAGCTTCATTTGTCAGAATGGAATGGCAGCCGATGTTCTGACAGCGAAAGAAAACCTTTCTTTGTCTTCTTGCCCAATAGCGACGGGCGATCGAGAAACGTCAACCAGAAACAGACATAGAGGAAAGCAAAAATTCAACAAGAGCTGTTTCGACGGTGGCGCAAAGTGGAGAAGGTAAGACCGCTATTGGGAAGAGGAAGGCGCACCGCGTGAGGTACGTCTGGGAGTGTTGTAGCACCAAACTTAGTGAAAACGTGGTGAAAGCCTTCAGGCCTCATGATATAAGTGATAAATGGCTTATGTTTTGTAATATTTTTTCGAAGATATTTCTTTAAAAATTTACTCGATATACAATCGAGTTATTCGACACTTGTTAGATACTTTATTAGGTACGAGTGTGAAAGATGTCTGTGTCCTTGAAACACTAATAACAAATTAACACTAAGTTAAGTAATATTCCAAGTAAGTGTAAGTATTCCATCACGTAATTTAGTTTCTTCTACAACTTCCCGAATCATTAATCTGCGTAAACATGCAATGCAGTTCTAACTTCAAGATCACTAACTTCTAATGCGTACATGGTTGTCGTTTTGCAATGTGCTTGCCTGAGCATAAGCTTCCTAAACTACCAATCAATGGACTATATTCGCAATCTGTAACATAATAAACGAGAATCTTCTCGCCATAGATTAAAAAAAAAACAGCTAGACGCTACATAATACGATCTAAAATGCCCTTTATATTATCCTCTCCCTATACCACACTGAGCCATAGCATAAAGTATCAAACAGTTTTCTGGAAATATATATAGATCTAGAGAAGGGCAAATGGTGCAATGATCTTTAGATCATTGTCTGTTTAAAGATGGGTTTACACGAACTATTTAGCGATTGTCACTGCCATCCTAAGGCAGATCGAGGTAATGCACTTGCCTTTAGTCGAGTTGCGCCGTATCAGGTCAATGTGCCAACATGGGACGGTATATATCAGTTCTAGGACAAGCGGTGGGCCAAACGCTTCTGCCATTAACAATAATACAGGCTCATTGCCTAGAAAATACAGATGTTCTATAACTAATCAAACACATCACGATAACACCAAGAAGCCAGCGTGACCACACAGAGGATTAAGCATGAACTGTTAGCCTCTCCTTAACTTCTACTGACAAGATTATTTCTAATGTCCCATTCTTTATTTTAGCTTGCTAATATGCACAACCATATAGAAAATCTCCCCTTCTCTTTGAAAGGTAAACACAAACACGTATTTGTTCAAACAAAAGAAAACAAAGTACATTCTTGTATTTTTTATAATGAAAATGTTTTTCTTTCGATTCAACAGAGCTGTTCGTCCTTGATGTGGTAAAAGAAACAAAAAGCAATCGCTACAAGTAATAGCAACGGCACTGATGTAATTGCACAACTTCCTCCGGAGGTATTTCGAAACAGCCTTCGTCGAACGGAGAGGAGGAATATCGCCTCCGTATTGGGGTTGCCTATTTGCCTTGCCTGGTCTCAAGGAAATTCCTCGAAAATTCCTCGTACATTTCTCGTAAGGCTGTACTCAACGTTTGACAATAAGTGAGTAAACCATTGTTACAAACTTGTAACGAAGTGACATTGATCAACTTGAGGAATGTAGTGGTGCTTACAAATAGATATTGTAGCTTAATGAATTAGCAGTTCCATGTCATACTGTATGCTTCTTTGATAAAAGAGATTATAGTAAATAAGTGTCTTTAAACGGAGCGGAAGCCAGAGGTAAATATACAGTAAAAGCTTGTATCGAAACATAATAACAATAGTAGTAATAATAATAATATCCCTAAGCCCGATAAGTTTAAAATATAATGAGATTCAAGCGCCCCACTCCGCATACGTAAGTTCGATCGCCTAGACAGCTAAGCAGTATGTCTGATATAGTAATTAACAGATTTACAGTAACTTCTAATCAAGTTAAAATGAATTAGGCCTTCCGACAACCAGTGTTGAGATACTTAGGTCTTACCACTACTACTACTACTACTACTACTATACTAGGCAAAAACTTATTTTTCATAATTGTAGGGGACAAACCTTCATAATGAGCTGGCTTACGGCGTCACGACGTTTGCAGCAATGAGCGGCAGCAGGCCGACGAGTTTGTCATTGGCAATAAGCAGTAAAATATAGTTATGTATTATAAGATTAGGGTGTTAGTATTTTCGATGGTTCGTTTGTAAGGTCTTTTACGTTAAAGGGTAAGACTCGGCAATCGGTAACGATAATCTGCTCGTCAACTTAAGTTAGCACGGGTTCAGGTCAATTACCTATTATTTTTTCATATCAACACTTGACAGACATGTCTCATTGGCCAGCGTAGTGTACAGTTGATGCTCATGTTTGTTGAGAATTTTTCCTTATGGCTATAATCATCAATTGGTCCTACAATATTCGGTGTGCGACTCCAATTGAAAATTATTTAAAGCAAATTTATGTGAGAACTATTGATGTCTTTATTGAATCTTATGCTATTTATCCCTAGACTAGGCCTTAAAGCGCGTTTAGTTCATAACTTCGCTCAACATTCAAATAGACCATAGAAAATAGTATTTCTCAGTACTCAATTTGAGCGCATAACTTATATGGTTCCGGCATTTTTCTAAACTAACTAGAGGGCTACGAGATTGAATTAATGGCATTTTTTACGGCTTTCGTTTTGGGCAGATTTTCCAATGCGATTGCCTCTGAAAGCTCTTCAGTGTTTATGATTTGCTATTTTATGAGATCACATAACATCTTAATGTACACCTAATGAAGGCATCGCGTATATTGAGCCTACACCGCATGGTTTTCAACCTACATATGATTTGTTAATTAAAAACGATTTAATCAGAGAGCTGACTGGATTGCCCAGCTAGTATCAGTGTAAAGAATGAGAATCGGTGAACAGTATAAAATAAGAACAAGCAAAACTTATAAAAACTAAAATATCGTTGCTTCGCCTTTGCATAATGCAAGCTTTTTGCTTTTAAAATATTCGCCACAGATTTAAAATGTTGTAATTCATTTCATAAGTAAAAACTTCACTTTTTTATTTACAAATTCAAAACTAAAAAAAATCTACTTCTACAGGTTGTTCCTTTTGCCTTGATCATTGTGTACATGTCAATCGTTCGCTTAAAATCACTAATGCATCGTATACTCCATCTATCGCTGTCCACCCGCTCAAAATGTCGCGGTAAACTGCGATGAGTTATATACCTATCGCTGAAAATCAGTTGCTCGAGCCGTTTAGGTAGTTGAGAAAAAGGTGTCATATACGTTTTGCTTATTACCTGCTTGCTTGTTATCGTTGTCATGACTGGCCGGTTTGACTTTAACTCTCCCCTCACGCCTCGTCCCCTTATTTTTTCATCTTGCAAGGAACGCACCCCTTCCTGACACCAGCTGATTACAAGCGGCAGCTTGACTATGTGACCGCTTTCTCCCCGTTAAAAATTACGATGTATTATGACCTACGTACGAGAGTTTGGTCGACCAGTTGCAGTTCGGGAAACTCAGCAACAACAGCAGGGTTGTAACATGCGGACAGAGCAACCGAGATGCGAACTCGAAGGTGGTCCTTTTTCACAGTTGTACGTCTTGTACGGGGAGAGGAAGAGGCAGAAATAAGATCGTCCTGCCGGCAGGCCGGAGCATGCAGTTCATATAGCATTTGGTAAAAGCAGCTTGTATTTGCTTAAGTACTGAACTAGTTGAGTAAACCAGAATTATTCACTAGGTTGAATCATAGGTCTTTTATATACCATATAGTTTTTTTTTTTATAGAACGACACACGAAGACAGCGCAGTTAGATCTTCGATGTCATCACTTTCGCAATTTCGTGGGGTATGTCCCATCTTCGTAGTCCGGTGGCCATCTTATCCTCCTGGTGGCTGCCTACCTATTTTTTCCACTCAACCTCACTCAACCCCACTTAACCTTCCTTTTCCTTAAGTTTCCTTTTCAGGTCTACCTAGAAGCACCTTGGCCTATGAGGACCATGCGCGGCTTTCATACGGAAAGCTTCTTTCTGCACAAACCTCTTCCTCCCCCTCTTATCACTCCCTTCGCTTTCACCCGCTCAAGTCCAGCCGTCAGTCCCGTTTCCGCCTGCTAGCTCTTGTCTGGCCTAGCGTCGAGGCCTGAACGCTAAGGGAGCTTTTAATGAACACCACCCTAAGGAATGACTTACATCTCCACCTCCAGTCTCTCTCTTACCTGGCACTCTTTATAGGGCAGGACGCGAAACCCCTGCTGTTCTGTGCTTTTGCCCAGAACGCCGACGCCAATAGTCAGCGCTTCGGGGTCTCAGTGCCGCTACTGTAGCTGCTACCTCGGCCGACCGCTGTCATACTTCCCTGTCGTTTGTTCTCCCACCTTCTGACGCGAATGCTGCCCACTGTCGGACTCCTGAAGTCTCCTAAAGCTTTAAGCTGGACCGCTCCAACCAGCAGCTTTGCCGCCTTCCTCGTCGTCTTTCGCTTTATTATATTTACCGTTCACCATAAAAACAAACTCACTCGCGGACTATTGACCTGCCCGCCGCTTACGCCGTCAGCAGCTCTTGCAGCCCGCTCTCCTGTTTTGTCGTCTATTAAAGGCGGATATAGTAAATTTCTATTCGGAGGTGGCAGTAGAGGCTGTGGCGCCAGCAGTGGTGCCAAGACTTCGGTGGAACAACGCCACCCCCGCCGTTGAGTAGCTTGAAGGCAGGTAGTTTGGCAAAGCGAACGCAGGCATGGCAGGCGCTTATTGGAGCTAGACGAACTCCTGACAGGCCTGGTCCTTCTTAACTCCGCTTTTACTCACCCATTCACTCCTTTTCTTTGCTATTTTTTTCTTTCGAAATTACTGGGGATACTGGAATGCTTACCGCCCTTTCCCAAAGAGCATCTCTTCCCACAGAATAACGTATACCGGTTAAGTAATCATCTTGTCAACCGCTGGTAGGAAATGGTGAAAGCTTGCTTTAGCGAATAGCAGCGCAAGAAGAAGATACAATTGAAAGGGACATTAGGAAAATGCGGTAACCAGGTTGAACTAGTTGATATTAAAGCTATCACTAATAATGGATATTACCGTTTAGTCGCTATGACGAGCTGCCCTTTATCTACACGAGTGCTCTGATTAACAAGCAATATAAAGGGATACAGATTAAATGTCTCGTTATTATATAATTCAAGGCCAGATTTTTTCACTATGGAACCCAGCTAGCTTATGAAACTGACTCGTGATTTGCTCTACAGAACAAAGTACATTTTCGATATATAAAGCGAACATTATGGATTACTTTATTCTTAAACACACATAATTATATAGAGACAGTTGTAAATTTATTCAGGTATCATCTCGACGTAGCTGTTAACATTGGAAAGTGTATCAGTGAACTTGAAAACGAGCCATTGCTATTATTTAGAAAAGACTGAATTACAATTGCAGTTCATCTACAGATCTAATATAATATTTTAAGTTTGATTTTCATGCTGCACCGAGCTAGGCATTACCTTTAAGAAACCCCATCGAGTATGCAATCTACTTCGGGTCTTCACGCTGGCCTTATATCTTTCATACTAAGCAGCACACCGGTCCTCCGCAGTGTGTATACTCAGGGTAAAGATAATTTGATTTGGTTCATTAGTTGATTAGCGTGCTCAATGGTTCTAAATACACTTCTATTCGTCAATTACGAACTTTTCTCGAAAATAATTTTTAGCAGTTCACAGACTTGCACTTTATACTCTTCCAACCTCTCAATATGTATCCTTCATTCGAGAGCCTGCCCTGCCCTGCCCTGCCCAACATTTATTCCATTTGCTACTTCATTACTTTTCCCGGCAAAATCCGGGCTGATACTTCCAATCGCCAGCTGCGGTTCCTGCTGGCTACGACCATCGACATAACCCCATAAAAGAGTCGCCCAATTCTCTCTGTTACCCTCTGGCTTTTCCATGCAATCACAGTTTTTTATCGTCGTTGTCCCTCGTGGACGTCGTTCTATCGTATTCCCTTTAGATGTGTCAAGTCGCAGGAGAAACTGACGCCTTTCCTTTTTCTTTGTCCTCTTGTATATATATCCTCATGTATAAGCATGTTTCTTTCTCAAGAGCGCTAGACCCAGCCTGAAGTTGTAAGTAAGGAAAGCTGCATTCAAAAACCCAAAAGCTTCAGCATGCCTGTCATCTGTATTTTGGCCTATTTGATCTTTCTTTTTAAGAAATAGCGGAAAACCTTGCAAAGCAGCGTTGACTCGTGTCAGCGTTGGTGATGACCGTCTAGTACTCTTTGATCTTTCGAGTCATTGTCGCCCTTTTTACGATTGTGAATTAGGAAGCAGGATGGACATTAAGGCGGTCAAATAGAAAAGGAGGATGTAGTGACCGCTTGTAGCGCGCTTCAGTCACAAGGGAGTTCAGGAACCTAGAAACAGTAGAGGCCAAAGTACGAGACCCTGACTGACCTGTAGGCCACTTTTGCCTAGACTTTTTAGTTTATAAGGAGAAAGCAGTTAAAACTATCGTTGAGCTAGTAGTACATAGGATAGGAACTCAAGCCATGCCTGTAGATTATAGTTACCTCTTTTATTTCGTGAATAATAGTGCACTACGGGTTTGAATTTGAACAGACGCGTGTTGAACATTAAAATTGTTAGGCGGACAACCGTGCACAGTTTTTTTTTACTGTTTCATGATTCCACCCACCGTTCTTGAGCTGTTTCTAAAACATCACCTTTGACGTAGAGCTTTAGTAGGCCTAAGTGTAAACTATAGTAACATTCGAAATCTACACCCACAAAATTGCACGCACAGACAATGATTACTTAATGGAGCATATTGAACTTTATAATTAGACTCATGATTGAAGAAGGCCTAGGTGCCACCTATTTAAACTAATACTCAACTAAAAGTTCAATCAAAAAATAAGGCTTCATTATGTTAGTTACTCTAAATTGTTTAGAGGCCTGTTAAAAATTAACGCAAAGGGCTACGTAGTCCGTGCCTTCGTCCACCGACTATATAGCCCCACAAACGTAGGTGATATCCGTTAGACCTTAACGAAAGCTTACAAATGATCAAACTACCGTCTCTCCTTCTTTTTTTTTTTATTTTAGTATAACCATATTGTATATGCTGGTCCTTCTCTTAGCCCTTACATCGTTTATCCTAGTATCAAATAATCATCCTACTTGCCATTCCACCCCTTGTAACTTCGTCAATAGTGCAGCGTCTGACAAGCCCTACCGTTTTCTTTAAATACGTTTTCTCTCGGCGTGTGTATTGCTTGTATTCTCACAAACGTTTGCATCACATAAGTAACGCTACGATTTTATTGTGCTTTTTTTTTTTACCTATCTCTCGTCAGTCTTTCTTCGTTTACTCAATGAATAAGCGTGGTAGGGTTTGCGCACTCCTTCTCGAACTCCATCTTCCTTCCAGGCTTAGTTGTCGCGTACTCTACGCGCATGTATATGCTGCTTATACACAGAAGCAAAAGATACGCAGACACCTCAGGGGAGTAGATCGTTCTCACAATGGATTTTCTCCTTTCAGCCTTTGCTCTGGTATTTCCTCAGCTCTACATCGCTTTGCTTGGTCGAAGCCATATTTTTTCCTATCCTAGCCTTTACCGCCTCCCTAGTCCTTACTCCTTTTCCTACTGATGCGCGATTCGTTGTCTTCACTGATAGACAGTGAACAAAAGCAGCTTTTTTCACATCCCTGTTTCTACCTACTGGGGTCAATGGAAGCCCCTAGCCCTTCAGCAAAACGTAGCTTCAGCCGGGGTCGTGCCGACGACGTTGCTCCTCGACTACTTTTTATTTACCTTCCCTCTGAAAATTGTAGTCATTTCTAACGCCTACGCTGCCGTCGATGATTCGAATGATTCACACACTTTTTTCGGTTTTCCTTTCTCGCTCTATTCGCGTCAGAAAACCTCGTTCAAAGTTCGCCATTTTCATTTCTCTTATTTACCCCAGTTTCTACTCCGTGTTTTTTTTCTTCAAAGCTTTCCTTCTTTTCTTCTGTATTAAAGCAGTCTCTATTTTCGCGTTTGTGCTGCAGCAGTATAGCTAAGCTGTCAGGTTTGTGCTACAGCTGCTGCTGCTGGTGCTACTACTCCGGCTTTTTTCACAAGAACAATTTTTCTCTATTGTGTTCTTGTCGCATCTTTTAACTCCCGTTTTCGACCACCATCACCACACCGGTACCGTTGCGGCTACTGTTATCACTTCTAAGTGTGTCACCTTCGCTGCAAGTGGCCCACGCATCCAAGGGGGCCAACGAAGGTGAAGTTGGACGAGCCTACTTAAAGCCCCCGCGTTCGTCTCCTGGTTAGTCCTGTTCTTAGCACACAGGGATTTTCGGGACGCTGGCCGCGTTTTAATCCTCAAACAGGAAAGAGCTGTGCCTGCCACCAAATTCGTCACCTAAGACTTCCGCACGTAATCCCAAACGCTTCTCGTCTTTCTGTTTTTGTCCTATTTGTTTTCTATTTTTCTATTTTGTTTATGAGTTACTTAGATGCTTCTCATATCCTTTATAAATTACATCTTCCTAGTATTGCAACTAAGCTTGAGCTGCAGAACAACTGTTCCAGGATACAGTCACCAACCGGCCTGTGATGTAGCTAGTCATTTAAACAGATAACCAACATCCTCTGACAGAAAAATCTGCTAATATTACATTGAGGGTTGACCTGCTATCCTTAAAAGAAACTGGTCCACTCGTCTGTTCATGTTGTCGTCATTGGCCTTTCGAGCTCGACCGAAAAATACTCGAGGTCCAGTGTAGCAGCTCGAAGACGTAGTGACTGATGAAAGAAACCCACTGGCTGGGAAGCGGAGGTGCTGAAAAAACCGGAGAGAGAGAGACAGCGCAAGTGTGCCTGCGGACAAAAAAGGCAGCAAAAAAAACCAGAGGAATGAAAAAGATACGGAAAGACAGCGTCGACCAAAGAATGCGAGTTAGATTGAAGAGATATACTTCGAATGATAGAAAACATCTCCTGTAGCACCGGCGACGGGAACGCCGGTTACTTCGTTGATAGTTTCGTCGTAGGATGTTCCTTTTTCCTTGGGTGGCTTCTCTTAGCCGGTCTCTATGTTTCCCGCCCACCATTGGCAAGCTGTTCAACCACTGCTGCCAGCTTCTGTAGTCAATTTCAATAGGTTGACAACAAGGAAAACCGTCCATTGCGCAGCCTGCCGCCAGCTTGCGCTATCTTTTCAATTAAATTTATCTGTATCGTGCGTCCTTCTAAGCCGTCTCCCTTCTCCAGCGTCCTCGAAATGCCGCCCCCTATTTTCACCTTGTTGATGCCGCCCCTTGCGTAGTCTGTACTGATCCGTCATACTGGCTTTCTAATCGTTATTGTCTCAATCGTTGTTTTAGGAGAGATTCTCGACAGTCACTGAATAGGTTTGACTCATCCCTCCGCCATAAGGCTACTGTAAGGCCTGCGTCGACAGACTGTTCAAGCTATCGACGGAATTACGAGCCTTATTACCTGCTTGGCCATCTCTGGTTCCCTTGAGGAAGAGCCCAGTGGCATTTCGAACTGAATTCGGACAGAAAGAACGTCTCGGCACACAAGTCGCTATTCTGACTCCGTAAAATTAGTCATGCATTGGACACCATCTAAAGGCAAGCATGTCCTGAGGCATTGGCCTTTGTGCTGCCATGCTGTGCGCGCTCTACTGTTGTTATTATATTATTGCTAAACTAATACATTATATTTCTCTAACTCTATAGAATAGCAATTGCCTATTGTGGGCATTGTCATCAAAAGTTCTTCGGGACATGGAGGCTGGTAGATATGTGCAAGACATCTTTTAATTTCATGTCTCTTTCAAGTGTGTAATATGTTGAAGTGTTCTCGACTCACTTCATTTAAAATTGCGTTTGAAACTATGCGCTACCTATGGCATGCATCGCAAGTCGCACAGCAACTCGACGGGTATGTGGGGGGGGGGGGGGTCATTGAATTTTCCAACTATTTTAACTGAATAGTGTCGGCCGCTTGATTGGTTGGTTGATCCCTTCGATTAATGTTGGCTCAACGCGCAACGGTGTTTTCCATTGGCAGTCCCTGTCCGGCTTCACAGTTATTGATAAATATATCTCCATATCGAGAGCGAGTCTATGAGCGAACAATATCCGGTATGTGTGCGTATCTGTTTGAGTTAATCCATGCCATTCGTTTCATGTTGTCTGATCCGAATACAATGGGCTCTAGTCGTGTGTCTGATTGTCTCGTTGTCGCCTCAGCGCTTTTGTATTCAATCCGATTCGAAAACTGATTTTAGTCGTCCACCGCTAACGACAATCTTAGATTCATTCGGTGTTCTCAATGTGGGTGCGCACAGTGAAGAATACCTTCCCGCATCCTTAGCGTTTTCGTGCACCTTCTCGGTTCCTACTTAGATCCGACACCTTTACCTTTTTCCTTCTTGCGCCTGTTCGTGCTGCCGATTTTCCTTCCGACTGTCTCCGATTGTGGATTACTCAATGTAATCCCACTGGGAATTCCGCAAATACAACGGGCGAGTTGGCGTCGGACCAAAGCAACTGATAGCTAGGTAAAACGCTGGAAACTTCACGCGTCCTTGCACCTAACGTCTGTAGCAGTGGTGGTTGTGACGACGGCAGCTCGAATAGCTGCTGCAGTCGTGGCGATTGAAGATCTTCGTAGAACCTAACCGAGCGGACCTGCTGGGACTCCGCGTTGCAGAGTCTTGAACAGCAACGGAATTCAACGGATGTGCTAATGGCTTCGACACCTATCAGAAAATGGCAATACAAAGAACGGCGCCGATCGAGAAGAAAGACAGCCGGTAGAAAATACCATGCGACTCCTTTCGCAGCTAACACTGATTGAGATTTTGGCTTAGATTAAAGCTGATGAGATAGGCGAAAAAGTTCCCCATAGGTAAGAAAAGGTGAGAGGATATTACGGACGTGTATTATTTTGCGCAGCTGAGAGGTATAATTGTATAATAAATATTATAGTTTAAATAATTTCTTTCTGAATGTTTATAATAGAACATAATTGACGAAATTTCACACCTGTTTGTGAACAGCATTAGATTCGGGGCTAAATGGATGCTTTTTTTGCCTAATCGCCCTGGGCATCGTTTTGTTACTCCGTCCATTTGGTCGTTTACGTTAGAAATAAACATTAGTGTTGTACTATTTAAGGTCTATTAAGGACAAATTTTTACTGGTTATCGGCCTATTTAGTTTTGCAAAGCAATAAAACGGCTTTTAGAATTACCATATGTAGCTATAGCCGCTAATTGACATTTCTCAGTTTCTGCCGCTTATATAATGTAACGTGATCATGGACGCTGCTATTACCCCAAGTGATTTGAGAAATCGAGGGAATTTTTTACACAAAAAAATCATTCTGGCGCCCAACGTGACTTAGAATTAGGCTGATGCAGCGTCAGGAGTGCGCTGGTAACTCGGCCAGATTCCGCCTAGATAAAATGGACACCTATCAACGTATACGATATTCTGGGAACTAGTATTTTAGCTAAAATTATCAATTGGTCCGGTTATTTTTTTTCAGTGTTCTGGTTAACTCATTATAGTTTCGAATGGCACATGTTGATTATATATAATTTATAATAATTACCTCATCTGTGATCTACTATAGGAATTAAACGACAAAAGCGATACAGCCAGTATTTTGTAATGTGCCTTAAAAATTTCAAAAACAAAAAATGAATTAAGCTGAGATTTCTATTGGAAGAGCACATGGACGCCTTCGCGATTCATCGTGCTTTCGATACATCATTGACATGCAGGAATAGCATTTATTTCATCAGTCTGTAGTTTCCATCATGTCATCACAGACAGACACATAAACATCTATGCTGCTTTTCTGTTTTACTCTTCGGACTTCACCTACGCACTTGTGCATTTATACAGCCAAAGGTGTCTACGATGTGCAAATGTTTTGGCTATCATGACAGCTTATATGGAGGAATAGTGCAAATTTAGCGATGAGCAGGAAGCTGCCCTTTTGGCTTACCTTTTATTAAGCGTGCAGTGTACAGTGTCTTCAAAGGCAGTTGTATCTTCACACAGACCCGCACGGTTTCACTAGGCTAGACACGCAGAGATTCGGGCACACACTGCATGCAAGTCCTAGTTGACAAACATACAGCTGCCGGAAAAATGCATAAACAACGACACAGGCCACGAAGCAAGCCACCGTCCGGCCCTGCTGTGTCTCTCTACATTCTTCAATATCGGCTGTGCAAGTACAGTCTTCTCGACGAACGAGCCCGTCTGGGGGTTATTGTAGGAAAAACAGTCCAAGCTGATCGCGGGTGAACAGGGTAACACGAGCTTGGAAAAAGCTAGGGCCTGCTAGACTGGATGACGAGCACAGAGCGACGAGAAAGGACGCAAAAGGAAGCAGTTGTTTTCAATGCGGTGGGCGTGTGGCATAAATGCAAATACCAACGACGAAAACGACTGCGGGATGACGGTTTCAGAGGACGACAGTGCAACGGGTATTGCGTCGTCGGGAGATCTAGGGGTAATCTGGGACGAGAGGAGAGCTGGCAAAGGGTAGAGGGGAAACGAGAGGAGTACCATTTGGAGACACGATGGCCGGTTTTGGTCGGCAAGCAGAACTGACATTACAGGCCATGTGGCGTCTGATCGAGGTTGTGGGAGAGACTAGTGGTAGTATTGGTCAGGCACTAGTCGAGATTGCGGTAGACGAAGGCGAGAGGATCGCGCGGTAAAGGGGCTCGTGACGGCCTGAGTTTGGCCCGTTCACAAAGGATAAGGGGTAGCAAGAGTACCGGAGCTCCCCAAAGGCGTTTAGTGGTCGGGTGCGGTAAAACGACGGAACTCGACAAGCGAGTTCTTCCTGTTGTGAGCACCCGCAACGGCCGTAACAAAGACGGCGATGGTGGCGGCAGCGGTAGTAGGGACGGAAAGCAAGCGCTGAAGAACGTTCTCCACGCAGTGGGCGTTTGAGGAAAACCTTCGAATATGGAAATGAATCTAGAAGCGGTCGCAGAACCGCGGCTGCGGTGAGCGACGAGACGAAACACAGAGTAAGGAATAAATTTATTCGTCTGCCGTACGACAGCAGAAGCAAGCTTACCAACGACAACAACGGCGAAAACAAAAACGACAGCCCCGGCGATATAGCAGCCTTCATTGAAGGACTTAGCAGGCAGCGACAGGCAGCTACCTACACGCAACTCTCCTACATGTTCGACTTGGACCAGCCGTGCAAGCGGACGCGAGACGTGGAAGGGAAAAGCGCACCAGAACCCCTTCTTTTTCACCCTATCCTCGCTTTTAGACAAAAGGCGAACGTATACCTGCGATGCCCCTGGATAAACGAGGATCTTTAGGCCAACGCTCACCGAAATCATAGGTGGTGTCTCCAATTTAACTTCCATTTCCAGCTCCGGCCGTTCTTTCCCTTATCGCAAGAAAAGCGACGCAAGACAATAGCATCGAGCGGAACAACATGGATTGGGAAAATGTTACCCAGCAGGAAATGGCAGTTGTTCAATAGGTAAATGGGTAAGGCGCTTATATAGGGTAAGGAATAGTGAAATGCGATAAAAGGGCGCTAGGGTAAGATTGCACAAACGAATGTATGAGACTCGCCTCTCCGCGAAAACAAACAAGTGAAGAGAGGGAAGAGAACGAGAAACTCAGAACAGGTTACTGCAGCGAAAGCAATGACCGAAAACTTTGAAGATATTCGACAGATTGCCAGTGATTTCATATTCGAGAGCGCGCATGCTTGCAGGTTACTGTCTTGAGAAATAAACTGCAGCTAGAAAAGTAAATGAAGCTCCCTTCAGAGGTATGGTACTACTGTAGTACCCAATATAGAGTGTGAGTGAAGACCCTTGCAGGAGTTTTTTGCTCTGTAGCAGACGACGGACGGGAACGTCGACAGTAACCACAATAACAACGACGTCCCATTTTCCTCTCTTTTCTTGTTTTTCCTTTTTCCACTCCATCGTTTCTGCCACTTCTAGAACGCAGGCCACTGCCATAGTCCGGCAAACGACTACATAATTCGTTCAAACGGGAAGAGAACCGCACTTCCTTTTTTCGAATGTGGTTACGTCGCACCCCGTTGTTCGCTCTGTTTACGAGTATCGCTTGCAGTAGCTCTCGATCTGCATGTCGTTGCCTACAAATGAATATATGAAGAAAACGGATAAAACGACTGGTAGCTTCGGCATTGAAAATATTAGAGAAACGGAAAGAACAAGGTTTTACATGGACCAAGTCGACAAGATAAAAGATTCGCGTCGTTGGCGTAGCCATGGCCATAGTCGAATCACCCTGCTGGGGGGTAGGCTCTCCTGCTGGCTGCTGCCGGTACCGGGAGAGCACCTATATATATTATATGCATAATATTGCTCGGTATATGGCTCGTCGACGAATGCGACAGAGGAGGCGGTTTCAATTTGAAATTTGCCAGCAGCTCTACTGCAGCAGTTGCGCTGGTGGGGGGGACACAAACGAACGAAGGATCTGAAAAGATTTCGGAGATGTAGACATTGCAGTAGTTCTAAGGACATCTTCAGACGTCGGGATACCGAGGAACGCTAACGAGGCAAGGATAAATGTCCAGAAGCACACGCTAGCGGATCGTCGTTGCGGGCGCCTGCCGCCTCTAATGGTCCAACGCAGTGCTGGTTGTGGCTAGGAGCAACGTCGGTTGCTGGGGGTTGTCTAGGGAAGATGAATAGATTTGGTGGATGGTAGAAATACAGGTTGCGGACGGCGATCACCGAAGTACGACTGGCAAATGAGGCTGGCATGTAGGCAAACGATGAATTGGTGATCTCGTTTATAGTCGTGGTAAATGGGGAAATGACGTTTGGGGACTTTTTCAGAAAGCGAGAAAATGAAGGGAGCAAGTAACCACTATGGTAAAAAAAAAGAACCGTTGAGAAAACCGCTGGCAGTACACGAATAAATTGAAGCTGTCTATCTGTTCGGGTGTCTCTCGTTGAAAATCGATGATTGCACGTATCTATTGGAAAAGTACAAAAATGGTTTAGACTTAGGAAAAAATCGAAACTCTTACGATAGATTGGCCTTGCCAAAAAAACAAGGCCTAATTCAGGTATTATTCACTAGAGCATGTACTAATTAATTCGATTGCAAGAAGAACCATAAATTACTTTTAAGTGTCCTATCTTAACAATAAATTTTAATGAACGAGAGTCAATGAACTAAAGATGGACCGAATTCAACGTGAGAAGTATCGCAAAGTTAACGATAGCCGACTACATGCATCATTATCGTAACAAGTAAATTTTTTGCATTAAATAAATTAAATAACTTTGCCTTGGTCACTTAAACCTGCTGAACAGTCGCTCCTTTGGTCTCTTCTTGACTCAGTTGGTTGCCTGTCTTCAAATTATTTCTTCTCTACCGCTTCCTACAGCAGAGCATCGCCCGTCGCTCGTTGGCTTCAGGTTCTCTGTCTCCGGATTGAGAAGCACTGGCTTACTAACCCTCCAGTCAATCATGGTCATTGTGGCCTAGTACGGTTTTGGCCGTGGCTACGGCAGCGCATACAGAGGCGGCGGACGGTTGCATCCATCTTTGCTAGGCTGCCTGTGTCTCGCTTTCTTTGCTTTCTTTTGCGTCATCAATGCCGTGTCGCTACCTTCTGCTTCGACTATTTTTGCTATGTCCTCTCGGCACTTTATCGTCCTTACAAATCATACACGGGTCCTACCATGGGCTCCGCTAGTATTAGAGATGTCTACATGCTTTCTTCACTGCACAAGACAGACACATGCGCAGATATACCTCAAGAACTTCATTTTCCATTCAGCTTTTCGCTTTCGGTCTCCATCCCGCCGAAATATGCTTTGGGGGCGTCACTGCCTCAGCCAGTCTCGCTTGTTGAGAAAACTATCTTTATCCTTAACACACTCCTTGGCAAAGCATTGCTTGGCAGTCTGTTTTGCCCTCGTTATTCTAAAAGGTCGTGCTCTTGTGAAGCTCGGAGCCTCTCATCGCCTTGCAACCGCACTGACAGAAACTTAAACGATGAGGGCTGGATGGCTTCGAGCTGTACCAATAACATGGGACAGACAGCAACGTAGCGTTCCAGCAGTTTCAGAGGTACAGGCGGCAATACCAATACTAAAACAGGGATAACCCTAGTTTCGATGTCAACTGCAAACATCAGACGTAGAAGAAACAACTTCGCACGGTTCTTGCATTACAAAAAACATGAATGCATGGGTTTTTTTGTGACGACTGTATGGACACTAACTATGACAGTCATGCGCTTAAAAATGCTGATCGAAGCTGACAGCGCGTTTCGGTGAGAGCTGACGGATGGAATAACGTCACGCGCATCAAGCAAATATGCGTTCATATGAATACAGCGAGGTGCAAAATACAGAAACGAAGATGAAACGATTCATGATGAATACATACGGCAGAATAATATCCTATGCATCTCCTGGTTGCTAGGTAATGATACATCAGAGCACATAGGGGCCAGTTAGCAGAGGAAAAAGAGGCCTTACTTTGCTTACTAAGAGAAAATGAATATGAGAGGGTGTTCGAACCCTTGAATCTTTATCCTAGTCACTGCCATCTGCATCTTACCGGTTTCAGCTAGAATTGATAGACATGTCAGACCATGTCCGGGAGTGTCCATGCAGGGCAGATGGCTTGTGCAGAAGAGGAAGGCACTAACATTTCGGAAAAAATTCGCAATCTAACGACGCTTGCTCTTAACGTTGGGCCATCGGAAGCGAAGCAGCAGACGTTCTCGACCTTCCAACCTTCTTCCTTCTCCAGCTGCCATCTTTACTCGTCACTACTTGTCCTCGGAAGTTGTTAGACAGGAGTTTAACCAAGAGCATAGATGAGGAAGGCTAACGAGCGGTCGAGTTAGCTCCCCTAGCCTTTGCCTACAACAACAAGCGTCGCTGTATTGCGTCCTTGAAACCTACCAAAACTTATGTCCTTCTCCCGCTACGAAGAAGGCAGAAGTTGTTTTGACGAGCTACTATTAGCGCACGTTGGCGAAGATACGCCAGGCAAAGCAAACTAGACAGATGGAGTATTGCTTAATTCTTAGCCAACCTGCTTTAGGCGGGAGACATATTCGAAGCCAGCAAGCTTAATATCAGCATAGTCATGAATAGAGAAAGCAATGAAGGAACTACTTCAAACCTGAAGGAATTTCGAGAGGGGACAGAATATTTTGAGGAAATGGCGACTAGTAGTTCCACACCGAATGATATTGCTAAACGCTCATTCAAAAATCTGCAAAGAAATCGTAATGAATGGCTGAGCCCTTGCAGAGTGACATAGTGAAATTTTCAAAAATAGTAAAAGGCAAAATGTTATATTTTTATATTCTCACTGCCATAATGTGTGGCTAAGTTACCTTATTTAATTAGTTGATCTATCTCAAAGTACAAACGCTAACTGACATTATGGTTATTTATAGTTGTTCCTTATTCGAACTATCAAGTGTACGCGATGGTCTTTTTCCTTATACCATAACCTTCTGTCTCAAAAACTTCAATAGTTAGTGTAAAGCCTTTATACGTCTAATAAAATTGGGAACATCTGAGATCATCTCACCAAAGGCAAGCCAACAATGCCTATGGAAAATAAGGACAGTTTGCGCACACGTACAAAACCTAGATCCAATTGCTGCTACGCATAACAGACATATTTTGGTAGGATGAAAAATACGGCTTGCCCGCATGTCGAATTTGATGCCCTACGAAGTGCTGCCTAGGCAATAAAATAATTCAATGAAAATTCTCTTGTAATATCCACAAGCGGAAAACGATACTAACATTGCAAGATTATAAGCCCAAGCTGGTTCTGATTAAAATCATTGTCATTAGCGTACCGATATTTAATTGAAATGTTAAATGTCCCCGGGACGGATGGTTCTAAGCTGGTCACAGTTCAGTAAGATGGATGTGTCTCATACGTCAGGTGAGATAAGACGAAATGGACGACATCCAGGGTAAATATATGTTACCCTACGTCTAGTCGCCATTTGTTTTTTTTTGAGCGGCTCGCCTATATATTGGCGAACACACAAGTCGTTAGGCTTCAGGCGGAACCTACTCCATGCTAACAAACTTCATTTTGTTACTTTTTATTAAAATGACAAATTTATATCACTTTAGTAAAAGCTATGTGATCGTTATTTATTTATCAGGCCAGAAAATAATAGGATTTCGTTTGAAAGTGGATTAACGGACGAAATATATACAGCAACACATTCAGCTTCATTGTAATTGTGACTCGAAGGCGAGGTCTTGATTTATGTTTTGTTAAAAATTATCCGTCTATGATGCCGTCGATGTGTTTGGAGGAACACTTTACATCTAAAATAAACTTTAGTAACTAATACGCGCAATTTTTCATATTCTATTTACACTACTTGAAGCCGTTGAAAGTTTGTAGTCTAGAAGGTTATCCCGGCAGTATCAACCTAGGACCGACTCCCGTTACTAATATAGCATGTTAATATAATATACGATAATCCTTATCGTCGCAAGCCAGCCCGCCATATAATGCGAATGGCGAAAATTATGGATGCTTGTTAAGGGAAATCCGTTTCTGAGGTTTCTCATTCCTATCCTAGATCCTAGATCGATAGTGACATACGCTGCAATCAGCCTTTTTTAATAAGGACAACGAAGATTATTTTTACGCACCGTCAAAGGGCAGGAGAGCACATCGAGTTGCGATTCCCTGCTCTCTTCGCTGCGTACGGCTCAGGCCAACTATGTGGACAACTGTGACTATCCCTTTTCCATCTATTTCACCGCACCAACAGCGTAGAGGTCAAATAATAAGCTTACATAATTATAATGTTAGTAACGTAAGTCGGAGCCTCCTTCCGTTAGAAGAAGTTCATCGCTTGCGTGATTACACGCACTCACTAAGTTTCGCTGCGCGATATCGTAACTTCGTTTTCAGGACACATATAGTCCTTTTAAATAAAACGCCTAGAGCGGGTTGTCAGCAGCATCGTTATTTCCGACCGGAGCTGCCACGACCCGTGAATAACATAAATGATTACCGACCGCTTTCACCAACAAATTTGCTTGCCAGAGCTCGAATGCCGAACAAAGAAAGCAACAAAAAAATCACAATCTGGCGAAAATAACGTTTAGTCAGTCAGAGATAAGCATTCCTGAAAATGCACATAACGCCATTGAGATCATCGCCGAATTGGAAGAGAAGTCAGAAGCAGTAACTGGCCTGCAAGCACTTGAACGAGCCAAAGCTGGAAGTCCAATTGGAAATTGACGCTGAACGAGCATAGTTTGGCCCGAGCAGCATCTCCATCTCCTCAAAAATTCACGCCATGTAAACCACCCCGTTGAATATGAAAATGGCTTCCACGACTGTAGAAGCGTTGCCTCACCTCGCTTCCCCTCTATCTTTGGAAAGACCTGATTTTGCAAAGACTACCTGCCGCCAGTTACTAGCTATTTTTCCGCGTAAAGCATTCCATACCTAACATCCCTGTCGGGAAAAAGACGATGCTGACAGAATGACTTAGAGCGACGTTTTGCCGGGAAAGCTGACAACGAGGGAAGGGTTGCAAAACAGAAAATAATATTGACTCTCAGACAGAGGCGGACAAAATCAAAGGCTAATAATGGAAAGGATTAAAACGTTCATAGCGGAATTGAGCTAAGGGTTAATCTTAATCAGAGAAAACAAGCTTTTTGAGAGAAAAAAAAAAAAGCAGTTACTATATACATTGTTAAATAGAGGGCAAATGTCCTTAACGACTGAACACCTATGTAGCGAAACCCATTTTTGGAATTTTTTTTATTAAAAAAGGAAAATGAACCTAAGTGCTTTAGCAAATCCCGCTTTCACCAAATTGTGTGAAATGTTGATACACGTGTATGGACGCGATGTGTCTTATTATGAAATGAAAACGAATTACAATAGTCGACAGACGGGTCGACAAGGGGCAAATGCATCCTACAATTGCAACTATTATTGCTGCGACCTCGGCCAGCCAATGTACTGTTCCGTATAAACAACACGCATTTTCACGTAAATCGAAGAGGATTTCCTATTCTGCATCGTTGCTTTTGTTACTGCCGCCACAGCGATACGATTTACTAATAAGTGGCCCCTCGCGAGTCGTCTTTCACGCTGTTCTCGGACTTGCCTCTTTCGTGCAGTTATGCTATTTCGTTTAGCACACAACGACAAAGGGGCAAATACCCGGGTGTTCCTTTGTTCGAGCTACTCTTTCTTAGCTTTGGGTTTTTCCTGTCATCCTCAGCCTTTGACTTTTCTCTATTCAGCGTGTGTATGTTCAGGCCTAGTCCAATAAAAGCAAGAGGTAGTCAGCGAGTTTTGCGGGACTTCTGGCCTCCGCGAAACAACCAGCAGAGGAATACCAGCATTAATTATAATGACAAAACAGTAAAAGAATAGGCTCTTCGAAAGCTTTTTTGCCTCATCGATGGATGCAGTCAAATCTCGATCACTCAGCGATCCACAAACGCCTATTCCGCGCCAAGCACGCCAACTGGATTGTCTTGGCCGCTGTGTCCGGGACTTCGCTCATTTAGGGGTAAGCAAGTATTCGGTTCACTGAAGCGATCACTCTCCCACTTACGCAACTGTCCATAGATATTGTGTCCGGTATTGCCTGAAACGATTAGGGTTGGCAGGTCGGCAGGCGCTGTTCACATCTTTAAGGCCTCGATAAGTACCACAACAACCTCGATATATTGTTCAACATGGCTATTGCCCTGCTTCATCTTTGGAGAAGAGGTCAAAAAAGAGCCCCCAGAGACAACTAGAGCAGAGGGAATAAGTATCGCTTGCGATAAACGTGGTAAAATACTCACACTCTTTCGATATATATATATACAAATGGACTCAGATGTGTATTCAAGATATGTCCATAACGTTAATATGAATTGCGATATACTTATTGCGCAAGCGATTTGGGAGGGTAATACAGATAGAACGACATAAAAAAACGACAATAACTGCCATCGTCGGACAATCCTTGGAGCACATAGGCCTCAGTCACTTGGACTATACTATCTAAAAAATATGTCACGGTATTAGAAATACTGCATTCATATGACAGTGAGATCATGGGAGGGTAGTCGAGACTGCTCTTTTTTAGAATCTAATTATAGGTAGTTAGTTAGATTATATTTAGATTAATTGGATCTATAATTAAAAATATTATATTGCTGCCGAATCGTTGATAATCGGTTTTTAACTAGATCATTTTCTAAAAACCCTTAGTGTAATTAAAATGCTGAAAGTATTTGTGCAATAATAGTACTTTTAATTTGTTAATTTATATTGCCTAAACGCGACTGACGATAGCGGAGTGCTGAAACAGGCTTTAATTGTAAAGAATAACAAACAACCGCTTTTTTTTTTATAAAACCTTAGCTGAACTCAAGAAATCCGTGAAGTTCTAGTAGGTTTATCCCTTATAATAACTGATAACCATAAATCTGATATTGAAGCATCTCGTTCGAAAAATATCTTTGAAAAAATGTGTTGAAAACTATTTTATTGCGGTAGCATATACCGAAATGGGGTGGCTGTGAGTATAAGGACGAAAGCTGGTTGGTGCATAATTATTTAATTAGTCTCGAGTTGCTTCGCCCTTGCAAATCACGACCCAAGCAGGTGAACTTGAGTTTTTTTCTTTAAATGAGTAAGTGAAGTCTCCTCTGACCTTTCTGAATTTCCACTACTATGAATCCGATCCACTGAGGTAATCGGCTGGCAATACCCGATGGGCCACCTCTTTTTTCTTATCATTAAATATCTGATCTTGTTAATGATTGCTATTTCGATCACTAAATTTCATATTAGTAACTAAGAAAAAACTAGCTTTTGAATTCCGCTTAGGTACTGTATCGAAACTGTACTAAACTGTATCGAAAGTCTTCCGTTATTACATTTTATAACTAAAACATACTTCAACGTTTTGCTAGCTTCATCGTTGTTCAGACGCCTTCAAATGAAACGAAGAAAACGGAGTTCTAGCTTTACGCAAATACTCCGGCGCTGTCAACGTTGTGTTCAAAAATCAAGCGCGATCAATTAAAGTTTTTTGTTTCATTGCTACAATTGCCTATTCTAATCTATATTTAGATTGGCATCAAAGAAGTAGCGGACTACAACTATTTATCTCTAATCTGCGCTTAGACTGGTATTAAAGGAAATTGCAGATCCATCTTTGTTGATTTTTCTCCGTGGCTTTTTCAAGTGAGGTAGTATTCTTCGTATCATTATAGACGCCCCAAAAAAAGCTACCATGCTTATTTTGTTTATAAATGTCAACTTATTGCGTTAAAACGAATATCGGCGTCTCCTGCTTTCATTGGGAGAAATTACTTGTTTACAAGGCTTTACTATTCCCCCAAGGACAAATCTTAAGTTTCGAGCCACCTTGTAGATCTGAAGTTGGCAGAACGGACGTATTTACATCATAATATTAGTTCTTTGATTAGTGCCTATCATATTTTGTTATACAAAAGAGTGTGGAATAATCCAAAGCATCTGATTGAACAATCTACTTACTTCTATCCTAGAAAATATAGATCTGTTTGTAGCGTTCTCTGCTTTGATTGTCCCTCCGGGTAGCAGTTCAGTTCCCCCCTTTAAATGAGGGATGGTGCTTAAGTGTTTCCAGGGAGGCTCGTGTCTGTCCCAGAGGTGGATAATACCGGAGCTGTGTGCCGGTTCGGTAGCCACAAATCATTAATTATAAGTCAAATACAATGGTCTTTATTGAAACTGAAACCTATTTACACTTTGGCCAGGTAGGCATAACATAATATGCTATACCCTAACCAGTACTGTGAGAAATTCACTGAACTTTGATATTGAAAAGGTAAGCATCAGTGATTCCTAATGAACTCCATTCCTAGCTTTGGAGCGTTATTAAAAAAAAAGCGACTGTATTATTTATTCTAATAGATAGAACGGAAATAAATAATCTAGAAAAAAAAATTACTGCAGAGGACGTTGATAAACATATTGAATGACCAGTGTTTCGTTGCCTACTTTTGTCGAGATCGTTCTGTTTGAAAACAAATTTTATTTATTGAGACACCTACAAATAACAGTAAATAACAAATAAAAGTAACAAATCAAAGTAAATGTGCGAAAAATTATGAAAACATCACTCAAACTG
The DNA here is from genome assembly GCF_002443255.2 of Varroa destructor. NCBI lineage: Eukaryota > Metazoa > Arthropoda > Arachnida > Mesostigmata > Varroidae > Varroa > Varroa destructor. The sequence goes on from NW_019211455.1 coordinate 8,276,393, forward strand.
TAACGGATCTTTCGTAGAGCTGCGTACATTTCTGAACACGGTGTACTATATAATTTATTCGGCAATTACTCTACCAGGTATTTGTCAGCGTTCCACGTGATGGTGCAGTTGTGGCGTCTTTGCCATTTAGTTTTAGGGCGGTCTAGGTTCGAAACCGGGCGTAGGCATACTTCGCTGCGTGCTCGAAAGAGCCAAGCGGCCAAAGTAATGCTTTTAGTAAGGCAATACCGCAAGTAAAACTGGAAACATTGGGCTTTTAGTTTGAGGACGTGTTTGTTAGCCCCGTATTGGGTTGTAAAATGTAGATTCACCACGCTACGATTTTTCTGCGCAACATTGTCGATTTTACCAATCTGACAAAACGCTTGGTCCTTCCGATGATGAATGAATTGTCGTTACGCTCTCGTTTAAACTGACATTAATTTGCTTTGTCTGGTAGATTGAATCGTTAGCCCAGTTCCTTAACAAATAGCCGAGTTCTCCGCATAAACGGCATCGTACATTGGCAGGAAGTCGAAAGAGGAGGCAGGTTCAATACGGTCGAAATCGTCAAGTTGCTCTACCGCGGTACGTATTCCCAAATTAGTGATTTTTTGGGGCTATATAAGTGCAATTTCCAGGTCACACGTTTTCTGTAAGAAGAGGTTAACCCACTTCTTAATCCTAACAGCAACCGCTAGTGACGTACGTATTTCCAAAAAAATCGACTGATATGAATAAGTTCCATGGCTGAGTAATAAAAGGATCTGGCACACTCAATTTACTTTTCTATTTTCATTAAACAAACAACGATAAGGATGCAGGTGAGAGGATGAATCTGCTTATATCTTAAGCATCTACACTAGGAAAACTCACAAAAACTGTTGCTATCCACAAACTACCTACACCTAAGTGGCGTGGACCTCGCTGTAGTATTATCCGATGTAAAGGTTAAACGCATGTACATCCGACTTCCTTGTCGTATCAGGGCTGATTCGTCATTGTGAGATAGCTTGGCCGAGTAATCTAAATCGCTGATTTTGGGAACCAATTTCTTCGAAGGCTTGTTTTTAAGCTTCACCATACCAACCAAATTTTGGGGTTCTTTAATAAGAGGTTATTACTTACTACAGTTTATTCGGTTAGTGTGAAAAGCAATGATTATCTCACATACTTGGGTTAATGGGCTGGCTTTAGGTTTATTGCACGTATGCACTTCAACTACATGTTCACTCACAACTATTCCTTATTAATTATTATTGAGTTAATTAGGAATAGTTACACAAGCTAACGATCGACCCCAGGTGGAATTCCTGTTCGCAAATCGGGCGCTACGCCTATCCACGACGAGCAACAGTCGTTATGTGCCACGAACAAATTGTACAATGTATATCTATGCCGATCTGAGGTTGAACGAAACACACATCTCGTAATTAGCAGGTTGCCAAAAACATCTTACAATAGAAAATACACCAATGGTACTTTAAACCAGCAATTCGATGGGCTCTTAATTCGACCTAGTCGTACAGCCATTTAAAGATAAATTACCTTAAAATGTGTATCCTCGTCGACGTATATTCTTAGTTTATTTTATGACTTATTTTTAGTTTCCCCATTTGAGACACCCATGTCGGCCTTTCTTTAGTTTTATCTATTTTATTGGACTTAATAACAATCTTCGAACGTTTTTCTTTAAATGCTCCTTTCTCCCGTTTATCTCCTTCACTATATTCAATTAAGTACAACATTTAAAAGTTTTATCGCTTATCGGGGTTTGTTCTTATAGGTGTATGTGCTTTGCGTTGAAACCGAAGCATAACTTAATCGGCATGAGACTTAAAAGATGGGTTTTTTTAGTTAAGAAAACTGAGTATCGATAGCTGTTCTCTTTCGCGTTTTGCCCACTCGACATCAGCCCTTTCGGAGGCAAAGTTTCGAATTCCGTTGTCGTAAGTTCCGGTAAATTCCTACTACTATATGGTAGTGTACGTTCTCCTACAAGTAATTTCTAGGCGTTTGGAAATTAGAATTCATGTTAATAGTATTCCATTGCGAAGACCGAAAACTCATCTCGATTCGGTTAATTTACGTGAAGGTTGCGTGATTAGGAGGCCACCGGACGCATGTCACGGATTCTGGAGTGGCATTTAATGATACAGATAGTTGAGTCAAGAAAAAGCAATAATAATGCTCATTTACAGTATGCACATTTATGGCGGGATTTGTAGCTGTCTAACCTAAATGTCGCTGATCGCTATTACTTTAGTCTTAGTTATTTAAAACCAATATTTTGTTCATTTGAAATTTTCAATTAGAATTACCAGATTGAACTGCTGTCCCCACAGAGTGTGTTACTTTGTTTTTTAGTCGATCCCCTATAACCTCACTTCTATTCGAAGGCTCACTATTTAATTTCTAATACCAACAACACTCTTTAGTTTTCCCTTACGTTAACACGCCTGAGTAGAAAGTGCTTCCAAAGTAGCTAAGCACAGGATCAAGGAGAGTTCTCTCTAGAAGAGTGTACAAGCCTTACGTAAATTAACGGAAGGCTTAGCCTTGAATTAAGTATGTATGGCTTGGAAAAAGGTAACGAGAGTGAAAGTTTACAGTAACTTCCGACAGTAACACTCGAACTTTCGCTATATACAAAATATACAAAAAAACTATATATAAAACAAAAAATATGTGCTAATACATAAAATACTTATTTTACACTTGTGTAGTGCGAATACATCCATGGATTCATCCATTCTTCATGTATCGGTTTTAGACTGTGTTAAGCGGTGATAAGTTTACCAAATGAGTGACAACGCAATAATATAAACAACAATGTTAGCCATTATATTTTAAATACTATCGAACTGAGATTAAACATATAAAATATACAAAACATGTAAAAACATAAACGACAAAACAAGGCGGCCTACTTTCGACAATATTTGCTAGGCATAGTTGCCCCGCGGCTTTACTCTGACAAATCTTTTTCAGCATCCCAACTGTGGAAACCCTAGTGGTGGAAGTAGGCTTTCCCATCCAAAGTTCTTCACAGGAAAAGTTCCTACGGTTCGAGTCTAGCGCTTAGGCATTCCTTCCTACGGGTGGCTGGCTCCTAGTACGAGCGCGAAACGAACCTATGCTCAGGTTCGAACCTGCTCCACAGCGTGTCCTAAAATTACCAAGCGAATACGTTACGCACTAGGCTATCATGGGGACAAGTCTACACGCATTGACCCGTATTACCGGTACAGGTATAGTCCAGGTGCCCCACAGGAAATCGTGCATTTACTAAAATTCATCTTTAATAAATGCAGACGTGCTATGCCCGGCGATACTGTCTCGTTATAGTCACATTCTATTCAAGTCAAACTCAGTGAACCTTGGAATCAGAAAGTCATTGTAACATGCCACTCTAAAGAACGTCTTAGCAATTTAATGCAGCAGTCATGATGAGAAACAGTTCCGATCGGCGAGAAATTGAGGTGTTTGAATGACTTAACATGTTTTCATGGACCCTTTGTCTGCTTTTTATCATTTCACTCAACGCAACGCAAAGGCTTTAAGGGCGTGCCTGCTGCTTAATGGACGATACCATGATAAACACTGGGCGCATTTTCCAAATAAGCTTGGTACTTAAACGGACCTGGAGCACACCAGTGGACTCCAATCTTCGACAGGATTCTGGGTCGTAAAGAATCATAATTGTAGAGAAAAATCAAGGCGTCGATTATTTACTCCGTACTAAACCATCATGTGCTGTACGTACGCTTTATGCTGTCCCTTTTAATTGGATACATTGTAATCAATCAGATACGTCAAAGATGTTTTGGATACGGCTTTGATAATGCAAATCCATCCAGTGTAGGCTGAATTACCGTTGAAAACATAGAAATGAGCCTTGGCCATAGTGTCCAACTGCCTGCATAAGCAAATTTATTACCGTTTATTGACGAATGGCCCACGTAGGCTCTGTGAAATAGCCTTCCCTGTCCCAGAGTTTTTTACGGCCTCTTACACTATAGTAGGCTGGGACGCGAAGGACATTGCAATTGGACACATTAAGATAACACATACTACGTACGACGTTGACTAAATAAAAACAAACAACTAATAGAATTACCGCTGAAGCGCTACAGAAATGTAAAGGATAAACCTTCAGCCGCCTTGAACCGGGGCGTCGTAACTTAGTTGCTTAAAGCGTCTGTGTAGTCCCACCGGAGCCTGCCCTTCCAATGCGTCTAAAAATACCAGCATGATCTTTTTATATGCCCAGTTTCATATTATTTTAAGGGAATGTAGCTTTGGTATTACTTGGTTCGACTACCGCATGTCAGTCTCGGTAGAAACAATTTTATTAATACAACTGACTATAGAGTCTGTTTCTTTAGCACCAATAAAAATATTACCATTCTAATAACGATAATTCATTCATTTTACTATATTTGGCGTTATGGATCATTTGCCTTTGACCGTCGCACATACATTCTGGAGCCATATTTGTTTCTTTCCACGTAAACATTAGTTTAGAAATCAGATAATGTTTTTTTTTGCCGACCGGCAAACATGCGTTCGTCCAGATGCAGTTTTCCTGATGGACTTTTATTAACTCTATCAAACAATTTACGCCATTCAAGAAGTGAGTCACAGACGGTCACTCTCAGATTGAAGTTCGAATGCTATAATAAGCTCTACTTATGAACAAAAGCGTGACGTTATTGGAAGTAATAGATATTTCAGAGTAACTAGAGTGACAGCTAATATCAGAACAGAACATATGTATATATATATATATATACAACCTTCGTCCCGTCCCACGAGTTGTTGGCGTTACAAAAACGTACAGGTATAAAGAGGTACGTTGTGCTACGCATTTTTAAATCTGAGTCCTTCATCCCGATATGCCTATTGATCAAAGATTAAGTAGAAACAAATGAGCTCTTGATCTCCAAGAACGGAGCCGCTATATGGCTTTATTAGTTAAGAAGTTACTTCAGGATACCATCGAATCAAATACGTTAATTTCAAAGCGGTAAGATAAATGAGTGCAATAGGAAAGTGTGACTCAATAAATACATAATAATGAGCTCATTGTACATCATACAACAATACCTGTAAAAATGTTCGTTACTTTCAACGCATCAACCATGGATACCAATTAGATTCGTTGTGGTTTGTTGTGTCTCCTGCATTCTGCCCTATTTATAGAGTATTAGTAGTAGTAGGGTCATATATTAAAAAATAAGTTTATTAACAAATTCGTACTAAATCTTAGCAGCTTTTTCTATAATCTCGGTCGTTAAATAGCATAAAGCCATCTAGCCAAGTAACAAACGAGCCTGCTGTTAGCGAAAAAGACAGGCAAATGTCGGAGCTAGGCAGTCTTTGTGCATATTGCAATGTTTTATAACATGTACTATTAAATACGTCTCTCTCGATATAATAGATGTACCATACCAGATATATTGTTCACCATTATATTTCGGCCAGTTCAGATAGAAGTGACCTAAGCTTTCTAGATCTAATCGATCAGAGATGGCGAAGGTGAATACTTCATAGGTTTTCAAAGCCGGATGTCTGAGAGTCTTCAGTGCGTAACCATTAAGCCGTCATCGAGCGTTAAGAAAAACGAACGTCAATCAACATTAACGTTCTCGTTATTTTGTAATAGACATATATGGATAGCATTAGTGGTTTTTTGTCAGCCCAATAGCGGTAATGTGTCGGCAACCATCAAGAACAGCAGTAAGAAAAAAAAATATTGTTTTCTCGGACACAGACAGTAAATGAGCTCTTGCTTGGTACCGGTGCATTGTGACATTGGATATGCTCTTGGGGCACATTGAGTAAGCTAGTTACCACAAATTGTTCGGTCAAACAGCTAAATAATCCATCTCTATGTTGTCCAAAGAATGACTGGAAGGAAAACACACCATCGAATAAATTATATTATATCTACTATTTTTCAAATTCAAAGCAATTCTTGCAATTTTGCGAAATTGTGTGATCGTGATGTTAGAGGTATAAGTTTTAGCTACAGTACGAGGTTATCCGTGACTGTGAAGTTTTGCAAGGGAACGGATATGTCCAAACATGCAATAAAATACGAGGAACCCTTTTGTCCAAGAGAAGCCATCGAAAATGAGTGAAGCTTGAACTCATGCATGTGTATTATTATTATTATTATTACTGAACTTCAATATACTAGTTTTTAATGACTTTTTGTTTTGCCACTGTTCCTGGGGCAAAATTGATATTACCACAGCCTCGGGCGCACACTTTTGATGATACCTATAGTTCTGCCTTCTGCGTTGAGGATAGTATTAAAAAAATTAGAAAATAATTTATTCATCTCATGCGAAATTTTCAGTTTCTGAAGCATCGCGAGAAGTACTTATTGGCGCGAGCACAATTAATATAACATGATAATAATAACATCACAGAATAGTCGAGCACGAAAATTAGCCAGCCTAATGATTAGCACCCTGCTAAAATTATATATATATATATATATATAGGCCAGTTTAATTAAAACTTTTTATATGGACCCTAAAAATAAAAAGAACATGGCTAGATGTATTGTCGAAACCTTAAGGTTAACAATACATAGCTTAGATAAAATGTTTTCCGACTCCATTGAAGAGAAGCAATAACACTTCGATGATAAACATAGATCCATATATATATATATATATATATATATATATATATATATATATATATATACATATATATGAGTTTTTCGTAAGCACAAATCGTGTAGTATGTGCATATTGTAGATTGTTGCGTAAATAGTTAGATGGTTAACACAACAGCGTACGAACAAAAACTACTTTTGCGCTTATTTCTAGGAACACACCGGTTGCTATACGAATGTTTGGCAATCTTATCTTTAGACAGTGAATCAGAAGAGTCGACTGTAAGGCAATCGGTGCTTTGTTGGTGACCGATGTGAAGGTGTTTCCAGTATCCTTATGGAAGGCCACTCTAGTCCTGTCAGCGGAAATGGTATTCTACTTTTAGCCGAAATTGGTGGGACACTGTTCTCTATTTGGGGTAACCAACGACCAGAGAAAGACCAATTGAAGACAGACTTACTATATTATACTATCAATGAGTTTGCATTTCAGCCACTCCTGCCGTTATACTGACAAGTCGCTAATGCAACTACCGGTCACAAAGGCTAATTTAGTTACGGACTGTGTCAATTTACCTTTCAAAAACTGCAACATAAACTTCAAAAGGTAAGCGGATCCTTTTTACTAGATAACAAATCGTACCAACTACAGATCTGTTGCTCTACCCGACAATGGCAGACGACTATATTTAAAAAAACAACACTTTTACTTTACACAGAAGGTGAAAAGTTTATTTCGTATAAAAACAAAACAGAAACATATCTGGACAATATCATTGGCTATTTTGTCAAGGTCCGCATGTAAATTCCACTACAATGTATGATGCAAGGCATCTGCCGGAGTAGTGCAAGTCTTAAGTCAATATTTTGTAGCTTCAACACCCACTAAATTGCCATTATGCTCTGCTTTTTGTCACGAATAGACATTTATATTAACACTTTCCTGTACCGTCGATTTGTTTTTATTTGGTGGTATTTACAGCCTTCTAAAAGACCGCTCGCTCAACCGGAAACTGCATCTTTACGTTTTTTCGACGCGATACTGAAACAAATTCTACTCGAGTCTTCGTTTATATTACTTTTACCAAATGATGCCATGCAGCAGCTTTTCGAAAGCACGTAATTTACGTATTGGTCGTATTTTGCTAACAACCACTACGGTCCGGCTTCTGGGAAGTAAAGCTCCAATGAGAACTAATGATTTTCCCTTCGCTAAGTACGCCCTCCAACCAGCTAATCCATTACAGGCTTCACCTATTGGACAACTCTAATTGAAGCGTTTTCTCTATATTATTTTTGCTCTTTAAGCACAATTGGTGTCCGTCTGAGAAATACGTTGACTTGTTTATTTGACCACACGCGTTTGAATTGACGACTTTTAACTTTTCCACGCATGCCAATTATATATAGGTTATCTCTCAAGAGTCAGATGTGGCACCACCGCGTTATCGAAAATCTTCCAATATGGTACGCAAATAACTTTCGCTTTTCCGGATGGTATTGCTCGTTTTGCATCTACCTTTAGAGACCTAGATTTCGATTTCCAGATGCCTAACATTAAGTTGTCAAACAAGATTGTTGTTAAGCCAAAATTGAAGCAAATACTTTTTATATTCTATAATAAGAGAAAGCAATAAAATTTTACGACTTTTCTGGCCATACCCTCGTCCTATATTCCTTGAAACATGTGACATTGGGGTCGGAAGTTAGCTAGAAAAATAGCTAACACCATTTCGGCGACGCAACGAATTAGAGACCTGGTGAACGAAATTAACAACGAAAATCGCATTAATATGGTCATGTACAGTCAGGTTCATACTCATTTTATAATCTCAGGACACAGAGGCGTCTTGTAAAATTTGCTAATATTTACTGTCCAGCGGATAAAATAGGAGCTCATCAACAGCCACTTTACCTTATAACCTCGCTTGAAACGATTGTTTACCTTCTCCCAATTGTTATTAGTCAAACAATATTATGAGAAGTAATTATTTGGAAATTTAAAGAAATCCCGATCATTTGATCCTTAACGATGCATCAAAAGCGGATGAACTGCGAAAATATAACGCAATGACATTTATAAATTAAGCCACAGCAACGAGGTGTAACTTAATTTAGTTTCAAATTATGACAATTTCATGGACCGATAATGCCTGTTTTCAAGCTACATAAATAGATAATTAACTCATCAATTTATCCGAAGTTTTTTTCAGCATGAACTCATCACGATCCATTCGTACGCTCAGATCAATCCAATTTCAGCGACAGCAATTACCAGAGAAGGACCAATGAGATAATATAAGCATGTGGCCATAAGTAAAATAATACGTCACATATATCCATATTGGCTCTGATGTACTGTACAACAATTGCTATCCGTACATTCTTACCTATAGTAGGAAAAGCAATGGTTAGAGGGAAATAGTCGATAACGACAAAAACAACAAGATCAACAACGACCAATCATAGCATCCCCTAGCGAAGGCAACCGTATCGCGAGAACATCCAACAAGTCAGCCGGCAAAAGTAAAAGCATTATGATCATTTTATGCTCTTCGATATTGCTTGAGATTGGAAGAAAAACATGAGTTGAGCAGGAATCATCTGTCTAATCTCGCCCGTTCCTAGCCCCAAGACTCCGGTTGCCATCAATACGCCTTCGGCTCTATGATTAGTCGGCGTCAGCAGAGTGCGCTCACCGGTTTTATTGTTACACCTACCGCAGAGTAGTCGCCCCCGTCCCTACGCTACTACGTCAAACGAGACCATATCAGCTGGCTCAGCTACAGAGCTTCTCCTTGTTTTCTGCCCCTCAATCACTTGGCTCCTGTCAACTGACCAATAGTAGCCCTTCTCGCTCCATTTCCGCTGGCCTACCCAGGCTCGTCAGGCCGAACAGTCGGCAGCATAGGCTTACACTTTTCTTGCTCTTTGCACTACAGCCGGTATGTCCTCTGTTCAGACTTAGACAAGGTAAGGTGGGAGCGGCCGTGATAGCAGTATACACTGGTGATCCTAGGGCAACCTAGGGCTTCCTCCCCGGGCAATTTTCCGACAAGCCGAACGATCCAACGACCGACCTTTCATATGAGATCCATCATCTGGCTGCATGAACCATACCTGCCGGTGTTACGACCATCATCGTTGCTGCGAGTGTTACTGCTATCGAGAACTGCCAGCTCCCTATGCAATTCGGTTGCAGGCAGAAAGCGGATAGGACCATCATCAAACAAGAGGCCCGACCGGAGGCTGACATAGGCTAAGAGAGACGGGCCAGCAGGCAGGACCAATTGTGGGGCAATTGTGCTATATTACAAGCTATGTGTCACTGGGATTCCAAGGCCAGGTGGAGCGGACACCTGCAAGCCGCAACGGCCATTTTTGCCCCTTGACTGCTTTCCACATCTACTCTCCGGCATGGGCCCGCTACGCAGTCTACTATGTCGGCCAAAGACCGGCCGGGGGCGGGCGAGGGGTCATACTGGCATAGCCTTTTGCAGACATGGCCTGTGTGCACATCATGAATCGGGGTTCAACGTAAAAGCCGTCCTACTTATACACGAATGACTAGGATCGGGAGTAGCTAGTTGTAGGGGTTGACCTGGGTAAACAGGGAACCCGCTGAGCCCTCCTGTTAAGCTCTCTCCGCCTAGCTAACTAGGCGTGGTAAGCAAGTGAGCAGGACTCCGCGAATGGGCAGCGCAAACCAGCCAAGTTCAGCCCTCTAGAGGATGTAGAATGAGTAAAGCAGGATGAAAGAGACCTGTATAAAGGGGCCAGATCTTGTCGGAAGCCGCAGAAAACGTGGAAATCCATGGATAGGTGGGACTAGCTTGACCTGCCGACGCCTTTCGTCTTTCCGTAGTGAGCGGAAGAACCTTTACGCAAAATGGATTGATCGAAAGTGGAGACAGATGTATGTTCGCTCCTCGCGAGTATTTAATAGGCACACGCCTGGTGGCCCATGCTCGGTTACCAGATACATGCGAAAGCAACATATACGTTTACCGCTCATGTAAGGATCAGTAGCTGATAGTCAGCACCACAGCATCAGAATAGCAGACTAGCAGGCATGAATGTTGCAGACTTCACCTATTCGGTTCGGACATCTCGATGACGGTCATAGGGCCGACTCCATTACCTGCTACGCTTCATCCCCCCCCCCCCCGGCGCTTCCAATCACCCGTCGTCTCCTATAGAGCACCCACACCGTATTTTGTGCGACTTTCCTACTCTCTGTAGCGTGAAGCGACCCTTATTGGTTCGTGTCAATTACGCACTGTTGGCACATTACATGTTGGGAAGGCGTTTCTGCCTACCAAGTGGGTGTAAGCTTTGCGAGCAGAAAAGTGATGGTAAAGAAAGCGAGCGAGAAGACCCGTAACCGAAGCCAAAACCCAGAATAAGCGGGCGCGGTCCCACTGGGGCACACGTTGATGGTGGACGGTTGAGTTCACGTTGTCGATGTCGGCTCCGTCATATGCCATAGGCTGTGCCAAAGTGTGTGGAAGTAGAGCCGTCTCAAGGCATCTGTTCATTTATATAATTGTATATGTGTTGTAGTTTTGTACGTTGAATAGTCATCATACTGCTGATGAGGTCGGAAGGCCTATAGATAAATCAACAGCCGGCGCCTAGCTTACATCGGTCCTCAATATGTGTTGCTTTGCCGGGCGATCCACTTTGCAATGGCTAAATCCAGTGCGAGCCGACGTGATGGACCAGCAGTTCACTGGGGGAACAAAACAAGACTGTCCTCTTGAAAACAAGAAGAGCTGAACATAGTAAATGTCAGTGCAACACGATCAAGGAGAATGCGACGTTGTGACACGTTTCATGTTGTGATAAAGTGCATTTGATGACGTTTTCAGGAATATTAATATGCCCCGTGCTGCCTATGATACTTTGACGAAAGAAAGAGAAGACAGCGGACTGCAAAACAATTGGTCGATAATTCTGCTTGTAGGCGAGGCGGCAACATAAACGATCACCCTCGCAAAATTGTTTAGGTCGACGTCGGCTAAAATTCAGGCAACCTTTTTTTTTCCTGTAGCACCGTCGTAGCAGTAACAGTAGTTGATCTGAGCTGTTTTGCACACTGAATTTGGTAAACCATGTTTCTGTACTGTCAACGTGGTGAAATATATAGACCGAGGCTCTTTTGCTCAAAAAGCCCTATTCTTGGCTACGTTTATTGTGTCTTTAACTGATTTTTAAAGTGTTTATGTAATGCTTTATATATATATATACATGAAACAGAGACTTAAACTTTTTGGCTTTAAGATCCGGTCCACATCTGCGTTGCGAGTTTTGCCGAAACATTTCATTAGATTTGTAGTTGGCTATAAAACGAATTCAGAATATATATATATATATATATATATATATATATAACACGAAATCGTCAAATACCACATTTGGCAATATTTGTACGAGGGCTTTTTATATATATGCAGTGTGTACACATGAAAGGAAATAGCTGGGCTTAGGTAAAATTAAATGAATTATTAAAATGATTAGGAACGATTAGAACGATTGTGAGAACGATAACAGATGTGATTTTTTATTCATTATTATTTTTATTAATTATTTTTATGAGCCAAACTAATGCATTACAGAGCAAAAAAATCAACTAACCTGAACGTGATTGAGCGAAATAACGGTATTTGCAGGACCTTACTCAAAAAGAAATGTTGAAATCTTAGGCTTACTAGCGGTTTTCAGTATACGTTGCCTAACCTCCGAAAAAAAAAAAAAAAAAAAAAAAAAGTATACGTTGCCTCTTTCGATATTTCCAGGTTCATATTTACTCTACCTACCTGTCAAAGGGTATATTTGCTCCCCATCGATAATGTTTCTAATGAGTTTTCGCAAGGAAAATGTTTCAAACAAGCCGAAGATATCAATACTGATACAGTTAGTTCTGTGTGTATAATAACTAAAAAAAAATCTGATGTAACTATCAGATACAAGGTTATAATTTGCGGATCCTTCAAATGTCGCTTTGCTATTTAGATACTATGATTAAATCCTGATTCATTCGATGCTCCTAAATGCTATCAGCCCACGAATAGCAATTTTGTCCCCATCCAATTCTATGAATGTACAGGAAATTGTCATCATCTTCTCCAGGCGTGACGTTTGGTTTGGTTAAAATTAGCAGGACGTCAAATTAAACTAATCCGATTAGCAACGTAAGGTCACGATATTCTCGCCTTACGTTCCCATATTCTTCCTAAGTAATACTTTCTGACCAAAAAGTACTGTTAACGTAAAGTGACCTCTTTTCTGCCGTTATGTGTTTCGTCGGATTCTTGATGGACAGCAAACAGGATCTATTCGGAATCTTTCTATAGTCATACTGTAGCTACGCAACGTGCAGTAAGATACGACCAGTTATGAAAATTCTTGATTTTTCATACTGTTTCTTTTCAATAGCTTCTTTGCAAGCTGCAAATTCAACACCGGCGAAATGATCGTTCATGTATAACCCGTCTGTTTAACCCAATTGGTTCTAGATTACGAGACCGAGATAAAAGTTCCCATTTGACCTTTTCATTCGCTCGGACGCTTAGCCCCGTGTCCATATTTCGATCGTCGAAACTAAATTGTAGCAGGTCTGACACAAGGCAACGATTTCCATTTATCGAAGACAAAAAAAATCTCACCCCTGAGTCTCTCTGGGGATATTTTTGGGAGTTTTGCGTCTAGCTATTTACTGCAACGTATCTGCGCGTGCGTGTGTATTTGACGCTAAATACGAACAATACGAATATAGATTCGACCAAAAAAAAATAGCTAATTCCAGCGGTGTCTATGGTGAAAGTATCCACCCGTATCTGTATAGTCGATATACATATTACGAAAACGCTTATTAAAAAGTCAATCGAAATTAAAGCATTTACCTATACCGCGATTTTCCGTTCTGTCATATTTAACGATTCAGATTTACGTTACCTCACGGTGCTATGGTTTCTATCACTACGCGTCCCACTGCCACCGTCATTACTCAGACGGTCACAACTGCCGCTAATGTCACAACACAATGACCAGTCTTTTTCCCATCCACCTCCCGCCCGCTCCTAGCGGGGTGATTGTGTTTTCGATTGAAGCAATCATTCGAAGATCAAACGCTTTACGTTCGCTCCATTGTGATTGTTTCCGTTGTTGCTAGTAAATGAAGTGCTCATTATACTGTCGGATGCTGAGTAGCCAATCCAAGGGGTGGTTCCCATTCCAGTGACTTTGTTGAAAATACCATTGCCCATGAACAATCGAATGAATGCGCTTATGAAGGGTTTGCAGGCTGAGTTCCTATTGATCTATAATGAAATATCGATAACTATAACGGTGCTACTTAGAAACGTGTAACCAACATTTAGAGAAGCATACTATATGAGGCATATGTAAACGGCGAAAATGCAAAGAAAAATTCCTATATAATGCAGTTTCCATAAAATCGCGTCACGTACGTCGTTTTGCACTAGCAGCGCTGACTATAATGATATATCACGCGCCGTGTTCAGCGAACAGTCGGTGTTGTTACATCAAGTTCGAGACAAGACTTGATTTGACCGATGTAAAATAAAGGAAAGGTGAATGATGACTAAGGTAGCAGTGTAGATAAACACGTGATAAAAAAAAAAACATGATGATAGGTATGCCAGAGACACTTGGGGCGGCTGTTTGTTTCGGTGTCCTGAGTGTCTTGTTCAGGCTGTGTATAGGCCAAAAATCAACTGTTACATCATTTTAGGACCGTAGGTTGATTTTAACAGCGTTGTCGATTAAGCATTGCCATACATAGTTTGGCTAGCGTTATTCCAATTAATGATTATAGAATACATACCTGGACACCTAGCTAGAAATAGGATATAATTTTGAGAGAATAATGAGAGGTGGAAACGTACAATGATAATATTGAAATGGCTGTATCGACATGTGTTGTAGCTCATCGTATAGCCAACGTAGCGGACGGTCACAGTATGGTCCTGCAGATATAAAGCAGTACACGATACCACATGCAGGAATTCGGTTTTACAAAAGAAAAGCATTGAAATATAATGAAAATAATAGCCTGATTATATTTTATAGTTTTGTTTTTAAATTGTTTTATTTGAATTTAAAAAATCCTAAATATACAGTTGCTTAATAGCTCGGATGACGATAAACTTCTAGGATTGTATTTATGATCGACAACATATTCCGATCTGGATAAAAGTTGATCAGCAACGATGAAGCAGCAGACTTAGATTTCGAGCATTCAGTCTAACTGGAGTACACCAAACTTTAAACGTTAGGCCTCAGTGTTAGTTAATAATGTTCTAAGAACAAATTAAGTTCAACTCAACGGCCATAATAGAAGTTATCCGTAGGAAAAGTTTGATGGTTTAGTGTTTATTGAACCCCATAGATACTGCGATGAGAGAGAATGGATAAATAGATTATTACAATTAAAAAGCCAGCGTTTCTGCCAGTGGATGACATATTTTCTGTACGTCAATCAACTAATTCTCGCGTTTTGAAAGGACAGGTCAATTAAAGAACTTTGCTACCGGACCTTCTATAATCAGGAAACTTACTAGTCCATTTATATTTCGCAATCATACAGCAATATAAGAAATATCTATGTTTGATTAATCATAAATATAACACAGCAAGGAATACGTGATTGCGTACGAAGAAGAATCAATTTTCCAAAATCTTTTTTTCAGCTGTCCAGAACGATATCCCAGAGTCTAAAAGACACGCTTTTTTTCTGTAGACGGCCCGTTATTATTGTTTTCCTTAGTTTAATTTGATTATTCTTATCTATTAGGTCACGTTACTTAAGTTGTACTGTCACTGATCAGAAAATATCTTTATTTGTCGACACTTGAAGTTAAAATGTTCTGCTTGGTTCTCATTTATAGTTGCCAGCATCAACTTTGGCACGATCCAAACGTTTTCTAAAAGCATTATTTAGCACTGCCTTCAGTAAAGAAGGAAGTACTCACAATTCAACAACATGTAACTAACAAGTGGACAATCTAATTCAACTAGAACAGACACAGGACATAACTTAGCAAGGACATTTAGTAACTAGCCCCTAATTTTGAATATTGGAGCAGTAGACGCGGAGCACTGGTGAAGTTCTGCCAGGAGTAATGTCCCATGCAGGTGTGCAATGATGGCCTTTGGCTAGTAGCATATATGCATAATAAAACAGAAACGACAATTCAGTTGCTGTTGCAGCTTATACATCGAAGTTCTAGCTGATGTCCTAAATTATCGGTTCATTGAACCTTAATTTGCAGTGATAAGCTCAGTAATGATGAAAGCGGGCTCTAGACTGTTGTGCTATTTTACTTGCATGACCAATGCTTATATTTACTAGCAATGTAAACTAAGCAGTTGCTCCTTGAAGCTAGATCGGGTTAAATGGTTTAACTTATAGCCTTACGAAACCTTGTTCGAGTCATTGAATTCTAATATGACGTCCTTTAATCTAAGTGATTCTGTGTCAACGTCTTAATTTCGAAAACGCCACCTCAGAATCTAGCATGCTGTTGAGAATTCGCGTCCAAGTAGACCAACTTATTTTTTCCTCATTCGATATCTTTGCATATTATAGACTAAGCCGGTCCTGTTATCTGAGCAGATCATATATACCATGTGCTAGCATTTCCCTACACCGTAACACATACGATTTGTTTCTGACGGATGTGCATTTCTTTAGAAGCAGACCGCGACTGATGTTATTATTACGTCTTAAAACGTACAATTATACGTCTTAAACAAGAAATGTCTGTATAAACGGTTGAATTCATAGAGCTGTGCGTGTTGTGTACTATATAAACACAGCGTAATTAATACTGCAAGACGATAATATGTGTATATATATATATATATAGAAACAGAGTGCATGTTTTTTGCCTTTAATTGTGTTTATAGACTTTCCTACTCCTTTGTAGGCTATGTCCATTCGTTACCTATGCTTCTTATGGCCGCGAGTAATACCTCTTCTGGGATAAGCCATTCGGTATCGTTAAGTATCAAAACCAACTGTTTTTTTTTCTCTACGGTGATTACTAAACGCAAGAGCCAAGAATTCTCGCTCATCAATAGAAGCTTAGACATAGCCACTATTTATAGCCGACGATGTACCAACGCGATCAAATCGATAGAGGATTCGTTTTGTCCTCTGCCTTTTTGATACTTTGCATCTAATAGAACGTCGCGATGAGTTTCGTCACAAGGCCGAACACCTGCGCTGCACGATCAGATAGCGATCGATCTATAATAGTTATCGTAACGTCGTAACCAGCACTGCCAACTGCTAGCGCTGATATCGGGGTCAAAGATCGTACGAATTGTTTCGTTTCAATATCTGTTTGTCGTAGGTAGGACTTAAACGGTCACATGCCAGCAGAAGATTTGCCGATATACTATTCAGTGATCAATCGTGTTCGATCGCCAGCAGCAGGACTGTACCATACCACTGCGGTTGGCGTACAAGATTATTTTGACGTTCGTAAGTCCCAACAGCAGAAATCGTGGTCAGCATCTGTCACGGTTCAAAAATAAGTCACACACACCATGATCACCCTGATGCTACTTGACAGAGGTCGAAGGGCTACGAGCACAAGCTGAAGGCGGGAACAATTTAAAAGTCAAATATAAACAATTCTGTTTTTTTTGGCTCGTTTTAAATAATAAAATTTTGGCGCCGCCATTGTTTCCGAAAAAAATGTTTTAAACCGACAGTAGCCGATTTTCAACGAGTGTCCTATAGTTTTATAATGCACGAAGCGTATGTACCGAAATCACGTTACAGCTTCAAATCACAAAATTTTCTCCGAAACATTTAGGTTTTCCGAAACTACTTAGCAATCAAACAGCTAGCTATGGAAGCCTTGCCATTAACACGATAACGTTTTTTCGTATTGATATCATCGTAAAACCGTATAGATCGAGAAGGCATATAGAAAAATATCCTATAAGATAATGCTTCGCTTAGGTATCTATACTCGTACGAAGAGGAAAAGCAGTATATTTACCGGGTGCAGGATGTGGAACAGGAAAAAAAAGCTAGACTTGCAGCTTCGTTTGGCGGTGCAGTTATTTCGTCACCTACTGTTTCGCCGTGGTTTACCGCATTCTAGGTTAATCGTCGCTGTCATATTTTCATTAGACGTGGCGTTTTTTTGCCACCCCCATAGACAATTAGCACCTATCGGTGAAAAATGTACCCTTTATATCCGTAGCCAGGTAGAAATCTCTTCAAGAAAAAGCTATGCCTTATTGACTCGTCAGCGGATAAATCTAAATACATACCTTTGCCTTAATCATGAGTTACTTCAATAGGCTGTAAAATAACTGTGACCGGCGCAGGGATCGCACGTACGATTTTCGCGTTACCAGCACGATGCTCTTACGTACCCAGCTAGTAGACCTTCCAAAAACCACTAAACAACCATTTTTAATTTCGGTTGTGAGCGTAATTGTGCCACGCGATATTTTCATAAGGCAATTTCTTTCTTGACTGCAGAAATTGCATAGAAGCGATATCGCGTTAAACGAGTCACATATGGTTTTAGTACGTTCACGTAGAAACAGCTACGCTAATGTAACACAGATCCCGTCTACTTCTAATCGATGACTTCGTTCATTAAAATTTAGATAGTACCTCCGACCCGGATATGTACTACATAGCATTAAAAATATAGCATTTGCAATATAATAAAAACCCATGAAAAATCTCTAGTGTATTTCCATAGATCAGAGGGCGTAAGTTTTAATGAAGCGTTTATTTGGGCTTCTGCTTAAATGGCTAATGGTTAAAGAGCAACGCCTTGTGTTAATAGAGTGTTGCCAATCTTGTCTACGGTAGTTCCGCAAAACTATTATCTTTATCTCATTTTGCTCCTCTTTGCACGTATAAAAGGTTAAATTTGAATGCGAAAAAATTTCGAGTACAGTAAATAATCGGCCTCAGTTGTCTGCCTCGGGTGAGATTCACCCGTGGCCACCTGCGTATATAGTCTTTGTCTTCACAACGACCTTCCATCCGGCTTTATAACTATCGATAGACAATATAATAGTTTATAGTGCCGTACATTTTAATATATCAATCCTTTAGCAGGTTGGATACGTTCGTAACTACGTAGTGGTATCTTTTTCTGAACCCATCTTCACTCACCTACACGACTAGGCACATGAAAAGCTTAATTGTCGGTATAAACAACCAAAATCTGCTGCTTTTGTGTAATTTACCTTTATCGATTTAGAAATATTTCAACTTATCTCTTCTGCAATTATTTCCTATACAAAACGTTACCTTTACAACTGAAGTTTTATCATAGAATGAAACACCATTTCAATGCCATACAGGCCATCGAATATTTGGTAATGTCGACGCGTTCTCTAGATGTCTTATCAATTTTCCGAAGTCCACAACCTTTTAATATAACGAATTAAGAGGCAAAGATTGAAATTGTTACTTTACGCATATAACCTAGTTGTCTTCCTTTATTTTTTTCTACGCCTCTCTGCGAATGTCACTATCTCCGCTTACGAGCCTCAAGCTGTGTGTTTTTGCGCATGTAGTTATGTACAAATCCATTTGACCGAAATAATCCTATCTCGTAATAACGTTTTTGATTGCGCAATGGATCACCAGTTGCCGGCGGCCCCAGCAGCCAATCGTTTTTTACGCACTATGTTATTCATGGTTCGAAGAGGGACTGCGCGCTGGTTCACTCTCGAACTCCTGCGGCAATCGCCATCGTTTGCCCCGTTGGTCAGTAGTGCAGGCAGTGACTTTAGTACATTGGGGCAACAGACGGTTACGTAGTTTTCTGTCGCCGGACGTATTTTTTGGCCTCCTTTCTGTTTTTGCGGTCGCAATTAAAGTTATAGCCAGAGCAGTAAACGAGGGCGGATGGTGGGCAGATGAGGGAGGAACAGACCCTTTTTGCCCCTCGTTCTCGCCATCGACACTCTGTTTCTCCTGTGGTGACGATTCACACTGCTTTTGTTTGTTTGCAATAACTTTCAGTTTCGCTTTCAATAAGATTTTCTTACCCTCGCCACATTTTGTTGCGCGCCAGGTTAAATAGATCACTGGCAGCGGCCGGAGCTCGAAGACGCCGTAATTCAAATCAATTCACCGCTACTAAAATTTATCACCATTGCTATCGCTACCGGTAAGCAACCGCCGCCCAGGACAACAGCCAAGTGACCTTATCCAGGTACTCGCTGGCGACGAGGTAACACAATAGGAATGAATCTACTATAATTGATTATAGATCAATCAAGCTAAATTGTTATCGATGTGCAGTGAAACCACTGTGCGCCCACGTGACGAGCGGCGGATCGCTACCTCTTCAATATTAGAGTTCAAAAAAATGAAGCTTTTGTTGTTTCGGAACTATTATTACTGGGCATGTTCCTTCATACGTCATTTACGTGAAATTATATTTATTACTAATAATTAAGTTGTGATTGTTTTTAGTGTTTTCCGTTAATATTTTTCACATCTCTTATGTTTTAGCCAATATGAGGTGGTTTACACCATCCCTCACTTTCGCTCTATTTTTGGAATTAGTGTGTTTACCGTCACAAATGGATACTTTTGGACTGACGAAAGGTTTTAGAATACTCTCGCCTCTGACATTAATCGGAGGAGCCGCTGGAGCTGGGAGTCTGGCTGGGGCTTTCTTAGCGTCCCGCCATAAACATAAATCTCACCGTTGTAACCATCACGTCAAACACATACACTACCATCCGTAAGTGAAACGTCAATTATTATAAACTGTTACTGCATCTGATCATGGCGCGTCATACTATCATCGATTTTCCAGCTAGTAAACGCTATTTCTGCATTTTATAATATCTGAACGCGCGTTACAGAAACCAGTCTATTAGCAACTAAAGAAGTACGATTCATTTGAGCCAGTATACTAAATGAGACCTATCTAATATTCTCAAACAATTATCACATATGTGAAGAAAGATGAGTAGGTATCTACTCATGTGCGAACACCCTATCATCTCTTTAATATCCCAATCTCAAACCCTGTTTACTCCTCTCTATGCAAGTTTGATAAAGTATATAAAACAACATACATATGTACTGTTCGTTCGTTCACTCCTCACTTATAGGGTCCATCGCATCAAGTACTTCCATTATGTACCGTAAGTATACGCTACTGCAATAGTTATTCACGTTTAAGTTTAATAGAAATTATTGTACGCAGTTAAGCTAACCGCTACTTTCAAATCGGCATTTACAAAGTCCGCCTGTCGATTATACCCTTTTCGCTCGCTTTATTCCACGTCTATTTCATTAGAAAACACCTAACTATATGGCCTATTGTGATGACCCAGAGGCTTGCAGCTGCAACGTTTAGGCGCCGTTCATTGGTGCATATTACTTTTTGGTTTGTTCTCTTTTTTGACCTATTTAGAATTCATCACGCATGGAATGACGATGGTTGGCATGGGAACGTTGGCGGATCGACTGACAAATGGTACAGTCGATGGTACCACGGATACAAGCTAGACAGCGGCTATGGATGGTGGTAACATGAACGTGATATGCTGACTGGCGACTGATCTAGCAGCATCCCCCATACGCCGCTTAGAAGGTGCGCCAATACGTTGTTTTTCGGGGGTAAATGAGTGGTGTGAGAAGCTAAGTGAACATGGCCGAGTGAAGTGAAAAGTAGGTCATCCATTAGATTGTTAAGTTTGTGTCGAACATGTAAAATTGCCAAGTGGAATAAATTCGATCAGCTTGATCGACCTCGTTTGATGTCAACAACAATAGAGAAAATTATTAGGCTAGAAGATATCGTGCCGGTCACTAGACGTAAATTGATTGCAGCTATGTGATCGTAAGGGTCAATATACTCAATACAAAACAAGCTTTTAACTACCTGGGTGGATAAATTGCCGATGGCACGGCAGTCTGCCGTCAACCGCACAGCGTCTGCGCAGACTAAAAGAAAAGGAGCAGTACTGCGGAGAAGAATTATATTCAAAACTGTCGAATCTTCTACACAACATAGTTTAGTAAACAGGTTTTTGTATTGGTTGGTGCCGGAAGTGACTAAACTTTGAAGGAAAAATGTAAATACGATACTGATAGTGTGTTTGTGTGTGCCTAGGAAAAATCTGCATAAATGATTAGAAAAAAATGAAAAACAATACTTGGTAAACACGTCAATACGTAAACTCGCTGTGAATAAAGCGTTTTTAATTATATTGAAACTATTTTCTTTTGATAGTAAAAAGTATATTGGACTCTCTTTGTTAACTGGCGTGAATCCGATAGAACAGAGGCTTACCTAAGATCATTCCGATGCTGTATTTAAAATAAAAGGTTGTTTCAAGGGTAATCATCCGCGTAAGTTAATTGTATTTTTTGTTCTGTAAATATCATACATTATTCAGATCCTTTTACCAACGACGCATAAATACAAAACAATTTGCGTCCATAAAGTAACATCATTCTCAGGCAAATGGGTTTAATTTTTACGTATGCTTAGGTCCAGTCGAAGTGAGAAACAGTTCCAAAAAGTAAATCTGATAGGAAGCCAATATAAGCTTAAACTCGCAAATGATTTGTAAAAGGTAGCTGTTGCGGAAACACGCGTTTCAAATCTAAAAAATTTTGTGGCCCACGCAGGGATCGAACCTGCGACCTTCGCGTTATTAGCACGACGCTCTAACCGACTGAGCTAGTAGGCCACGCGGTGTACTACCCGTGTACCCTTTAAGTCTGTGAATATTTTAAAGGAAAACGTCATCTACCATGTTACCTTACTATCAGTATCTTAATGAGTTTCAAATCGTTAAGGATGTTTACATTAAAAAAAAACTCGTCACGTTAATGTCTTAGCATAGCTTGATACGTTACTTGGTTTACATAACTAAATAAAAAGCATGTAGACAATGTAAGAGCCCTGTACTAAGTGCAAGTGGAAATTTCATATCTGAATTCCTCCGATAACCTCCGATAACATCGCTATTATCAATAGCAGATATAGTTAATAGGAGAAAAAAATATCAATATATGTAAATGTTTGATATATGTAACCTTAATTTCAACGCTTTCAAATGACACGATCTTCAGGTTTCTAAGACACAACGAGCAATACGTTCACCGGTTTTGTCATGGAATCTCTGTGCTTCATAAATCACGTATATTACTAATGTACAAACTGTTACAAGTTACATAATGTTAAAAGGAGAAACAAATCAAGAAGCAAGTTGAGCAATGCGTTTTTCCTACGTTAAATACTGCAGACACTAGTTACCTCTAGAATGTGGTACTATAACGTAAGTATTACATTGTGTAATATTAGATATGAATCACGCCATGTGCTGTTCGAAGGTCGAGGTGCGATATGCACCTGTTGCCTGTCAAATTTTACATAAATAAATGTTTTTAACCCAATTCCTAACACAACCTTTAAATACAGAAACTTCAATATTTTTGTTAATTTTTTATCAAGTGAATAACGATGAGGGATAGAATGAAAAACGTTGATTAAATATAAATATATATAAAAATAAATATGTATATATTATAAAATTCAGTTCAATGCAAACAGATAAATTTGAGGCTACTCCGAGATTTCAACTCGGATCGCTGGATTCAAAGTCCAGAGTTCTAACCATTACACCAATAAACCACGTTTAAGTACGCCAACAATCGAAATCTGGATCTACTGTCCCATGAGTATGATATATGGCTATTAGCCATAAAGCCATCGTTCAATTGACGCTATAATGGTTAACACTCTGGACTTCGGGTCCAGCAACTCTAGTTAAATTTTGGTGTAAACCTTAAAAGATCCTTCCATACTTTGCGTACCGTATATACACATATACCGCCGTACACAAGTACTGTAACGTTTTACTTTGAGATCCTATTATTTTAATAGGCTATGGTCTACGTAAGGCCAGATTTCAACTGTCGTGGTGGTTCCATGGTGTAACGGTTAGCACTCTGGACTTTGAATCCAGCGATCCGAGTTCGAATCTCGGTGGAACCTTGAAAGGACCGACTGAAGCGGTTGTTTCAATAAACATACATCGTAGCGTGTTTTTACTTGGTAATGTTTTTCTTTGTGATCCTAAGGATTTTAATTTTAGGGACCCGTAATGCTGTAGGTTCGAATCCTGACATAGACGCAATTTGTTTCGTGCTGGGAGCCACCCGTCTGCTGGAATCATTAACGGCGATGCCGCACATAGAACTCGAAATATAGAGAGACCATTACGTATGAGTGGTTATAACACATGGCCATCACACATGAGGTCAGTGTTCAATATATATATATATATAAACAAAGCTATATATCTAATAACTATAAATCAAAACCGTGGTTCCATGGTGTAACGGTTAGCACTCTGGACTCTGAATCCAGCAATCCGAGTTCGAATCTCGGTGGAACCTTCGTAAGCGCTACTGTACTTTCCGTACAGTATACATTCACCGTAGCAGGTAAATAGGGTGGTATTTTACTTTTAGACCCTGAGATTTTAATCTTAGGGTTGTGGTCTAGGTTCGAATTCGGGTGTTGAGCCAACATCTGATGCAATGTTTAACGGCAATACAGGACGTAAGACCCGAAACATAGAGTGACCACACTGTGCGAATGGCTATAATACATGGCCAGTAAACACGAAGCCAATGTTCAATTGGCGGTATAATAAAACAGTGGTTCCATGGTGTAACGGTTAGCACTCTGGACTCTGAATCCAGCGATCTGAGTTCGAATCTCGGTGGAACCTTGCAAGACATTTCCATAGTGTACGTACAATATACGTGTATTGTAATAAGTGTCGTAATGTTTTATTTTTAGACCCTTTTAATCTTAGGGACATGTTGTGGTCTAAATTGGAATCCGGCTGTTGGAAGCCACCGTCCGATGCGACTTCTAACGGTAATGCCGGACGTAAGACCGAAAACATAGAGAGACCACACCCGCTTTTATAGCGCTCCAACCATTAGAGTAGTCCACATTAAAAGTAAACATTTATTGGCATTACTAATTGTTTCGCTGCCTCGCGTATGGATTTAAGACTAAAAGGGTTTCTATTTGTTCTTACGAACAAAACTGTTCCACAGTGTGACGAACAATCAAATGCTTCGTACCCAAATAAATTCTACTTAAATATTTCTTAGGTTTTGTACGCCTACAAGATGCCTTCATGACAGATCCATAGAGAGTGAATGATGCCATGGTAGGATAGTGCGCATGTATCTACGAATATAAATTTGAATTCAGTCAAACCGACGACCTATATAAGACGTGTAAGAATATGAATAGGGCGATTTATAAGTTATTTAACTTCAAATCATGTATCCTTTACTAGCCTGAACATGGTCCGAGTGGCTAATACGCATCCCTTGAAGTGGCTTGTCATGACAACCATAGACACGCAGTAAGTAAAGGGTAAAGTTACGACTTATCCTTATTATGTCGTTTCATGGGTCTGTCACAAAAAAGCCAGTTGAGTTTATAAAGACCAACACATCCCATAGCCTACAACTGAAAGAAAGAATTATTTGTTGCGACTAGGGACTAAAGCGGTGGTCGCAGTTTTGCCGTGGGTTGCACAAATACCTCATGGTCTGGGTTCGAGGTGGTTCAGTGTACAGAAAATGAAGGCTAAAAATCAGTCGCAAACTGAAAAAAGCTTCGTATTTTATTTTATTAACACACAATGCGATGCGTATAATGATGTTATTGAGTAAGTTTCAAATGTGTCATGTAAGCTATTTTTAAGTTCCATCTCATAAAAATCATTTAGCTCACACAACGATCGAATCCACGATAATGCCGAAATAACTAACTGAGATTTCGCTCTACTTCGGTTCTCCGTGTCAATTTCTGCAGCTCAATGTTTTTACTGTAAAACATTTATGACCAAGTTAACGAAGCAGTAGATATGGAACAGCCAAAAGAGTGCTATGCTATCTCATTAAGCATAAGTAATGGTGGGACTTTTACGTTTAGACCTAACTCCAAAAGCTCATTCATGCACATACGCCTCATTGAGTAAAACAGACACTTAGAATGATGCATCCTTGAAACTTTAGGTAATCGCTGCAAAAAATAAACGATCCGTGAAGAACCGCGTTTAATATTTTTGATTTAATCTTTTTTTTAAATCGAGTACATTGAATATCTAAGCAGTCATGTGAGAAACGATCTTTTTATAACCTTGAAAATTTTAACTGCTCGTTAAATATAGAACGAACGCTTTTTAACGTAAATGCATGCAATGTCAGGCAGTTGTCGCCTTGGAAACAGCGGTTCCATTGATAACTTTAAACTTAATCAAATAATAAAGAATACGTAAAACTTAGCGCAACTTCCCAACGTATTACTGAAGCAACGCAATCCGAAAGGCATAACTACAGTATTTCTACTTAATGCCATATAATTATTGTGTAATTCCGCCATTAAATCAAATAGAGAAGTCCCGAGGGCGAACGATAAAACACACGTTAATTAGTAACGCATCTTCATCATAAATAGACATTTTATTTAATTATAATACATAAGGAAATAAAAGCAGAATTTCTTAAAAGGATACGGATTTTGCTTGCATCGTTATAAGACACGCCTAACTTCCAGACAACAGTGAAGCCTTTCAATTTTGACGTAATAAGGAGTCAATTATAGGATGTAATGCTTACAACTTCATTTCATACCTAAAAAACATTTAGTCCATTTGCTACTTAGTTCTTAAACAAGAGTCTTCAATAAGTATGACTAATCCCTTTACTGTAACGGCATCTCTACCGCTAGATACCAAGTATTCTCTGCTCTTTGTCATCACAATAGGCTTTTTCTTGTGATAGCAAAGTAATGGTTGTTGTTGCAAGGGCAAAAAGTATGGACAACATTCAGTTGTTGTAAATGGTATTAAAAAAAAAAGCTGTCTTCGCACCCAGCGTAGCTTAAGTTATACGATATATATATTATGATGACATCAAATTTATGTATGCAAAACTACAGGTATAAGTACGCCCCAATATTACAAGTGATAAAAATTAACGCATAACTGTAAATGTTGCATTTTTCTCCAGTGGTTTCAACAACTTGAAAAAACAACAGCAAATTTCGATATCTCGATCACAATCGGCCTTTCGATGATCTATTAGCCCAATTTATGATATGATAGTAGCAATGCGTACTCCTATGCAAGTTATCCATGCATATATATATATATATTAGTTAATGCCCGTAGCCTGACCTACGTCAACTCTTTCCCACGACACAACGTTGCTTTTCGGTTGAAAGAGAAACAATAGCAACCGAGTGCATCAAAAATCTTTTTCATTGGTCAAGGTTGCGGGGGTTGTGTACGAAATACATAGTTTTAATCGCGAACTAAAATCGTTGCGATTAAGGCATTACAGGGGGGTGGTTGATCGGGCAAGTTGTCTCGTTTCTCCGGCGTGTATTTCATATTGTTGGTTAATTTACGTAGTTTTTGCATTTGTACTGAATGATTATACTACATACAGGATTTCGTCCATTCTATTTTGAACGGTGGAATAATCTATTCAACGACGTTTATAAGTAAACCTTAGAAAAGGTGATAGCAACAGCCGTCATACACGATCTCGTTCTCTAGGTCAAGGGATCGTATATTATTTAAGGCGCTTACATGTGGTAAAGTAATCTCTTGATTTCGTGATATATTTGAAGATCTGTTTGCGTGGTGTATATCTGCCGTAGCGACTCGTATGCCAGCGACTGCGATAGGGATCAAGTCTTATCGAGTAAGACCGACGCTATCGTTTTCATCGGTGATGTAGTAAGATGTGACGTGTCAAAATAAAGCATAAAGTGGAACCAGCCTGCCAATATGTTGTTAGCATTTGTTCGTTTCCATCTAGACTGGAAGCTACAATGCGGTAATGATAATATCGTCTATCGTTACGAAATCGTTCTGCAAACTCTTCGTCTGTTATTTCTCTAACTTTCCCTCTATGATGATATCTATTCAACTTACTGACCGTCGCTAACCAGAGTCGATGAGGACGAGGGCCACGAATCGCGAGCGACTCAGCCACTGATTAGGATAATGTCAATGGCGCAAATCTGCTTTGTGACATGGACCACAGGTGCTTCATCATAAAGGGCCCCAAGAGCAGCAACATAACTCATAGTATATGCTTCACGATCGACCATGTTTTATGCGATTACAACATATCCAGAAGTGACTAGGCCACCAGGAATTGTTGGACCATAGGGCTATGTATTCACTATGATCTCAATTCTATTGGTATTGCCACTATAAATTCGCCCCCTGATACTTCGCCAGTACATGCGACGCTAGATTCATATAACATTAATTAACTGAAAAATGAAAATCGCTAGTGGCGGCATTTTTTGTGGAAGCAGTGGCAGAAGCACAGCAATAGCGATAGTTGGTCATCGTGGCTCCATGCTATCCCCTATAGATGCCAAAGCCCGCGCTGCAGCCAACGTCATCGAAGTTTCTGCCGTAAACGCAAAAAACAATAGCAGCAGAAGTAGCAGCCATACGTATATGGATGGTGAACGGTCCATAGCTTCTTGTCGTACACTAGGCTTACGTACCCATTGTGCGTAACAGGGGCAGCTGTTTGAAGGCTGCAGGCCGGATGGCATTCGTGAACTTCGAAACCATAAACGTCCAGGCCCATGCAGAAATTAATGTCAGGAAGCCAATGATAAACCGTAACGGCGGTGACAATGAACGATTATAACTCCACCCCCATGCTACGTATTACTTATAGTAGCGTCAATGGTAATATTCCTCACTATTGAAATCAAGATTTTTAATCAGTAAAGGAAATATGCCTAACTGCTACTCTTTCTGTGACCACCGCCGCGATAAACGTCCGCACGGACGGCATCGGGGTAAAATGGGTTATTAATAAATAGATATCGAGTGCTCAGATTTATAGCTTTTAGAAATAATTTTGTTAATGATAATCCAGATCTACAGATATTAACTTTAAAGGGGTAGTCTATCTTTCCTCCACCATTTTATCACGCTTTTACTTCGCTTTTCTATCAGACAGATCCATTGCCTTTTCCGCGCATGCCAAAGCCTAAGCAAAGGGCTCATTTGCTCTAGTAGTCTTTGCCTTTCCCAGAGATTTGCCCGAGGCCCTTAAATACATGGACTAGAGCTAATATAAAGATATGTGAATACGGTCAGGTGCCGCGGACGAGGTTAGTAATTGTGAGTGGATGAAGCGCGCGGCACATTGCAATCGAAAAGGTAGCGAGAGGAGAGCGACGATCCTATCCACGTTTCTTCACGGGCCTTTTTAATTATGGCACTCTGTACAAAACTGACCCTGTCACGACTTTGTCTATGGTTAGATTTATGTAGTTGCTTGTGTAGATACGCTAAGGAGATAACTTCTCCGAATGGCGACATTTATATATTTTGACGTGCGCGTGTACGCATTTAATTATTAATTGTAATAGCCATTTTGCCTAGCGGAATTTCTTTTGTTATTTTTTCATTATGAAGAACTGTCCTATGGCTAGCATATTATTGCTATATGTCTCAACGACCACCCCGCAGAAAACGGAAGCTATTCTTTTTACCAAAGGCCTAAAAATGCTCGGACCATTGGCGCTGGTAGCCGGGGGCAGAGCGACCGCTGAAAGCATAGCTGGAACCCTTCTTGCCGGGCACCACAGACATCCTCGGCCGCATCATCGTCGCCACCGCCACCATGTTAACAGCCATCGTCGTGCACCGTAAATACTAAAAATACGTGCACGTTCGTATTTTCTCATCATAATGTTCCTCATATCTCTTAAATTACTCTTTTCAGAGTCTACCAAGTTCGGTATGTCTACTGTAAACCGTAAGTGTGAAGACGACTAAAGTTACTCATCTAGATGCCGTTAGACCGCATTATAGACAGTTGACATTTCGTCTATGCACAAACCGGCATTATAATTTCAAAATATCTTATCTTAGTCCAACCATATAATGGACATATGTAGACGCTATAGAATGGACATCTACCATGAACGTATTGTTCGCGACGGCCCATCAGGGTAAGCGATAACAAAAGCTTTCAGTATTGGTTAACCTTGATTTCATTCCTAACAATTATTTGCAAATCATCTTCGCTCCTAGTATTTCCGCACTGATTTAAAAGGGTTCGTGCTAATTTCAGCGAACAGCACGTGGCGCTGCACGAAGCCTAGAACAACGGACGGGATCACGGATGGCATGACTCTGATCACGGGGATCGACACCGTAGATAAGAGTGGCACCCGTGCCAATCTAAAGCTACAGATTTGAAGAGGCATTCACTTTGATTCAGCGAGTAAAATTATTACTTAATAAAATAACAACCTGATAAAGAAGATATTAGCAGCACACTAGTCCGTGAAAGGCATTTGCTGTCTGACATATATCGGCTCGCGTGTAAATATACGAAAAAAATATAAACATATAAATAAACGATTGTCAAAATAAGTTAATTTTGTTTATTCGAGATATGTACATACATCTATATGGGGCATAGGGGAAACTTGCTGGATTAGTTTCGCACAATGCGCTCTTCAGGGTCTCTGTACACATCCTACATATAGAGATCTTACATTGTGGGCTATTGTGCATATCAAACAAAGCCTATTTCTACTAGAATCAATATACTGTTACTAAAGAATATAATGAACAGATCAAGCTAATTGGGATAAAGTTAGTAAAAATTTCAGTTTAACATTTAAACGTCTAGGGTGGAATAATATTTCTAATAAGATTTATTTTGCATCTTTAACTACCGTTGGAGCTTTTCTAATTTTTTTCAGTGTTTTTAGGCCTTGTAAACAAGAAACAATATGCATGACTATGAACAATTAACACGTTTGTATATGCTGAATTGCTGCGATCGGTTTTCCAATAAGGAATGGATTAATATGCCTCGTTACGTATATTCAAAATGCTTGATCAGAGTTTATGGGATTTAGGCAATTTTTAGTTAATATGATAACGACTTAGGCTCGATTACATCTCGCCGAGACGGGACGACCATCCTGTTTGGTCTATACGTGAAAACCATTAAATTAATTTGGAAAAACGGTGAGTAGGCTTACAGTCAATTAGTAAGTCACAATTAAAATAATTCTAACATACATAAACATTATATGCTTTTATACAAAGCAACCATAAGCACAAAAAAACGGCTAATATAAGGTCATTGTCATGGCCTTCACGAGACGAAACAGTACCGGTAGCCGACATCGTATAGAACGACTGATCTCGGAAAAGCCACTGATCTGATTACTTGATCGAATTGTGTGTAGGTTAGTGAAAAGGAAGCTTCCTACTGCGGAATAAGAGTATTAGACACCTTGGTATCAATACTACATTAGAGTTTAGCACTACTGGAGGTATTGATTTGACCTTAAGGAATACTGCTCTACAATTAAACACGTCTCACAGAGCTATCTCGTACACGTTGCAGTAAAACAATGTATTTTTGTTTAAACGATATTTCAATATGGGAACAATATGCACAACTAAAGAGTCATATATGATCTAATCATTATGTCATATAATAACTGGGTCATATAACGTTGAATATCCAGTTCTGTCCCGTCCTGTCCTGTCCTGCACTATGCAAGGCCACTCCACCTACTGGGATTTTCATCCGTTGATCAAATGTTATATCTAAATCTTTCTGGACAGTGATTTCTTTAAAACCCTGTTTATTTAAATAGTGTTGGAATAGGGATCACTTTCACGGTTAACAGGAACAGTGTTTGAGACCATTTCTATGAGGCACAGACACGTGAGCAAGTTGTGAAAACGTATTAGAGGCTCATACGTATTGCTTACCATCCGTAATCCGTAGTGGTGCTTAGTATCACTTGCATTATACTCGACCTGTGTCAGATTTTCGAAGCGTTCACGAGGTCTTAACGTCCGATTTTCAAGATAATTTTGGCCTTCCATCGAAGTAAATACACGTAAACCCATACCAATTATTCGGTTTAGACATGATTGCGGGAGCTGAATGCTGGATATTGCTGAGTTACGTAGCAAAACTAAGTTATTTAGTGCGTGCGCTTTCTTTAGTACGATCCAGTCTACTTTTATGGAAAGCAGAAAAACGGCCATTAAAAGAGCCCTCCTGACTAGAACGGTTAGCTTATGCGTATGTGATTTAAAAAAAAAAAGCATCCGTTAAAGCGAATGAAAGTAGTTTATTTGCGCAAAGAATCACAGGGCCATTTTGGAAAAACAAACGGCATCAAAAAGCAATCCAGTACTGTAGTTAAACAACCTGAGGTCAGGGTTAGACTCTACAACGAGCTAACTTAACCGGTAGCTTTAAAACCCACCTATCAGTTCTGACGGGCACGCTAACCATGTTAAGCTTTTCTTCTTGATCCGTAATTGTTTTCCTGTTAGCGCGAACCGACTGCCAGAATGGTTATGAGCAATCAATCTGTGACCGATAGTAATGTTAAATATACAAATGTTAACAAACCGAAACTGAGTTTCAAGGCCAAGATCAACTTTGACTACTTCGAGACAAACCTTCTAAACTCTATTAGGATTCATTCGAATGCCCCTTCGAGGGCAACAATCAAATCTTTCGCTTGCATTATATTGAAATATTTAGGGGGCAAAGCACTCTTAATAAACGTATCAATGATTGCTGCCACGAGAGTCGCTGGAGCGACGATTGAGTATCTGACCTGTGGTTGAAGAGGCACCTGAAAAAGCACGTCACTCATAGGAAACTGAATGATACACAGATGAGAAATAGGTAAAGAGGAGAATTCACTCGGCTTCTGTATTTAACGATAGACAATTTTAGGTATCTAGAGGAAATCCATTTTGATTCCGCCCTACTTCGTGCCCAAGTCTTAAGGCCTGTTGGACATAAAAAAGTTTAAACAGGAACGAAAAATCTTCACAATGACTCGATTCAGGTTAGCTGGATCTAGCAATGAAAAAAACGAGAAGCCATAATACAAATCGAAAACCAACCACTAAATGAGTGAGCTTAATCTAAATGGATTAGACATCCGCTAGGTAGATATATTCATTTGTGTCCGGATAGGAAATTGAGCCCAGAGCGTATATATCTATAGGCAGCCTTTGTGATTAAATTTTGAATACAATATAAGAATAGAAGTTCCTTACCAAGTGATACAATTGAATAGTCTTCAGCGTTGTTAATATTCATGGCAGCTAAGCTTACGCAACGTTAAAGACTACTATGAAACAATAACGAGGGCTTCAATTCTGTCTGTATGTTCGAGCATTCTGGGAAGAATACGTGTCTACTGCTTGCGAATCTTGATCTGGGTAGCACCTTCTCAGAATCATGAAAGAAGTGCTCGAGATCACTTTGGTACATTTCGAGTCAGTTTAGCTTATTATAGTGTTGGCAAATTGTGGGTCACGAAATTGCTCTGAACAATATCAATTGGACTAACATATTGAATTTTTTAGCATTGTTCTTAGCAGACATTTTAGTATACCTTGTACCCCGCCGAAAAAAACCTATGTCCCTATTAAGTCTTCTCAAGAACGTTCTCACCCAGTAGATGTCCGCCCATTTTCCTTAGATTCCTGCTGGATAATCACAAAACAAAAGTTCAATTGAGCGAATGAATCTACACATAATCCATAAGCCAAACGTTATTCCTTTACTCTACGTAAACTATTTGGATTATTTACTCATATCGAGAGGTAAAGCTATTGAGTTTTCACAGACAGCAGTAGTCTGTTTGGCGTTCTCGGTCAGGCTGCTACGTCAGCCAGCTCTTCTATGGTGAGTCCCTTCAGTCCGAGAAATAGTCTCACTGATCGACTGGCATGCATTAGAAGAAGTAGATAAATGAAACGCTAATTCAAATATGGGAAATCAATTAAAAAATGTATAAGGTACTCTTTTCAGCTGGCTGATTGTTTATGGATACTTTGATATATTGAAGGGGGCAGTTTCCTGACTCGATCTTCATTACGTCACGCTGAATGTCTAAAGTTTAAGCTAAAGTGTAAGATAATCATCTAACTGCCCACATAATTATTCAGAGTTATTTTCAATGAAGAAAGGACAGTCAGGTTCACTTGGAGTGATAAGTAGTAAATTGTTCTATACTAGTAGATAAAAAAAAAGCTGCTTCGTTTGCTTGAAATATTGCGTTGAAGAAGCCTTCCAATTATATTGCATTGGCAGCATTCTGAATTAAACATTACGGTGCACCATTTCGAAGCTGGCGCCGTTTGGCCAGTCAACGAATCAAAGACCCTGAAGCGTTAGATTAAACCAATTCATTAGTTTCACGTGGGCCATAAGTATGTTGAAGTTTGACCAAGTAGGCGATCAGCTTAACTTAGTGACCCTGTTCATTTGCGAGACAAATTTCGAAATGCGTCACTGGCCAGCCCAACCTTGCAACGCACCATTCTTAGGTCCTCGCTAGAAATCTATATGCTTTTTATTAATACCGGCGGCAGCGAATCGCTGCTGTCCACCGTTATTTTTTAAGGCTGTACAATCGCTGAAGAGATTATATTCATTTGACCGAGGTAAACAAATATGGCGTTTTTGAAAATGCAAACGCCAAATGCTAATGTCTGTGCCCTTAGAGGCAGACCGGCTTCCGGTACAGCTTTCCACGCCTCATCAATACGTTCAAAGGTCTTGGATTTAAACCTTCCTGTGTAGAGTTTTCAGAACAACGACCCACATTGCTTTCAGTCGTAGAGTCTTCAGCAAACACCGGCTCTCTATTTCGCCTGCCGTAATGGAACTCATTTTCGTGAACTTGAATTTGCTCAGTTTTTATGGACTGCTGCGACGCGCCCACACTAACTCGAGTAACAATACTCCTCGAAATAGAGCCTGACCAAAACCGATTTTTAGGGCAAGGTACACTCCGCCGTCAAAGTTGAATGATCCATAATAACTTCGATTCACAGGTCTGTGAAGTCGGCTAACTGTAATCTCAACATTTAGTTGTATAGAAGTGATCCGTAGATTCTGCATTTAAGCGGCTGTGAAAGGCAAGTATGGTGACTAAGGCCGATTGTTTACGCAGGACTTGATTTGTTCAGAACCTCACTGGCTAACTAGTTCGGTGGGATGATAGGCATTTTTGGCTTGGCCAAGTCATTACCGTATCAAATCAGCCACGAGTTGGGATACGAAAGCTTGCGAATGGACAAATGTTAATGCACACGAGCATCCAATGGAGCATTTCTGCACTGGAAACCGCTACCAAAAATCTAAATCTTCACTTCGCGCATAGATCTCATAAGTCTGGCAAGTAAATATGCTATTTCCCCTTTCATCTATCTACCATTTCCCACTAGCATTTCGCGTCAAAGCGACACTTGCTAAGGCGGCTTGCGTCTTTGCAGGGGTTCCGAAAAAAGGATTCGTAGATGGTAATTAAGCAGAGCAGCGTGAAACTGTTTTGTCTGTTATGGAAAAGGATGATTTCAGATTTCTTGGAAAAACTTCCACCAAGATTAGTCTTGCCAGAAAATAGCTCTGCAGTGAGGAATGGTCGCGTGAAAGCTTCTAAAGAAATATTTAATAAAAGCCTAAAATCGGATGCTGAGCAAGTAAATATATACGTGTACTTCTTCAGGAATATACTACTTTCAATTTAAGATCGTTATACGAGATTTAATTAAGAAGCCCTTGCCGGCGCAACGAACGTAAACACGACAAAGTAAAAATGAAGGTTAGAAGCCATTGAAGTTCAAATTCACGAGATAGGTAGTGAATAATGCGCGGTAAAAAAAATATGATTTATAACATATAGACTAAGTCACTCAATAATGCAAAATTTTGTTTGTCACCTGTAAAGGAGTGGATGCAACCCATAACCTTTTAACATAACTATTTGATATAGAAACTATAGTTAGAATTAGTAAGACTCAGCATCTCTAACAATTTTGACATTTCGAAACGTTTTTGTTATTACGTACGTATTTTCACATCAATACCATGATCAGAGTCTGGGTCTCTACAGAGAAAAAGAAACGTTACACCGACCTGTTCGTGACTAATGGACAACTTGCACGCTCTAGGAAATTACTCTGAGCCAGGTCCACTATTTAGAGCGCACAAGAGACACAAGGTTCACTTCGCAGCTAAATCTGTAACGATGCTGTTGCTGTAACACGCAAGTTATCTGAACATGTTCGCTTTTCCTTAGTAGCTGTATAACAATCATTGTCTAGGCTCTGTCCATAAGGCCTAAGTAGGCCAAAAGGACGAGATAATGCCGGCCCTGGGAACCGGCTCGCGTCAGCGTAGTGCGTTTACTGCGATAAATTTACGCCAGCGCCTCTGTTCTTTCTACAGCGTCTTTTTACTGTTGATATCGGTGTGTTAGGCTACTCTTGGAAGGAATTTCTTGTACGCCCTACATTAAATATCTCTCTGTGTCGTCATAAATCTATCCGATGGTGACAACCTATCCAGGAGGCAGGGGGTATGCGGGTGTACCGTTTGCATGTCGTAGCACCAAGATGTATCGAGAAGACGGCGTCGATGGTGTACCTATAAGAAGCAACAAAGGTTAAAAAGAGGATACCTTATTAGTGGTTCCTTTCTGGTAAGAGGAAAAGTTTATATGAATTTGTATTTCCGCATGGAACACATGATTCATATATGCAACCATATGTGTAGCATGTAAAAAGACAACGACTACAGGCGACCCTGTACGCTTCACTTTGAAATCAAATAACACTTCCATAAATAGCGAAAGGGGGCTCGACCTCAACTTAGCACTGCAAATTTTACACAGTTTGTTTAATTAGTGCGATGTTTCACAGAGTGAGAAATTAGAGTTAGGCTCAGTTCGTTCGCAGATTCATAGGATCCATAGACTCATAACACATTATGGTAAATGCATCGTATATGGGAATGTGCAAAATGCCTTAGTGATACGTGTCAATATAAAAATTAGTAGGTTTTTTTACTGTGCGACCAATTTCCACACGATGACAGATCAGTTGTGAATAATATTTACATCCGTTTCTATGGTAACCGGAAAAAAAAAGTTCAATTGATAATAATTTTTTCACAATATATATATATGGTAAAGTAAGGAAAAACACTATAGTAATAATGCGTAATATACCTATTTGGCTGTCACCGCAATACATTCAAGTAAGACTGATGATTTATGAAAATAAACAGGGAAACGGTTCTCATGCTTGGAATAGATGATATGCGCATATGTTTTCAAACATGAACATATTTAGACAGCTACGCACTTATAATAGATAAAACTTCGTATGAATATATTAGCACTAGAAATATTTCCTATTTAAAGTAATTGTTGTTGTTAGGCACTTGAATAGGACCTAAAAAAATGGGACATGAAAAATATTTACGCAGAAACTAAGGCTAACTTTGATATTACCGCTTCTCTGTTCAATATAATCTCATGGAACAGTCTCGATGCCGTACCATTACCTATTTAATACATCGTCATCATCGAATTGGATTGCCAACGTTTTAGTTCTGTGTAATCACTTGGCAATTTTGCGCGTCGCCCAAGGTAACCAGTTTCCCTTATAGTTTTGG
Organism: Varroa destructor; assembly: GCF_002443255.2. Lineage (NCBI taxonomy): Eukaryota > Metazoa > Arthropoda > Arachnida > Mesostigmata > Varroidae > Varroa > Varroa destructor. The sequence goes on from NW_019211455.1 coordinate 8,313,613, forward strand.
AAATTCTGCTTGGACGTAGTTGGCCAGTGGACAGCTAGTAAGCTGCATTTCCTCATCCTGTTCTCCGCTCCCTTCGGCCAATCGGCTCCGATCGACGCTTTTATCGTTTGGCCAGTTAACGATGGCCAATACAAAGGCAGCAGAGAAGCAAAACGAATGGTCGTTTGTGGATAGCTAGCGAACAGGCCATTATTATCTGTTACAAGACATCTATTGCTTTTGAATCGCGCACTTTCATCTATATCAGCCACTGTTTACCGTGCTTCACGCATTCAAGTTTAGCATTTGGCAGGGGCTTAATGGCGTACGGCCATAGAGATACGCATATAACGAGGTATATACTCCAAGAATAGGATATTTCCTCTTCAATGATTAGGAGAATGTATAACAGCCCGTTTCGTTTGTAACCTATACAGCTCAGGAAGAATGCATCTGTTAGTGCTTACAATCTTATCTGTAAATGCTTAGTGTTAACAACTGTGAAACAGCCATAACCCTTCATAAAAACCAAAACACAATTAGAGGTCACGCCCACATGTAGCCCCCAACACCTCTATGGTATTTACTCGTTAGAAATTCACAAATATGCATACTTTTTTGCAGACACATTAATGTAAATAGTTTGTTACGGTAGTAAAATAGCACATTATCCATATCAGTTCGAAGCTGTTCGGGCACAGTCTGTGTGGATCGTTGTTCAGTACGGGCTTCCCAGGTATGGCCAATGCTGGAGACGCAGCCGTAAAAGGCTCCTCTTCAATCAAGTACCTCTTGGCTGAAATGTAGAATATCGATTATTTTATCTCCTACATGAGATATTGATAGTTCCTGAGTTACTACTTTTTCTAAGTTTTACTATTTTGCCATCTGCAACGTTAATACAACCTCTTGCAAACATGAACCAACCTCTATATGTGGCAAGTAAAGGGTGCCCTTTGCTTCGTTATCCTTATAGTTTTTAGGAGAAGCCGACAACTATTATTATAGTAAATACTACTTCTCGTAACGCAAGCGACTATAAGTAGAGGGCCTATTTTCAAATTGAGCCATTCGAAAAGCATGTCCGAAGTACGCTTCACCTTATACGCCATTCCGCGTTCCGCGAGACGTGCTTGATACTGCCAAGTACAGTAAGGAGATGGTCCTGATTTCTGTCAATGGAACACGACGTTCACAGCGAGTAAAACTGAGTCGCTGCTGAGGCAGCAGGTCGAGAATAAGAAAGAAGGATAGAGAAGTAAAAGGCTCTCAGACGCCACGCCGGAAGTTCAAACGAGCTACATCCGGCGCCGTTCAAGAGAACAACGTTACCACAGAACGCCTAGATCCTTGGCTGTGGTTGACCAAGCCAGACTCGAAACCGAAACCGCCTTTTACCGTATTACCACGGCGATCATCCATACTCTCGCCTCTTAGCTGTGTGTTCGTCAGAGTAGCGAAGCTAGTCAAGCTTTAGCCAGTCAGTGGCCAGTGCTGATGATGAAAATCACGCCACACTTCTACGGCGTACGCTGTGCCCAGACTGCTCACTGATCATGCAGCGAACTCTCGTTTCGGCTCTAACGAACATGCAGGAATCACTTCTTCCTATACGGCGATGGCACATTGAAGTGATAGCCACCCGTCCGTACGTCTGTGGCTGAGGGGTGCTCAACGCGTTCTGAGCTTGCGCATGCTATACTGCTTCGGAGCTATTTCGAGGTTATCGGCTGGCAAAGCTTCAGCAAGGCGTGTGAGACTGTTAGGTTTAAAGGGGTCAGGAGTGGGTGTAGTAATGTAATTGATTTCCAATATTGTAATATTGTTGTCTAAGGCCAATAACTACCAATCGCCGTGACTAGTATGGCTCGTAGGGTGGCAATAGCATGACCGCCGTAAGAGTGGCTGTCGTTGCCTTCTTGGGTCCCGGCCACTGATCCCCAAATGATGATAGCCCAGAACCACCTCCTCCCGTTTCATTCTATTGATATGGAATTTGTCGAGCGGACGCCGGCCGCAGGCAGGCAATTAGACGCTGACGAGGAGCCGAACTCGTGCTCGATAACGGCAAGACTTTTTCTTCATCTGTTCACCAGAAATCTCCGCTGGTTTAAATCGATCCTGTTGATTTTTCGTCGTCAGTATTCCATAAATACTTTTTAAAGTATCAAAAATACGCTAGAATTCAGGTAAGTCATTCCATAATAATGTAACATAATTTGGCTGAGGATATTGAACTCGGTTCTATGCTATTATCAACAAGTAAACGAAAATGTATAATTTTTTAAGCCGACTCGAATATTTTTGAGGTTTTTACGATTCGTCCCCTTATTGCAGTTCCCTATATAAGATATGTAATCAACGTAAAACTTAAACGTAACGCTAAACAACGTAAAGCTATCTTAGATGCCATCACTAACTCCTCGATTTTATATGCAATGATATAACGTCTCGAAGGATGTTTTTAGGAAACGTTTTCTTACATTTTGCTTATTTTTTGAAAATTTTTTAAGAGAGTTAAAGTTAAAACAGCCTATCTATTCTACAGTTCAGTAACTGTTCTTGACACATAAACTTCATGCCTGGAGCATTAAGCTGCATCGTATGAGCCTGCTTTGTACTTTCACAAATAGGTATTCCTCCGCCAGTAAAAGCACGCAGACGCTTCAAATCGATCCCATACACATAGGAAACTTACTCTTTTTTATCTAATTAATGAACTATTCAGTGCAACGTTAATGACGGTTGTTTAGGTATAACCTAATCTGTTCGGTTAGGTTATAGACCTTATAAATTTACTGCTCGATATTTCTCACTATACTGAACGAGACCAGTATTATAAGACGTCAATCATCTTTTGTGTAGCAATTTGTATCAGTAATAGAATGATGCTGTGAAAGAGTGTTAGGTTTTACGTTTTTTTACACGTACACGTTCAGAAACGTTCGCTATGACTTGTTCTATCATTAAAGTCAACGATGCACGTGAACAAACAGAAAACTAAATAAAAACGAAGGGGGGATGAAAATTTCGATGACTAATCAGGTGGTATGAGGAACGCCGATGCCTACAAAATCGCAAATGAAAGTCAAGTCTTTGCTAAATTTATATGGTGAAGTTTTGAAAACATAGCCAGGACGCCGAAATTTGGCGTTTGATAGAAACGCAAGCAAATAGGTGCTTTCGGTAAGTCCTTATTAATTCCAAACTGAATGAGCGTTGAATACCTCCAATGAAGAGTGGCGTATTGACGACCAGATAGATAAGCAAGACCATTAAGATTTGTTTTATAAACTCTCAAGATTCATAAATTAAATGGCACACCAGGCTGTAGGAACAACTTCTGGCTTAAACAGTCGAGAAATAGTCTTGTATGGCGGTAGTATGTCACGGGCCACGCCGAGATTAGGTCCAGAGACCCAGTACCCAACGATAGAGACACCAGCTATAATGCCTAAGTAAATGTACTGGATTATGATAATAATATTGAATTTTTATTTATGCTTATCTCTCTCTCAATACGCTCTGAATTCGAACATTTCTATATAGGTATTGTTTAACCTCAACGATCTTCGGATAAACGTTTCTCTTCTAATAATCATGAATATACTCGTATATACATGAATATATATGAGAATACTAACGTGCATTTCTGTTTCATGTTCGATATCTTGAATGAAAATGACTGGGTTTATTTGGCTACGTTACCTCCACGTATGTTTAGCGTTCATAATAATGTAGTAAGTGAGAATATTAATTCAATTGTAAACAGGCATTCGCAAAACATAATCTCGTAATAATAATTAAAATGAAAAAACGTGGTTCACCTAAATAGCCCTAAAAATATGCTAATAGAATACCCTAGTAATTTCATCTTCTATAATACACTCTCACTCCTTTACTTCCATTGATCTGCTTTTTTATAATTAGCACTACGGATGTTTGCCCCAGGCTCATTAATAATCGTGCTTATAATAATATTGAGTTTCATAAATTTTTCCACGATGGTCCATGTTTGTGTAAATTTCGAGCCGCGTTAGGAATTGAACTCGACTCTTGTGGTTAGCGCTACGTCTGGTAGCTGCTAGAGGGTCTGCGAATAAGGAGGTTCTCACAACAGAAAGGTTCGAATAAACACCTTCGAAGAGACCAATGCACTAAATGAGCGTCCTATTAATATATTTGCATCAGGTTATGACACACAATCGGTTTCCCTGAGTCAACAATCGTATAAAAGGACCCTGTATAATGTTTCCCACAAGCTATTAGCCTTTATTAAGCCCACGATGATATGAAAGGTGCATAGTAGATCCGGTTATTATTTATGCGCTCAAAGAATATCAGTATAGGCGAGTTGATTCGATCAACACTTCCTAAGCACACTGATGTATCGAGCCGCTCGGCCACGATAATGCGTGTGATCCTACATTTGTGTAACAGGGTCGGCCCTCTTCGTTCAAAAAAAGTGCCTTTAGTAATAGATAGCAATGGTAATAATAGATAACAATAATATATATATATATAATAGTAATAATAATGACAACAACAATAAGTAATAATAGTAGAGCTCCTATTAGATTTCATCAGGGCCTACTGCAGTTATAGTCGAACACACGGTAATACAACAAGGTACGTACTAACTCCAGGTGCTATTTTTGAAAGCGCCGGAAAAATTTCGATGGCAGCGGTGGGATTCGAACCCACGCCCCCGAAGAGACTGGTGCCTTAAACCAGCGCCTTAGACCGCTCGGCCACGCTACCTTGGTCACCGTACAAATTAATTATTATAATAAGCGGGTATATAAAACCTCCAACATTGATAAGATCATTAAAGATATAAAGAAATTGTTTTTTATTCTAACAACAAGTATTACAGCGCAAAGTAATGAACCAAGGTGTATTGAAAAACGGATAGATATTGACACTATAGATTGAAAGCTATAGATATACTAGAAAAAGCTAATACGTAGAAAAAGCTATAGCTGTTGTCAGACGATTTGACAGCTAAATAAATGTTTAATTATTTTATTCATTGGAATATTTTTTATTTATTTGATAATAATATAGTTTAGGTTTATTACCTTATATTTTTACTACAACAAGACATATGTCAGTAATTATAAGACTATCATTATCAATTATAATTTTTGTGGTGATTAAATTTTTCTAAACAGATGTATATACATTTAATAAACACCAATTTATTCAGCATCTTTTATAGTTTTGACTGAAACAATTAGACATTTAATACATCCTTTAACGTTAGCTGTACGGTGAACTGCTAATACTTCCTTTTTTTTTTTATTAAGGAAGTCTAATACGTTTATCCTGGCTTCAAAAATCATAGAACAGCAGCATTTCATTAACTGAAATGAAATTATGTTCATTATTCCAAAAATAGTTTATGCCAAAAACAAACTTTGACTCCAAGTGACGTACTGTTTGAACGTAACTTTGACGTAACGGTACTGTGTTTGTAGATTAAACAATGATCAGACTGAATTCAAGTGATGCGAGAAAAGTCTGTGTCGAATAAAAACCACTTTTATCCGATGAAATATCCCCTCAAATGAAAAACGTTTAGCCCACGCGATTGCACAAGTATCTCGAAAAAATACTATTATCAAGTAAAACCTGTGACCTAAAACCTCGGTTACAGGCCGTGGATGTAATAGCTAAAGCTGAAGTCATACCTTTAGCCTTTTAGCTATCCTCCTAACAAGCGTATTACCTATTTTGTCAGTCCTCTCGATCGCTAAATATAATCATGTACTTTGAAAATGAATAGCGTTTACGCACAATCAGATCCAGGTCTACACATAAGCTAAGCTTCCATATATTCCTAACATCGGAGGGTCAAGCCAGTCGCAGAATCGCAATGTAGATTCGAATCAGTATCGTAATGTTCCGTAATACATAGTTACGATATGGGTTTAGTAAATCTGTAGTACAGCACAAACGGGTTTACTATGCCGCTGCTGCCTGCTGCAGGAACAACGATGACCTAGCCTTAGAAGACTCAAAAAGACATATCGTTGATATGAAAACTGGGTTACTTACCAATCAAGCGAAAATTACCTTTAGCCAAAACTAAACAGTTTCCTATTTCGTTGAGCATTCAATAAAATCAAACCGATGGAACGTTATTATTACTACGTTTTGTTATTTCTCGTATTAGGATATACTTGTGTAAGACATAATTCCTCCGCACACGGATCAAGAAACCCTAAAAGGTTAGAGCGATAAACAGAAGCGTGCTTCTCATGCAAGCAATATAATCAACATACAATCCTAATATAATATTATTGCTATTATTATCCATAAGTAACAAGCTTGTTAGGATAGGCTCTAACCGTGGAACTCAATCAAACTTCATTCGTTCATTTTTACTGCTAGTATACTTACCAGCCATAGAACATCAACGCAAATTTATTGCTCGCCTCATAGAACGCCGCAGACTATGACACCTCTATTAACAATAAAGTTCGACTAATATACATAAATTCCGAAAAAAAAATACTAATTAGAGTAATTATAAAAAGTATCATCATCATCATCATGAAACACCTCATTAAACGCGTCTGTCTACCTCTATGTTAATTTCCATTTTTGTTCGTTGTAGCCGTCTACAATACATCCGCAGTACAGAGTTCGCTGTTGATGATCTCGCTCTATGATGATCTAGCAGTCCGATGGGCCTATTGTGCGTTCATGTACATCAACTCAACTTTTCGGAGACATTACATTGGGTCTGCCGAGTGAACCGACACACATAACGTCAGAGAGGAAGCAGGCCAGCGTGAAGTTGCTAGCTTGATAGTAGGACATCTAAGAAAGCTTATCGGTTATGAGTATATAAAAGTTAGTTTGACATTTAGCTAAGGGCAGTTACTGCCGTTGCTCACACAGATACCGTGTATAAGCGAACGGGATTTGATTAGACCACAATCAAGCCAATACGAGATGGAATATATGGTAATATGTCATTATGCATACTTTAAGAGGCGGTATCATCTGAAGTTTCGTCAATGATCATCACAATTCGATTATTATTATTATTATTATCTATGCGTTTGCAACAACTCAGACGTCGGGCCATCCGGGCAATTGGTGAGGTCACTGGGAAGGCATTATGGGCGCCAACATCGTATCCCCTTGCCAACGTGTACAAGAGCCCTTTTCTGGCGTCTCTCGAGCAACTAGTGACATGTGATCGAGCAAATTTGAGCTAACATTTGTCATACGTAACATAGTATGGCTTCGTTGTTGTGGCTTTAGCTGACCAATCGTTTACCTCTTCACTTGGACCGTTGGCCGTTCGTCGAACGAGGTCAGATTACGATTGAAATGTCCCCTCAAATGAAACCTGATTTATTACGACCGAGAAATAATGAACTTTATAGAATGGATAAAATCGGTGAGTATGGCATGACCAGTGAGCACTGCATCGGCACAATTAGCTGGCAGAATTCGCGTGACGTCCTTCCAATGAACGCGGTTCCCTTAGCTGTTTCTCAAAGTGAACTGAAATAAGTATACCTGAAGTTATACCACCACAGCACTTGTTTAATTTAATTCGAAATCTATCCGTGTAAAATCGATTCGAAGGCTAGCTTATTAAAAAGCTTGCTCATTACATAATTTTCAAGCAGCAGACGAACCATGTTCGTATATATGCATGCAAGTTGTTTCGTGTTCGGTATCAGGTACTTTATTTACTTATTAATGGTAAAGCGTGCGAATTCAAATTTTAGGTGTCCACCACCATTTTCCGGCACTGTCAATACCCCCTGTTCGCAACGCAGTCATCGCCTGCAGTACAATCAATTGTGTGGCAGCAAATGTGGTACAGCAGTGCATCTATTAGCAGAGCCGGGATGGACCTGTTTTTGTGCTGAATCATCATCAGAGTCCAACATTCGTCCCAGAAGCAGCAGCGGCCGTTGGAGATGAAGCTATCAACGGTCGGTCACCCACCGCGCATGCTGGGAACGATAGATCAAGATTCCACTCAGCTGGGTCAGGAAACGGGCAAAGGGCGTACTCGAATCAGGAGGGCAAAATGGGACTTCGGATCGAGGGTGACCCAAACATTTAACGCATAGGCTTAACGAGACGATACTAGAAGACGGTAAAAGAAAGGCAAGCAAATACTGATGTACTATGACACGGAATAATGTCCATTATGATAACATAGCTGAGTGCATAATTATGGCGCAGCACATCGATATTATAGTCGGTCTTTTTATCCTATATTTTAGCCTAAAGGGCTCAGTCGATGGTTATATTATCCGCTACGACGAAAAGATTTGATCTATTCAGAGGAGCCACTATAACATAGTAAAGCTATGGGGCATATCGCATAGTTTGAGCGGACGTAAAAATATTCAGACAAACATTAACGACTAAACCAGACAACGGACTTCATCTGCAACAGACCATCGAACTTTACACGGGGTTTTACCGATCTTCTATAAAATTCCATATAATCCATGAGAAGCGAAGCAGCCGAGCACCTGCTAACCTTTTGATCCACATGATTCTTATTTACATTAATGAAATTACCTGTCTCAAAAAAAGTGGATAATATGTGCGACTTTTTTTATATGATATTTCAATAGCGTAGTCACAGCTTAGTTTATTTGTTAAGACGTATAGCAAGAAATACTCTTAGTAGCTTAGTAAGTATAGGAGAAAGGAAACATTTCCCCTGCTTGATTAAGGTTGATAGTCGGCTAACGGAAATGTACCGTAGCCACTTTGCCGGTGCCCAATTCGCCTATAGCAAGAATCAAGTTCACCGAATTGTAGCCGATGGCAGAGATCTGCAGCGGTAGTATTGGGGTGCGGTGTGGCTAGACGCTTTACTGACGCGGAGGGTATGACCATCCGAAAACGATTCCAATGGCCAATTTTAGCAGGTCCGGGTATTGTGTTTGAGCAATATATCGGAGCTGGCAATTGCCATTGGCCGCCAACTGTTCTGACATATTTGTCAGCCCTAAATTGATGACCATAGTCGGTCGATACACAGTGTGTTTCGTGAGGCGGGTCAAGGCGGGAACATGGCGTCACGCCCTCGGAACTTCCCCGAATGCTTGATTTTTTTCGAAAAATTTTAAAACCTGGCAGATAATTTTTCTGTCTTTATGCCTGTAGTTATTATGGTATGCTTTGTGTATATGCATCTAGGTGAATTCGTTTTCTTTATGGTATCAATACTTGATGGATAGTGACCCGAGGGCGCAATGCGACAGCTCGGTATGTTATGCTACAGTATGGGCGTAGCGTCGAGATTACTAAACGCCATACTAAAGGACTTGTAGAACTTAAAAAAAATTACATTTGAACTCTTCAACCCGAGTTTCAAGTTACGTTTCACGTTTGACTTCGTTGCTCTTGAGCTACGGACTGATCACCCAGTTGGTGCCATCATTAAATTTATAGAAGACAGATGCTATTACTGATATCAGATGTTATTAGGAATTATACATTGCATATTTTCCGATGGTATCCATGCCCGACTACATAAATAATCTTTCTCCTCGACGCCTGTCGTATGTACATATTGTATATTTATGTGGCAAACTCTAACCAGTAACTCTCCGGACTCAGCGCGGACGCCATGGAACAGCTCGCGAAGTGTCAAACAATACGGGTAAAACACTTGGCACGATTCATGAAGACATTTACGAGTTTATCTTAGATAAGGGCATTATGAAAGGATTAACTTTTTTTTTCGTATCTCTACTAATTACATAATACGGACAATGTAGTTAGCAACGCTTTAAGTAGAGCCGTCCTTAGACTATTCATAGTTGATGATCCTGCATAATATAGCCCATAAATATTATATAGAAATTCATAGGAAATCATCGTTGTATCAAGATATGCGTCCTATAGGACAATAGTATAGTGTTGATGCCGCTTGGCCTATTCTGTTTTTCAAATTTATCATTTAAATAATTGTAAATATCTTCTTAACTCGATATACGTATGTACGTACGTAGCGTGCATAAGTAAAATCCAATCGTAGTGCCCCTATTAGTGCTCTTTGCCTAAGAGATGGTTTATGTACTGGCTACTTTAGCTACATGTTGTTTATGTACGTAACAGCGTTATCCAGTTGTCCTATGTAACACCGTCACCGTTGTTTCAAATAAGCTTGTAGCATTTTAGAACTATATTGGAATTGGTTAATTTATTTCGACATGTGACAAATGAATAAGAAGCATGTAGAAAATTTTACTTTCACATAAAATTACTAATGTACGGCTAGAGTTGCATGGCTTACGTTCTCCCTGTTATAAAAACAGAGGAAATTCCTATTCATGGAATTCAGAAAATCTGCAGTCATGATGATGCTATAAGTAAATGTTAGTGCACACCTAACAATCTGTTTGCATTCGAAATTAAGATAATCTTTACAAAACATCAGTTCTACCGAAATCGTGCTCTGCGTTCTGAGGTATAGCTACCTTTCCTATCGACAACACTGATCTCCTACAGAGTATATTTTTAAAATGGGTTTCCTTTATAAAAATGTCACATTGAACGTTAAAAATAGATCTCTGAATTTCTGAAAAATTAACTATAACAATATGTTTAATATTTTGAATAATTGCACAATGGCAGAATAACCGAGAGATACTTGAAAAATAAACAAGAACTTATTAATAACTCGTGCAAATAGTTTATTGTTTGACCGTTTTTGTTGACAAGCAAATGTTTAATTATATAAACCCACCTTCTAAAATATAAGGGCAAGCACGTAATTTTCGGAATCCGCTATTACGGTTTATCAGTGTAGACAGGTCCAGCCAAGGTCGATCCTTTATTTTTACGTTTACCGATTTAACGTCGATCATTGGATTCGTCAGAACCGCGAGTGCGTAGAGGCAAGCCCCAGAAGCAGCCCTTGCTGGACATCGCTTCTACCGTTGCGGCAAATAGAACATGAAGGCATTAGAAAAAGCCCTTTGATCATCTCAGTACACCCTCATAAGCGTACGAGCGAAAAAGAGTGAGAAAAGGGCTAAATGATGTAACAGTCAAAGAACAGTGACGGCGCCGAGCGTTATCGACTGTCCAGCCGTAAAAAGCGACAGCCAACAGCGCATTCGTCGTTTACCCCAACTCGGGTGACAGGCGACGGAGGACGAGTGCATTTTTGCACCATCGTTGTCACCGTCATTGCCGTCTGTATCACCAATGAGAAATTTTCATAGTGGTGCTATTTTGCATGCAAAAGAACTGAACAAAAGCAAACGAAGTACCGCTGAATCAGGCTAGTTCCTCGTGACACTTAGAAGGGATGCACTTTTGTGATGGCCCCTTAGCTCTTTAGCGTTACCGAGGTCCCGGCTTCATGAGCCCGTCCCCATCTGAACATGTGTCGTCCGTCCGCCTATCTGGGGCTCGGGCCACAAATAAGCTGCATAAGTCCTTGGTTTCCTTGATGTAACTCGTGGATGAGCTGATTCCTATAGCCAGACCTGTGATTACGTTGTGCATGCATGTGTATGCCTGATTCTTACGCTCTCACTGGTTTACTTCAGACCTTTGATAATATTCTCAAAAACAGAGGACGTTAAAGAACATTTCGGACTTTCGGCGCGTTTTTGAGCAATTTCATTGTTTTTTTAAAGTGAAAGTTGGTGTTCACAAAAATAGTAGTAACGGAGCAGAAACAAAGTTGTCTGCTAGTGTCCAGTGACCTGTAATGACAACATATATTGGTTGTTGGAATGATCCTAAGGCCCCTTTGACTTTCTCCGGTGAATGTTATTGATTACCTGCAACTCGTAAGACATAATTAGCCTGAAGTTGTAGCCTGACAACCGAAACACAGATCTTTATTTCGCCCTTGATGAGTCGCTGATCTGAAACTAAGACTAGGTCTCGCCGTTTGCTATGAGCACAATAAAACTTCACATGTAGTTAGTACTCTAAATTAAAGATCTATGTGAGAAGGTTACCGTATTTGCTAGCAGCAATTTATCGGCTTCCATTGCCAAATTGCGAATTGAAAACTAGGACACATTTTAGTTTTTTTATAATAGTTACTTTCATGCGCGGTGCGTAAACTAAACCTCCTGTATAATTATCTTCATTAGGTCGTGCCCCTCTCTTTGCCGGTAATGGAATTAGTACAGGTTAATAAAAGCAACCAATTTTTTTTACGAAATCAAATTCTTCATCGATGATCTTTTCGACAAGGGAAATTGTCAAAAGTCATGATCATCATTAGTCACGCTCATAGCTCGTTTCTGGTACTAGTAGGAAAGCACTTGCCCCGACACCATTACACTATGGAAGAAGCAAGGCTCTCTTGTTCTCTCTCTTCACTCAGTAGCTCAACGGCAGCCGAGGCCGTCAATCAGAAATAAACTTTCCTGTGCAGCCTTATCCCAACGTTGACGATTTCATGGATGGTCGCGACGATGATGATCATGCTGATAGGCAATATTGATTGACTTGACGTGGGTTAACTTTGGCTTGGACGCTGTGTATGTGTGAGACAGGGAATCAGAACGGTCAATGGTTGACTCGGTATACTGAAGCGGGATATTATACCCCTACAACCCATCTACCCTCCCAGTCACTCAACGCTACACCCAAGACGAAGGACCCCGTGAAAATAATAGTGTTGCCACATATGATGTTTGTAGCACAGAACCGAAAGAGTGCCGGACAAGCTGGATAAATTGGACCCCTGCCTGGCTCGTTCAGCTCTTTTTTCGCTTGCCTGTGGTCGTGGCTGCCTGCTGAGCGAGATTGGACATGGTGAGGCAACGTTACGGACCAGCCATCATACGTAGCTTTAGCGTCGCCCGCGATAGCTAAAAAACCACCCCCTCCGCTGTGTCTTCTTCCTTGCTGGCCGACTAGCTGAGTCGACGAGAATCAAGCTTGCCGAGAAAGTTGGTCTGACTCGCAATCCAAAGCGTTTCCAATCCGAAGGCGCAAACGAGGGCATAGCAACCTTAGCAGGGTCGGAATCATTTGGCGGACTGGACCAAAAAAGACACCAAGTTAACTCTGATGGTCACTTGCATGCGACGCAGGCGACAAAAGAAGTCGGTTTCGAGGTGGACGAAGCTTTGGGCTGCTGGCCTTGCTAGGTCCAGTGCCTCAGCATTGGTGTTTGGCCTCTCCGAGTGTCAAACGTTGTACAGGCCGGGCTTTGATGACGGGGTAGGCCTCGATGGGTAGGTGTCTGTGTAGAAAGTTTTTGTGCACTATTTCTCCGTGCCGAGCCCCGTAGGCTGGTAATGCGTAGAGTGAAAGAAGCATGGCCTCGAGTATAGCATAACGGTTAGGGCGCAAATCAAGGTTCTCTCAGCCTGCCGAGAACAGGACACTGCTCAAGCGGTGATTGTGGTGATAGCAACGAGAGAAAAGACTATAACCGTCAGAATTGGCAACGACAGCAGCAGTCGCAGATGTCCCAGGACAGACGAGGATAAACAGACGCTCATGCCGATCTCTGAATAAACAATTATCGCTGAGGTTAGTGGGCACACTAGCCCAAATTTATTTGCCTGTTAGGTTATTTTTGGACACGTATTTCAAAACTACGTGCGGATAGCTATTTAGCTATAAATGATCGTGAATATGTGTCATATGGAGACGACTACGCTTTTTAGATTTTAAGCGGTATCATTCGACTCTCGGTTAATCATTAATAAAATGAAGTAGTTAGCGATAAAATCCGTCCACTAAAAATTAACTCAAGACGTAAAAATAATACAATTAAGAGACAACAGTTTTTTTGAAACTAGCACCTTCCTAGAAAATCAGCGTGGCACATATGCTTTGAGATAATACGTTATAATGATCCACTTCTAGGTAGAAGCTAAGACCACCGAAAGTTCAACTACAGGATCCGAACATCTCTGGGCGATGGGGAGATTCGGCCGTTCAAGCAGCCAGCGCGTATGACGACAGTGAAAGCCCAGGTTTGCAATATGACCCGAAAGCTTTGGGTGCGTGTCGATAGGTGAAGTTTGTTTTTACGAGAACGATGAGAGTCACTGAGGAGAGAGGACAAATCCAAGAGGAAAAAGAGGCTCTGATAGAAATTTAAGTCAAACGCAACAAAACGAAGTGAGATACAGCTTGTGTTAAGGCCCAAATAAATAAAAAACGAGTGCATTCGCTCATCATGGTGACTTCACACTGGTGGGGTGCTCACCGGTGGCGTGTGAATGTCGCTACTTCTCCCCTCATGAACCAGTAACACCTTAGCCCAGCCAAAATGCACTCTTCATGACTCTTGCCTGCGCGGTATAGTTCATGGTCTCGTGACCCACTACCAGCATTTTTTAGTTCCGAAAGTCAGCGCAATGCACGATAAGCGTTGAGCAAAGGAACATATAGAAGCGTTCCGTGGCGCCTGCAGCGAACCATATGAAATCTCAATGCCCGGTTGGGAGGCGAAAATGATGGTTTCAATGACCTCAATGGGGCAATTTTGCATCTACGTCTGGAACCGTGCAAGTGTCTTTGACGCGACAAACTTTGCGATGACACCACAACGACTGTATAGACGAGCAACCTACTGCTGCAAAGAATGCGAATTCCACCTGACGCATATATTCTTCCGGGTGTTTGCAAAAACATTCGGGGTATTATTGCCACTACAGCGGGATTCGCATCAGGCCAGTCCGACAAAGACCGAGAGCAAAAAACATCGGCCAGCAGGGCTTATGGTTTTTGTGGAGACCATGACCGGAAACCTTGCAAATGGTTGGGCTTAGGCAGATTTCAGGCAAATTTCATCGTAGTTATTTTTCAACAGTTATTGGCAAAAAAAACGCATACATAACGAGAAACCGAAATTAGGAATAATGTATAGACACACTCCATTTCTGACAATTACTACGATGTTGATGTATAAGAATGCACGGATCTGTATGTGTGTTAAAGCGCATGTTAATGGAGCATTGCTGGCGCCTTCTATCGTTCGGGTATGGGAGAAGGAAAAGAGTTTTATTGTTGGCAATGTAGGCAAACGTGCATTTTTTTTTTTATAGTAATCACCATTAATAGCAGCTCTGAGTAAAATAAAAGTCCAGTATGTGGACTGGTTCGGACACCAATGTTTTACGCCCAACTATGGTCCCAGTTGATGCTGACCAAAAGCCAACATTAGTGTATATTTGAAGGAAGGAGGAGTTCAACGGAATGGTTGCTTACAAACATTAAACGTGTTTGATTTTCATCCTGGGTAAGAGGAGAACATATGGAGGAACGTTCTAAAAGTCATAGAGTTTCGAACACAGATGAGACGCTTTGAATAAAGTCTGATTGTACGACATGGAATAACGAGCATATTTCAGTCACCAATCTAATGTAACGCTTCGCGTCGTTTTCGGACGAAAAACTCGGAGCATTTAATATTAGTTCTGGTTGGAATATTTTTCGTTGCGATCTCGGTTGGCACGAGCTGTCTATAGCAGTCAGAGGTCTCAGTGGTTAAGTTTACCTAAATTTCACTCCATTTGTGAGCCATTTTTGATTGTAAACACATTCATGCTAACTCGGTCGCAGTATTCAATCAACGGTTTAAGCTGATCTTAGATGTCACTGCATTTTCGGTAACAGAAACGCTTACTAAACGAAAAATGGTGTTTTTGGCGCTTCTAGTACAACTATTTTCCGCTCTCTATCGTTCGTGTCCACGGGCTTCACAGGCAGAGCTTAGCTTGGCGAAACATAATACACTGGTTTCGCTAACCAGATAGATCAACGAATCTGTCCATGAAGTTCGGTGGAAACATCCCAGTTTACTTAGTGCGCCATCGAAATGATATTGTTAGAGCATGGTGAAGCTCTGACTGAATCCTTCATGTCGCGCGGCGAGAAAACTCTTGTTACACTTCACGCATATACGTATATATATAAAAATTTCAGGCCTATTTTGAGCTGCTGCTACGCGTCTTACGATGCCTGTGCAGGCTGGATTCGAGTGGTGGATGGGCTTACTACGTCGCCTCTACGGGTCCCCATGGCGCTTCCTACCGGAACGTTCCGGTAGCATCAGGCCTCTGGCTGACTCCTGCAGGTGCTATTATTTTACATCATCTTCCCATTTTCGTAATTTCAAATTACAACTCGAAGCGTTTTGCTAGCTCCAGTCGATTATCGTGGTCATGGTTTTTCCTCCTGTTCCTCGACCTGCTCGTCAATGTAGAGACTGTAAATTAAACGACAAGATGGATTCAGCGGCTTTGATGCATTTTTTTTCGTCCTTTGTAAGTTCCTTGCAGAGTCGTTCGTTATGTCTTCCTGTCTCAGAACCGGTCACAGACACGCGCTCTGAGTTCGCACACTTGCTTTGATAGTTTGGTAGGCAAGCGGACTCTTATATGAGTTGAGAGAGCTGCTTCAAAATCAAAAGCGAACAGAAATCACTAAAAGCTGATCTATCCGTTGATGAATATAAATGTCCTCTAGGAAAAGAGAAAAAATTGGAGACTATTTAATGCACTAGTCATTGATTTCGACAAATTTCATAATTGTAGCTATCAGCTAGGGGTAATTCCGACCCGTTCCAACCCTGAGGAGCAAAGTAATCCTCGTTCACGCCCTGCTATTCGATCACAGTTCCATTCTTATTTAATTATTAGAGATCTTTTGAAGATTTATCGAGGTGGGCAGTTGCAAGGCGACAAACAGACCAAACAAATGTCATTAGCTAGGCTGCAGTTCAGGTTTATCCTTCTTTCGCAGAAAATTTCTAATAACACGTATACATTATGGTATGCGTGTCGGGGTGCACTTATAATTTTTGTCGTTTTGTTTTTGCTTGAACTGTAATACTACAGAAATGATGCTATCTAACCGTAAGCCTTTTTACCGTTGTTGGTGCTGTTCAAGAGTTTTCGTCTTCCTCGATACCACTTTGTCTATTGATATCTGGATCTACTACAACAAATACCACGTTGCCATTTCACTGTCTGAATAGGCCGCAGCAATGATGCCAGTTGTAATGCTTGCAGGAAGAGTGTGGAGTGGTTTGAAGGAATTTATCGCGGTAATTTTTCGTACTACTAGTTTACCTTCACCGCCCTGAGTTTCCTTTAACCTCACTCCTTTCAATCTCCTACAAGAGTGAAGGACGCGAGCTCCAGGTCTTCATTTTGTTGTGGCAAGACCGAAAACCTATAACCATCATCTTTCTTCGATTCCGCCATGGCTTCGGCAGGGCTACTGGTGTTACTGTTACTACCAAACTCAGTAACCATGGAAAAACCAGTACTTGTAGTGTAAAGCGGATAGATCGCTGGAAGCAACACCTCCCTGGTTGTGTCTCGAAATCTAGACCGAAGAAGTACTGGAACCCGTCGGCGAGCAACGACTTGTGTAGAAGGCATTTACTTTCTTCCGAATGTCAATTTCAAACGAGAGTGGAGTAAAGTGTCAGCTGTTCAAAGCTGTGATGTGTCCTTACCGTTGTCGGCTTAGGACGCCGACAGGAAACGCAGGAGGAAGCCGCGAGGAAGGCTGCGGCGCCAGCGGCGAAAAAGACAAACGCGGCAGTTTATTACACTTTGTTGGTTACGACCGAGCGTGAGTGTGCGCCTGTGTACGTAAAGCCTGCCTTGGTGTGAGTAGATGGAGGCCAAACTATGCCGAAAAGCCCGTTCGAACCCAAAATACCTAACATAGCACCTTCTAGGACCTACAACAGCCCTTAGCCAGCTTAAGTCAGCTTGGTGGGTCGTCCCCAATTTTCCACAATCCGATCTTCTTTTCTACGAGATCTTCTTTACTCGTTTTGACCATCCGAGACCACTTTTCTTCGGGTTCCCCTCTCTGGGACGCGAATGCCGACGTCGGCCATATCACTTTATCTCAAACGAAGCGTAGAGCCAATGTAAAAACGAAAAAGAGGAACAAGAACTACGAAGGAATCTAAGATCCAAGAGCCAGTGGAGATTCCAATTCTATGTTGAGGGCACAGGCTATCTGCGATCAAATTGTAGAAGGCCGTACAAAAACAACAACAGCAACAGAACGAACGCAAGGAACGACATAAACTCGTTGCTTACTATTATACAAATCCGAATCGTCTTTAGTTATACCGGATGCCCGACCTGTGTGTAGAGCATATAATGAATGGTACTGTCGTTTGTTGGATGTTGGTTGTCACAGCGTCAAGCCAATGGGCAATTTGCGGGCCTTTTGTGAAATAAAAAATGCAATAGAAATGGGAAAAAACTTGTTTGGATGAACAGCGAATGTTAGCCATGGGTAGCTTGACATAAAGGGAGAAAATAGCGCACCTGTTTGATTAGAACGTATAGGACTAGTGTAAGCTGTATCACCTAGTAATACGCCTTCAGCGGTCCGTACTCGTGTCCCGTCTCTTTCTCTACTATAGGCGGACCTTTCCAGATTTGGGCGTATTTGATTAAAAGTAACATCCGTTCCTAATTGCTTTAAAACTTTTCATTAATGATGCCGTTGATCGCGATCCCTGTCAGGAAAAATATTAGACCTTTTTCTTGTATAACCATCATAGCCAAAGTAAGATTTGAAAGATAGATTTGTCGAAGTAATTTACAAAGTCACCTGGTTATGGATGTTACTTCTGGTCTAGCCAATTTTGAGGTCGGGTTAACTAAACACCGCGAACAGAAGGGGCTCGATAAGCGATCAGGGTCTTCGTAGAATTCAAAGTCAACCTCGCTATGAAATTGAGTTAGAGTTTTTTTTTTGATACACAACAATTTTTTCCAATGCAAAACAATAAATTTAACGATTGCATCGTTGTCCCGAAAGTGTCGAACTCTCGTGAACTTTTTGATGTCAAAAACTTGTAGACTGATACAGTACAATACAGATCAGTTTAGTATGGGCCAATTGAAGCAATAGGAATAGGAGCAACTGGTGCAGAAATCGCGACTAGAGGCCCAGGTTGAAATTTAGGCAGGACAAAAAGGCACAGATTGAGAAACACAATGGACTACGGAGGAGAATCCAACGTGAAAAAAAATCAACGCCTCGTATTATCCGTGCCCATATGAGCTCCGCCCAGTGTAATCTAAGAAGGCCAGTACATCATAAAGGCCCTTCAATACGCCGACGATATAGTGCTTTCCCGTACGCTGCCTGTATCTGCTAGAGACCCGAGCGACATCAAACGGATGCGCGAAAACTCATTCTATGCATGCAAACATCAACTGGAAAAAGGCACTACAATTCAGGGCAGGTGGTCAGCTGGTCAGAATCAATAAACCTATGTTCGAAGATGGGTGCATTGAGTTCCATATTTGGAATCCAAGTTAATGCTAACTGTGTTTATCTTCTCAGAATATAAGCGCGAGCGAACCAGACGCCTTGTGGCTAGTTCTGCTATCCAGCTCGTATAAAACCACGGCCGGTGCCCTAGAAAGTTCATAGGATACGATTACTTTAACGAAGTCCATTTGAAGAAAATAATCGATATCCGGAAAACAAGTAGGAACCGATTAGTTTATGTAGTCGCTCAGACTACGGATGCATTTACGTAACACTCGCAGAACCGGAAAGAAAAGTTCTCAGTGGCAGATCTCTTTCTCCGAATTATGAATGGTTTCTAATCACATGTCTAGAAAGCCCACACGCATGTCATTCTACAACACATAACGCAAAGCTTTTCACTGAAGTCAGAATGTGCCATTTGTAGGAAGGCCGGATTGTTCCAAATCGATCCCGATTGTAAACGTCGTTTTTATGAGGATCAATGCCTGACATATCATTTGTTATACTGATATAGTCGTGCGACCCTTGGATGCTTTATCTGATGTTCACGCTTATTTATCTATATAAACACACACTTAACTCGAGTAAAAACGGATTTCATGTTTAGCCTCGTGTACAACGTGTGTTCGTGTAGCTTTGCCCTCTGATTCATTGGTTAGGAAGCGCTGGTATTGTTCAGGGGGGTAAGCGCCTGACAGCGGGAAACGATAGCAGCCAAATTGAAGAAAGGTGTCGCTTTTATCAGGTTGCCCACCACGACATCTACTCGATTCTAGACACTTACTATTTTATTTTGTTTAAGATCCGAATTGGCGTTAGACTCGTTTGGCGATCCGACAGGACCGTAGAACAGGCAGAGTGTGAGTAATAAATACTTTAAACCCAACTGATAGCAAATGAATGACAGTAAATTACTGCAAAACATTCTAGTAAATCGACTTAATTTGGATAAAATAAAACGATAGCATAAGCAGATTAAGCAAAGGGTTACAATGCAACACAGAAGCTCGATTCGAGCCTGAAGGAAATGCCCTAAACAGGAACCGTTTGAGTGCCTTGTAATTGGTAGCACTTCAATTTTGTGAGGAGTTCATCGAAAAATGATTATCGGGTACGAGTCAGTGTTTCAATTCGAAATATATCAAGTAATGCATATACGTATCAAATCAATGGGTAGCGAACGAAATTATTTTTCGACCTTGATATCCCTAAACTCATAACCTTTTTTTGGCACACAGAGGTTTATGCACTTCACTAACATAGACATCATATTCATGGTACATTCGATTCCTACCCTGAAGCTTTAGTGAGATATTTGTGTTGGATGAATTTAACTACTGCGAAAACTCTTTTTTTTGTTTGTCGTTGCAATTATAGTTCTGCTGTATAAACTTTAATTTTCAAAAGTTGAAGTCAGTGGTGTCAGAACGATGATGAAGCCATAATGACTGATACGCGAGGTTAGAAGTTGCATGAACTATTTTTTGTATCTTTTATCAGCATGCAAATGCTAGCTGAAACGGCTCGATCTTTGCAAGGTCATAATTTAGAGAATGAAAAATATGCATGTGAATGAAAGTCGTTTGAATAGGACCAGAAGGCCGGCACAGCTGGCACGTAGCAAAAAAACGAGTCCCTGACAAAAAGCGAACGAAGCCGCAGAGCTGTTGAAAGTGAAAGCAACAAATAGATCTTCTTTAGGCTGACAGCTAAGTGCTCTTAGGTGCTCCGACTCTCGTAAACCTTCAAGCAATCGGAAATCTCATACTAATACCAGAAAGTATCGGGTAGGTTGAACGTGTTCCCAAGACATAAAATATAACCTTAGTGTTCTATATATATATATATATATATATATATATATATATATATATATATATATATATATATATATAGAATACTAAGAACACTATACTATATATATATATACCTATATTATAGTATGTATAGTATAGTTTTATGCCATAAAGAGACAGTTGGTAAAAAACAAATGATGCGTGAAATAGAAGATATGTGTACGTTAGCTGAGAGATTCTACAGATTGCACATCTCTAGGATACGCGCTAGGTATACTCTTGAAGATAAAAAAGAAAGATCTATTTTTGCGGCGCACTCCGTAATGCAGATTATAGTCAGTGGAGCAACGCTTACCCCCCCTCCCCCCATGTCGAATGAATACATTTCCAAGGTTATGTGCATCTTAACTGTCAGTGTAGGGCTCCGTAGATCCAAATAACTAGGTTCGCTTGGTTACTTTACCTAGTTAGGTTTTCTGCTGCATTGTTATCCTTAGTGGCTGTCTTTTTTTACGCGGAGCATTATGCATTCCTGTTCCGAGTACTCCTCGTTTGAAAGGGAACGTTAAGAGAAGAAATTAAAAAAGGCAAATTATCTTCACATTTACACGAAGGATAAATGCTGAATCCATTCGTATTGGCCTTTTCTTTGCCGTTTGCTGATTAAGTCTTTTTGTAGAACGCTATGGAGAAAACGAATTGACCAGCTCTTTTGAAAGTACGTATCATTCTGGCGTATTATAACTATATTTATTCATATCCTTATTTTACACCCGCGCTAGTTTTCTCGCTAGACATATAACAAACACCATACATGTGTCTGTCTATCTAGTTGTCTTCGCCAACGCGAACTCATGACGACGACAACTCCTATAAATAAATCACAATCGCGGACTCCGGCATCGTTTTGCCGCTGCTGCTGTCAAGACTCATTTTTCTAGCCTCCCTCGCGTGGTGGTCTATTCACCTCCTACCGCCCTTTGGCCCCGCGAATCTTTAAGACGCAACGTTTCAGCCTCTCACTATCTTCTCTCACTATCTATCTCACATCACATCTTCTCCTTACCGTGAAGACATGATCACTTTTTGGGCGTACGATCTATCCTTGTACGCCCATTGCGCTATAAAGTCGCGAATCATGCTACCATAGTGGCGGGCGCAGGATATTGAAGTTGGATTGTAAGCCTATCTAACAATAGGCACACACTGCTGTCATTCAGGCGTATCGTATTATGTCGTATCTATGCTTGACACCAAAGGGAGAATATGTGGTCCTTCTTAGATTATCGCTGAAATACAGAAATGATATTGAGCTTATATTTCCAAGAAATGGTCCACAGTATTCTAGTACTATTAATAACTGGAAAGGATTAGGGGCACGTACATATGTTGTGGAACATGATGAGAAGTTGATGAGGTCCGTTTGATCAGTGCCAGTTTCCTCAAGACATCCATATCCATAACTTTATATAGCTTTGAAAAATGTGCTTATGTTCGCAATATATATGAGTAATAAATGACCTTGTAACAGTATGTAATGCTATGGACCATTTTTGGGCCAACCAAGTCATTTGTGAACGATAATCTT
This sequence comes from Varroa destructor, assembly GCF_002443255.2. Lineage (NCBI taxonomy): Eukaryota > Metazoa > Arthropoda > Arachnida > Mesostigmata > Varroidae > Varroa > Varroa destructor. The sequence continues at coordinate 8,336,230 of NW_019211455.1, forward strand.
ACTAAATAATCAACTTAAAATATACCTATATTTATATATATATATATATAAAGTTTTATGAGTTTTTGATCCAGAATGAATAAACTACTTCAAGTCCATGTCTAGATCGCAATTAGCCCTATGACGTATATCTATGTACATATGTCTATATTTACAAAACGTTAAGTAACAACTATTAATTACTATAAGAGTAAAAGTAATGTACGTAGATATAAAGCCACTTAAAAAACGAACAAGTTTTTTTAAGCTATGTCGAATTTTTTTGCCTTTGAACTAATCGAAAGTTAGATCTGTCGCTTTCTTTAGCCGACGGAGCAGGATGTATAGCTTTCTAAAACCCATAATACTTCACTTTGCAGATTCGAAAATGGGTTCGATAGTGAGGACCAAATCCAACGGTATTTAATAGTAACGGATGCATTTCATGACCATGTTATTAAACGTGATAATCCCCGTTGGTCGTTCGACGAAACGTCAACACAGAAATCGTTGCTTGGTTAGCTGGTTCCATTTTCCTTATTTTGTTGTAATGCGTCTGGTACTTCTCAGTGAAGTAGCCTGACTAGAAGCTTGAAAGCTTCCATCGGCATCCGCCAAGATTGACACCAAGTAACACCGTCACCGTAGTCGGCCAAACCCATCTCTTTTTGCCCTTCTTTCGCTGAGGTGCTTACGTAAGACATACCAAAAACGCGGTTACAATCAGCAATTGATCATGTAACTGGCATACGCACAGGTGCTGGGCTGTGACTGCAGGCAAACTGGCCCCATTTGACGCTTCACTTGCTCAACTGCTTCAAGGTTCCTCAAGAGACCAAAGGAGAATAAGATGGAAATTGCAACGTCGAATGTCAGATCATTGTTACCCATCTTTGGCTGTTCGTTCAGGTACGTCTTGATAGCCGAGGCTATCACAGACGACTTGTGTTGGACGCTACTGCCAATCGCTGCATTGCTGACTAGATCCGAAACTACTCTGGTCCCATTTTGACTTAGCATTTATACATTATAGAGGCAAGTCTGTTGTGCGCGTGTACGGTCACAGACAGAGATACGTGCAAAGTCGCTTTCGACCAAGCAATGACAAGAACTAAGCCCCGTTACAGAACAAAAGGAAGTAATAAATTGTTCTCTTGTAGTTTTTCCTAGTTTACGGAACAAGCAGAACTTGCAAGTTTTTTTTTGCGCCATACTTATTTTTGCCACTAGTAATCTTATTCCGAAATGCTATGTAAAGTATAGAAGAAATCCATTTATGATTTGGGCACGACAAAAGCAAACGATTTTGTTTACCTACAATATCTGGTTTCTCTACCATACTTCTAGTGAAAATAAATAACGTCTAGTGGAACGCTTATCTCCAATACAACCAACAATATATCTGCATGGTACAAGCGTATTCACCATGTACAATTATTCTGTTACCTATTGGAGATAGAATCCATATGAGGACTACTTATCGTGTTATCAGAGCTGTAGATTTGAGTCGACGTATCATGAAATATCTTTTGTCACATGACATACAGAAATAAAAAAGACATATAAACCACTATCCAAAAAAGCTTCTACTATATATTTTTATAATGTTTTGGCCGTTTCTGATCATTTTTTGCGGTTTTTCCACGTTCGCTTCACGTAATCTCGCTTTGACGACGGATGACTTTTGCATGGATTGCTCCGGTCACCTAACCGCTCCTAATCAGGCCTGCCGTTAGCTCTTTCTCCACTAACGGCCTATCGTTGTAGATACGTCACCCAGATCCTTTTCCTTTCGGCCGTTGAGCTTTCAGCGGCATCACGACACAGCAGCACACTTACCGCTGCTGCAACTGACTGCCGCTCCACTCAGTTAACCCTATCAGAGAACCCATCGGTCCGACGTACACTGGCGCTTCACCAGCTCATATGCCGCAGAGTTCTTACAGCTCATAGTCCGGGGGTAGAGATGGCGGGGTAAGGGGTGCCGATGGCAAAGACTCGAATTCAAATTTGACGCCATCCGGCTCACGGCCTGGAAGCCAGCGTAATAGAGAGAGCGAGATAAGTGGAAGCTATGGTCGTCGTTCCGCTGTCGCCAGGTGATCGAAAGATTGAACGCTTTCCTGTAACATCGCGCCTCTAGTGGAAGAAAAGAGAGCAGTGGAGAAACAGGTAACGGTAGACAGTTTCGCCGTCATCCACCGTTCCAATAACGGAGCTGCGCCAATCTGTTCGAAAAGGCAGGCGGTTTAATGGGGATCGAACAACTGTGAACTGTACATCTAAGCGTGTGTGTGTGATGTGTCGATCGGACTCAGCGATATGCCCAGAAGCGGCGGGAATCACAGTATGGCCATGAGCCTGCCACACAAGGCGGACGGGCAGGCTGGATGTGATCCCAAGCCACCGCAACTCAGCTGAACTAGAGGGCCTTGCCACGGGGTTAATACACTTTAGGGGGTTCATTGCCTTGCCCATTATTCAACTTCCGCAGTAGCCCATAGAGAATTAGCTACATCGATAGTCTGGGCCGTTGATTTTCCCAAGCGACCCACTGTACGCGTGATAATTTAGGCGTTGAAGACTTAATGTAATAGCTAACATTAACACATGTTTATACTAATGGTTGTGAATGATCGTGTTCGCGACAGTGTAAGGGCTACATAGGGAAAAGGCAAGAGTGTCAAACAGTTAAATGTAGATAACATGTATTTGATATAAACAAATAAAAACAACAATAAGTACCATTTATTAAATATCTATAGCTTCTAGTTATTAGTACATCTATATTCTACACATAGTTAAACATGAGTTACAATTATCAAGTAATATTTAGCTAATTATCTACTCAAATATAACTAAATACAATACAATGGTTTTCTTCATTCCTATGACAGCGACTTCGGCGAAAGGTATCTTTCGTTTTTCAGTTGACACGTATGATATACCGTACTTGAAGCGATACAGGTGGTGGCAATCTCTAAGTTGTCGAGAGGGTTTTGCCCTCGTCATCGTTGTGGTTGCTTTTGCACTTTCATCTGTCGTCATTGTACTTCTTTCCTTGTTCACCGCTGGCGTTGGTCTCTATGTGATCGGCGTCACCAACGGCGGCGGCGGCGGCGGCGGCAGCAGCGCGAGCTGCGATATCAGTTGCGGAACAGGTGGCAGTAAGTCGACCAGTTCTGTATTGTGTACATTTGCATCTAATCTCGTGCTGCTATCGTTGTTGTTGTGTTGCTTAGCTAGCCATGACGTCATTTGAATGAAGCCAATGACGTAGCATCTTTTTCGCCGGCTGGTGTTCCTTCGTTTCTTCCTCGATAAATGGAGCCGAGACAGTGTGGCTTGTCGCTTTCGTCGACTGCTGCCCTTCGATAGAAGTCGTTTGAATATAAACCTGCGTGAACGACGTCATCCTCGATCGCTTGTATCCAATCCTTTCGTGGACGCGGCTTGGCGCTCGTGTCCAGGGATCGTCGTCGTCGTCGTCGTCGTCATCGTCGTCCTCCTTTGAAACTGCAAAGTTCTCAATCCTCGTACGAACGCAGTGGTCGCATCAGCAGAGGCAATGGTGGTTACAGCAACAAAGGAACGAGCAGCTTAGAGACCCCCTGGTAACTAGCAGACTACGTGAACGTGCCGTTCTCTTGGGGGTCTGTCTCGTCTGCTTTCTCGTTTGAGGTTCTAGCGGTTGCCGGCCGAGGTCCTTTACTCACCTCCCAACCACGTGACCCGATTTAACGCCACTATCACTCGTCAGGCCCTGTCACAACTAATCCTGAGGCATTGACGGTAGCAACTTGCTGCGCCATAAGGGATCGACATAGCCAAGGTAGCGAGCACCAGTACAAAGGCTTGAGTTTCTATAGCCATGGCACTCTTCCTGCTCAGCCAGACCTTTCCACAGACCCACCTCTCGACTATGAGAGCCTCTGTTGAAGCACCTGCGACGACAACAACAACAACAACAACAACGATAAGCCAGGGTGGCCAGATGGAAGATGGCCTTTTGCGCAGAACTCACCGCTCCAAACTTCAACTTACTTATACGATGAGGCAGTGGATAGAAAGATATTTGCACACACATTTTAGATGCGTCACCTGCCAGGTGCAATGCTTCAGATTATGCTGCTTTTGGGTAGCGAAGTTGTGGGCTGTATGCGGTGGAGCAGGTCGATTCGTAAACTGTAGGCCTCTCTGTATGTGTGTCGTGTATGTCTTTACAGGGACATTCTATTGGATGTTTGTGCTTGCTTTTAAGTAACTGGCTGAATGCAAGCGTGCCATACGGAGAGGAAGGTACAGAGCCATCACCAGGTTGGATAGCCAACTCACCTGTCCCTATTGGATAAACTCGGCTAAGAATCAATGATACCGCCTAGCGTTTGTCTCGTGTATAAAAAGTGATAATAAGTTTTGACGTGGTGGCCAAGCATGATGTATGCAGTACATATACAGGTGAGTATAAATATGTGTATATGTCGTTCAGTAAAATCCCCGCCCAAGACAGCGTGCATTCCACGAAGGCGTTAAGGCACAAGTGTTGCCTCTTTCGGCGGCTGGAGGTCAATAAAAATCGGTTTACGAATGGCTTGGATAAAACAACCTTTTCGCATTCTTGTCGAGGAAAGGCACTCATCCTGTTGAGCACATGTCTCATATAGCGTAAAACTACGGATATTTTTATATATTTTTGTATCAGAAGCTGGGAATCATCCATAAACAATAAAATATGTTCGTGCTTAACAGTACATGTAAATACAACCGTTCTCACATAACATCGTGGTCATGTCCAGATGTTATTCCGTTACTTCCCAGCGATTGCAGGCATTTTATAATAACAGCATTAGATTGTTTTTACATGCAAATCGAATCGTTGAACAACACTTCTATACTTTTAGGATACGATACGTCGAGCAGGTGGACGGAGGTCATAGAAATATCCTCTCGAGGCTAAGCCGCTAGCCATTCTGGGGCTGACCTGTACGGACGAAACCGGTCAGCTCGATAAATGGCGCGGAAGTTCAAATGTGCTCACTGTAGTTGACAATCTGAATGGCCTGCAGCTAACCGTAAACGCAGCCAGATTTCGTGGACCATATAATAAGTAAATGCATTTCTGAATACTTGCATACCTACCATTGGTTCGGCCCTATTATGATGCTCAGGGCGAAGCTCGCTGAGGGCTCAGGAGCTGTTCCCATTGAAACATATGTACGTAAACGGGAATATGTTCAACAGCCATTCATGTCATCGATGTTTCTAGAAAACATGCGTACGAACAGACAAACGAGTACTGGTATGTTAAACTTACATACTGCAAAGTCAATTGAACAAAGTCCTGTCAAATAGTAATCTCGAGTCTGGCCTATTGGTTTTCGTTACCAAAAATGCTTATGCGAATGCTCGCACCATCTAGGGTTTGTGTGCCCAAGTGTACAGTTGAGCACGTTTAGGCGACTGTATGAAAATACTGAGTTGGACATCTCTAATAACCAACGGTTTATGAGCTATATTGCTAAAAACTTTCTAGGTTGGGTTTCAGACACCAAAAACTGTGTCGAGTACTGCCCGATTGTGCCCAATAGCGGAAAATAGTCTAGGCTGATTTAATGTATGTTTTTTTTTATTTGATTAATATATTTCATCTAATTAAAATATTTTTTTCTTTTATTAAATAACGCAGATTTATTTGAGTAAAACTGAAATACTGTATGTGTTGTCTCAGTATGTCCATTTGTCGCTTTCTCTAACTATCTTTTTCCGTTAGGAAGATTAGCCAGTTTCACGTTAAGCTTTTACATCCACGCAATAAGCTGCCATAAACGGTGGGAAGTTTCCGACCTATTTAAAATCCAGGTCGACCCTGCCGCTGCTTTTTGTTTCGAAATCGTGTCTCTTTGTTACCCGAGAGACGAAACGTTTTCTCGTCTCCAGTGCTCCAGCTGTGTTCACCGTTCTTGTCCACTTCGAATCCGTTCTTTCCATATGTTGGGTGTGGGACTGTCTTTTTGTCAATGGGGTTGCTCTTCTCCGTCCCACATACGATGGCTGCCGTGCTGTTTAATCGTAATCACTTCGCTCGCATGTGCCTTTTCATTCTTTTCGACCTTTAATATGCGCTAGGCCACATGCTTCTACTTTGTCCACACTCATACTTTTCTTCCCAGAATAACGGGCCCTCGAAGACTTCTTGTATTTTAACGTCTTCTTTCTTCGCTCTTCAGTCTTATGGTCTTTTGCCGACTGCCTCACCTTCGTCTTCAGACAGGCACCCATTTTCCTTTTTAGCTATTTTATTTAACTGTTGGCATTATATCTCGCTCTGCAAAAGGGCGCCTCTCAGAGTTTCGTTCACAGACAACGGCATCAGGGTATGCAGAGTGGCATCGTGTATTCGATTTCAATCGCAATGGTTTCCTTTCTTTTGTCGTTTCGAAAGCGGGGCTCACCTCGGCGAAAATGGTGGCGATGGGGAGAAGATCTGACAAGGGATTTGCAATGGCGGAATTCCCGTAGATCTCTGGGTCTGTGCTGAACGAGATACCACTTTTTTGTTCAGCGTTCTTGACCTTCATTCCCAGTTCCACATTTCCTGAGCTTGCTTTCGACGCCAAACCAACGCTCTTAGTTATTCTTTGCAATATTATTAGCGAAGCTGTGAATGTGGTTTGTAATTTTTTCCATATTTTTTTCATTCTCTACTTTCATAAAATTGAAAACGTTTGTAGAGATACAACGGCTAAGAATAAACGAACGAATGAAGACTAGCTTAAGGTAAACACAGAGCAATTTCTAGAGTTGCAGATTTACGTGGGACATTAGTCAGTAGAAGTGTTAGTAATGCTATTTTTCTAGGGCAATAGATCAATTCGTAATGACTATGTGTATGTTTAACGGTACTTGATCGTCACGACTCCCCCCCAACGTCGCAGATTAGTCCAGCGATGTATTTACGTAAGAAATACACCACCACTCCATTGCTGTTTATGCAACTGTTATGTCTAGTCTTTCGACCGTGATAATACTGTTAAAAATCGCTTTAGCCGTCAAGAAATCGATCCCCGGTCTTCCATGTGACATGCCATAATACTAACCGTTCTACTAATGAGGAAGACGCTTTCACCTGTTTGCTCAGATCACCAGGCTATCAACTCCTTCCATATATCTCGTACAAGAACATATATACAATACATATTCTCTGCATGTAACGTAAAAAACTCGTATGTATAAACAACGACTAAAGAGAAGCTGTGCGATATAATACAATAAACTTCAAAAAGCATGACCTCCGCTTGTTAGAGGCTTTCATTTGATAGCGTTGTTTGGCCATCTTCGATGCACTTAGTCGAGTCTCGCGCGGAAGTAAGGCTACGAAAGCGACACCGCTCTGCGAACTTGAAACCAAGAAAAGGAAACAACGAAATAGAATTTCCCACGTAACTTCACCCTAAGTGAATTCGTGTCAGCCGCTGCCGGGATATATTTTTGTGCCTCATCAACCGAAGAAATCAGTCCACTGGATTGGTGGTAGGCTACTGTGATTCCGGACGCCCTAGGCTTACACGCCCGAATCTGTGTGTATGTGTGTGTCTATATGCTTGTGTTTGCCTAGCTGCGATGGTAAAGAAACAGCTAGAGGCGTATAAGGCCAAAGGTGCCGGGTGGCTGCTATCCCGCTTCTTCGATACGGTAACAATAGTAAGCAAGAGCTTAGATTATTTTTTTGTCTAAAAAGTATTCTCTGCACCCGATATGGAGCCGCGTTTGAGGGCTTTGGTGAACTGATAGTTCCTCCCGCTCGCTTCCACTTTCTCCTCGTCTGTCCTTCTGGTTTTCGGTCTTTTTTGGTCCCACATGTCAATCTACTCCGAGCTCAGCTTTTATGATCGCTTGTACCCTATGATTGCACGATGGCGTCCAGCTCGAAGGGGTTGAGCAAGCCCTCGAGAAGACGAAATCGAGAGTACGAGAGTGACAAGGCGATTGGGGTTCACGAAGCCAGCTTGTTTATTTCCTCCATCGGCTGACTATTTTACTCGATTTACTTCGCAAGATTTTTCCCGCCGACCGTATAACTGCTGTTTGGGCTCTCCGCCGAACGACTGGCTTGGCTAGTTTAATAAGCCAGTAGATAAAAATGGCAGTGGCGCAAGTTTGGAAAAAGTATCGCGCCCAATTTATTTTTTTTTGTTTCTATTTTGGATAGGTAGATAAATATCAAGACCGGGACATAGTTTGCAGTTGATAATATATCGAACATTTTTTACCAAGCTTTATCTGAGAACGACGTGTGTGTACTCAGACAGGCGGTGTTTGTTTCAAATACTTGGTGTATCCACATTTGACAGAAGAACGTTTATAGAGGTTATTGATTCAGATCTTGCGAAACGTATCTAAACCGAACGAATTTATCTCGTTGAATGGTGCATATAATAAAATGCAAGCATAACGTATATATTTGTCCTTAGCCAACGAAGCATTAAAGTAATCTGACAAGATGTAAGACATCCACTTACAGATATACTTGAATAACTGTATATAATAATATCAGATGTGGCGTAAAATCCGTGCGCTCCTACAAGAAGTATCTAGAAGTCAAAATAATGTCACGGTAATATTCAGCAATAGACTCCCAATCGAACATGCCATTTACTGAGTTCCCTTGTATGTGTTATAACCAATCTGTTGTATAAATTTTTATAAAGTTGGAATATCTTTCTTTCTAATTTGTTACTTTTAATCATGATCGACTATTGGTTGCCTATACACAATGCGTAGCATATTAACAGAATTCAATTTTTGTATTTACTATACTACTACAGGCGGATCACATCTCGGACAAAGTATCAAATCAAAGTTCTATCTTGTCAGTCACCATACCGACAGGTTTATATGTTGATTTTTATATTGCACTCAATTACGTCCTTCAATTAGCTTTCAACTAACGTGATATGAAGCGTACGGTGTTAGTAAACTTGGATTAAATAAATAGAAGTTCAAGGAATGCTTGTAACTTCTTGAGTTGAGGTAATTAAGATACGGAACCGAATTGTTAATGAACGTATCGTTTCCACAGGGTCATATAAATTAATTTTTTTTTAAATTTTGACAAACCGTTTTCCTACGAATCAATTCAATTTCGCGGCCTGCTAATTAGCAAAACATTGGAGATAACCGAGTTTCTAAATCTGCTCAGACAGCTCGAGCTCTAGGCCCCGAACTCTATTATAATTACTAGAAGCGTATCATCTAAGAAATGACCTAAATGAACGCAATATAATTACTACTCTGATGAAAAATCCTGCCAGGGCTTTGCCCTGACACGTTCCCCGTACGAAGGGATTGTAATAATCAGCAGATCAAAGAAGCGGTCTGCAAAACGCCGAAGTCGTCTCGAAGGTGCGTCACGTCTAATGAAAGGCAACTGAGTAATCAATTTATTAATCAAAACCAACAAATTAGATTTCTCCTGAAAATTTCGGGTTAACGGATTCTCGTTTGATTGAGCTGATCCTGGATTATCTGTGACGACGAAAGTTTTTTAAGCGCATATTTGAACTAACTAGAACTTACTCAAGGCAGACGGTACCTATAGGTGTGTATAGATATTGTTAAAATAACATCACTAGTTTGATATGATGCATAAAAACAGAGGCCTGATATATAAGTATACGTGCAGGAGCTACACTGCAGTTCATAGGCGAGATTCGATTTAGGAGAAGCTGTATGAATAGCAGTAAAAGTGCTGTTTTATGTCTTACGTATTGTGCTTACGTGCTACGTTAGAGTGTACTTTCGCTGCATCAGTTTCTGAATAGAAGTCTTGTAAGAAATTCTGACAATTGAGATTTGGCCTAAGTGAATGTCCTTAATTTTTCAAGGGGTCTTGCTATTAGACGCCTCTTCAGATGGCTGAACGAATTATGTTTACGCCCAGCATAGAACTCAAACGACCTTAAGTGTTCTTCGGCTTAAGTTAGCTTAATTAGTGCACTTGTTATAAGCATCAAACTCATAATTAAGTTCACTTAACTTTTGAACACTGGTGGCAAATGAATCTACTGACTCGTCACGACAAACCCAATTAACGCACAAAAAAAAACTGTGTGAATAGCCGTATTAGTGTTACTCAGGTAATGACTTTGTCACTGATCATATGACTAGGTGTACTTATTACTTTGCAGTTGAAGTAAAATAAAGCTATACACAAGTCCTAGTCCTGCAGGACCTGACAGATATCACTAATGACATATCTGGCTAAACATTTCTGATGAACAGGGCTTATCAGTGTTCGACAAACTAACTGAGAAGCTCCATCATTTACCGTGCCTCAACTTAGATTGGTATCAATTACCAAACTGGCGCAAAACACTTTAGAGTTTCAAGAAAGAATTGAGTTGGATAACGACGAACTCCTTCTGCGGCAATTTGAAAAAAAAATCCAAACTTCTGGTCCTGTGTGATCTCCACGCATTTTCTAAACCTAAGACAAAAACTCCATTCAGAATGCAAGCCGAAATTTCCTAAAGTTAAGAGAAGTTCCTAAATCGAGTGCGCCGTTTAACATTGACTTACAATCTAATACAGATTACTTTATTTGATTTTTTCGTACATGCCGATGACACGGTTTGAACCTTCGACCCCTGGCTTCTTCAACTAAGGATCTATCGTTCCAAGTTACCGCTTTATTTAAAAGAAGAGTACCATTGTAATATGTGCTCCACTGATAACTAATACAACGATTCTGCTTAGAACTATACTCTTATTTCGAGCATCGTTTCTTGACCAGATGGCGTAATGTCACATTTGAATAATGTAACCGATTTTCTGTGACTGGAAGATAAACTCATCACAGATCGTCAGTAATAGAAATTGCAATCGAAGCATTCAGCCCTTTTTTTTGTTCTTCGTTACATTTCCTAAAAACTCTATACTATTTATTATTGATGCATAGCTGGAATGGTCTATATATCCACAATTTGAATGAAAGAATTTTCGAAGTATCTCGTAAAAGCCCAAGGGATAATACGATGTTTAAACGGAGCACTTGCTTCCCGCGGTGATCACGACGATAACATATGTTCTGCAGTAATCTGGGCGGAAAGGAACGGTAGACTTAAAAAAAAAATCCTGACAGCGTTCTGTTACTAGTATACTTTGAATTTCTTTAAACGGTAAACATACCCGTTCTATCTGGGTTAACACAAAGTGGGATCTTCAGAACGCAGAACACAAAACGTATGCTTACACCCGAATCATTTCAATGTTATAATCATTGCAGTCCGAAAGGGTCAGATAAGCGATAGCTCAGATCCCTCGTTGCATAGTTTGTGATGTAGGCGAGATGTACGAGGAGAACAGATAGTTGTTTCTGCGTGAAACATGTTCGCCGCATCGTCCCGTGTCGACGCGTTATTGATACCTGATGCATAAGTTGCAAACCGCAGCCTTTCATGCCATCTTCGTTACCCACGCTTTCACTAGCGTTTCAACAAAATATAACTATATGTATATATATTAAGCTATCCAGAAATCACACAGCTAAAGCTGAGCAATCCTTGAAGTATCTGATTCATGTCGAAGCATTCTGCTTTGATTTGCAAAATTTCAAGCCATAGTTTAAATACTGTATAATTCACCGACTACTCGTATACACGGTGCCGATGCCCAAAGCCAACCTGTTTTTTTCTAACAGATTTCAAATATGCTCATGTTTGAGCAGATAGTAGTTCCACCGAAGACGAAATATTTAAAGTCAGCATACAGCACCTGGACGTTGTGACAGTCGCAGGTTTCTTAATTCGGTACCACGGCAGCCGGAACTGTTTTTGCTTGTTGTAGTAGATTTCGAACTCCCTCTATAAAGATCACGAGATGGAAGCTACTGTAAAGGAAATTCTTCTTCGTTGTTCTTCTATAACTTAATGGGTGTTCTTCCCATAGCGATCGGGGTTGAGTCCTCGCTCTACGTTCGCTGTCTCACTTCAATTGTGTGGCTCCTCTCACACAAGTCACCAAGTACTTGGGGATCGCTGGGGGCCACCTTGCGATGACGATGATCATGCCTCTGGCGGTTCTGGAGGCCCTCGATGGCTCTCAGGGCAGTAGGATAAATATTTAGCGGGAATCCACGGGACGGGCAAAAGGGAAGAGCCTGAAGAGGCGTTACATTAAATTAATATATCGACGTCGCTGTGGCAAATTAGCCACCCAGCTCCGGCTTCAAGCATACAAAAATACACTATCTCCAGCAATAGCGTCACCGCCGCAGAAAATTCCCTACTTCCGCCATTTCTCATGTCATTCTCATACCATCACTACAGCCTGGAGAGTTGCCCATCCCTGCAACTTGCACATGATGAGACACTGGATGTCTGTGGGAATATTGAGACCGAACGGAAGATAGTCAATGAAATAGAAAAAACGTGGGGCAGACGCTTCACAGTGGGGCAATAGAGTCTTCGATGGGGCATGGCATCAGGAGGCGGTTCAAGTGGAGGAGCGAGTGCGTGAGGGAAAGATAGAGGAGTCGATGTCCAGAGAGTTACAGAAGCAGGCCGGTAGAAGGCGAATAAGTCGGAGAAGATGCTCGTAAGTTTCGCCAAGCAAGCTTCGACTTTTCGAAAAAACAAATCTGATCTGTATGCAGGCGAAGCAACTTTCACTTTTCAATGTAGAACATAGTAAATCACACACAACCGATTGCTACCCTTAGCTTAGTTAGTAATTTAGTAGCAATGAGGCGTGAAAGACGGTGCGTCACGATAGTAAAATAGACATGAAATAGATCATATAAGGTAATTATGATTTATTGCTTAGCGCACAAGCGTGGTTCTAAAGGTATGGACAATTGTATGGAGGGGTGGCTAATTTTTCCGGAAGAGCTCGCCTAGGAAACCTTACATCTTGCGAAACAAACGGAAGCATGATAATCTTTAATTCCTCTTTTTACAATTATGACCATATTTTGTTTATCATGTCTTATCATATTTATTAGCTGCGTTACATCTTTGAATCTATATACTGTTCCGATCGCACTGAGCTGTCACCTTCCGTACTTTATAGCATCTTGATATCTAATAACATACAACACGCCTTATAGGATTATACTGTGTTATTCTAAATTTGGAGTTCTTCATGTTTTTAAGACAATATGGCGACCTTATCTCTGATCATTACGTTTTTGACCTGTGTTAAACATTTTGTCCGGTTAATTTGTTGATGCTTTTGCACAAATAATAAAGGTAGTACTTTGAAAAAAAAACTATTACTTTGAGGTCTAGATCAAGGCCAAGCGCTGACAGCAACATTATATAAAGCGACGTTGGCGTAATTTAAAGACTTGGAAGTTTACTTTTCTGCGAGTGAGGGTTAGTTATATATCAACTGAAAGTATTTGATAGGTAAAACAATTTGGTGTATGTATATGCTAGAAGGTAATGATTTTTTTTTCTTTTTTATTTGAATGTACATATCATTTGCGTTTTACAGCTTACTTTAGTTCGTCCGATAAAAGGCGGGACAAAAACGCAGGAGCTGGTAACCGTTATCTGTAAGAAATTTTTGCAACACTTTCTTTTAACATAATATGAGCACGCTTATTACAACAAAACAACAGTTATTACGAGTAGGCCTTTAAAAAACGAAGACAATTTATTGAAGTTGAAAGTTTTTTGTGTAATACTGAGATGCCCTAGCTCTGTTTAACTATTGATTACCAGAAAATATTCTTAGGAGGCCAAGGATATATGTCTTTTCGTAGACGCCTGCGGACTTGTTAAGAGCTTAAGACCTTAGAACAGAAATTGGAAAGCTAGGACTATGAAAAGTACGTTTATGAAAATTCGCTTGTACAAAATGACGATTTTTGACGAAAATAACATATTTTCGTCGGTAAAAAAACCGATACTTTTATACGAATGACGCACTTTTCAAGCATCTTATTTGACCGCCAGCACCCTACACATGCATATCATTATATGATTAGAACTCTTTTTAAGCGATGTAGTAAGTAGGCTAAACTAAGTAAGTAAAACTTTCCATAGACTAAGTCAAATAGATATAGTAATACCTAACTGAATATATATGCGCTAAGAAAAAAAAATAAGCAAATTTTAACATCGTTATCCGTTTGCATGGAAAGCTAACGACACACGAGTACTATATAATTTGTATAAATAAAATTGTAATGAAACGTCGTTAGCCATTATCTGCAGCATTTCCGGGATTGGAATGACGACTTCTACGATTTTAGCACAACGCAAAGACACAAAAAGCGAGCTAAAACAACTAGCATATGTGTTATCAGCACTGTATTAGTGAGCCGAAGGATTTAACTAAGATCAAAATAACTTTATATGGAAAAAAATAAGGGTACATCGTACTGATTATGGCGTGTTCTATAACATGCTCTCACTCGTAGCAAAAATCACTTGCTCGACGATTGAGATCCTTGTAAAATTAATCTAATTTTTTACTTAAACATTTCAATGGAAGCACGTATCATATGGAATTGATATTTACTTCTATTTATTAGCACAATTATAATTATTATTAATTGTATAATAAAATGGTTAGCGGTATCGACCGTCGTCCGGGGGTTACCTGTTTCGATTTTTCCGGTAACATAGACAGTTTCCATAGGCAACATTTACTCTAAAGAGCGGGCTCTACCAATCGAAGTAATCGACATGAATTGATTAGAACCCCGGCTCAAATTGATGAAAAGCATCAATTTTACACAACTGGTTAAAAAAATTGACCCCTTTAATAAATTTAGATTTTATGTGAAATGTTTCCATATGACAACAACACAGTGTTGTGCGGTACGATTTTCGCAAAAAATAGGTAAAATATGTTCGTGTTGTTGAGGGTTGTCGGACAGACAAAGGAGTTGTTTCTTATATACACGTACTACTAAGACATGCACTTAGAATAGCAGTCCGTCAATCTAGTCCGTACTGCATTATTCCGTTTATTGCTTCAATAAACCAAATACGTCAGTTCCGAAGATAGCTCTTCTTTCCTAAGTATGATATTTTGCCACTCTCATAGCGTACGAAATGATGATCTCCTCTCTATCACTGTCAAGCTAGTGACATAGGCTGTATCTGCTGTAGCAGCTTCTCGACTTTGCGACTTTATGGGTGTCATTTGTAAAAGATTTGTACGATAGTTACGTTAACGCAATAACAACGCATACGTAATTAAAAACTGACATTTATATTTCTTTTTTATTCGCTTACGATCTAAAAGCTGGAAAGCAGTACGTACAAATTGGAATTCTCTTTGTCAAAATATCCTGAGGGTACTTGATCGATATAAGGTTGATCCGTGTTGTTTGCTACACCTGGTAACCGGTTAAGGGAGCTGATCGGCCGACACCTTGGTTAATGCGAAAAACTATATGCGCCAGCAAAATTCAGGCTCGTCGCATCATAGTGACTACTTAAACGAATGTATGGCAACGTACTGTGACGTTTTAACGTCACCGGTTTACGTATAAACTTTATAGTAAATTTGGTACATCCCAATAAGGCTTGCATCAACCCTTCCGATAACCTGTCATGATTAAACGCACTCGAATCTGGCTGGTGTTTTCACGTCAGTGCAGTACGAACGTTTGACGAGACGTACGTTATGCACGATCATGACTGCAAAATTTTGGGTTGAATTCCGGTTTAACAACTTTTTATGCTTAGAAATATATTGTTTACTGAAACATTCAGACTCGAACTACGTTCGATCAAGCTTTAAATATCAATATACATTAAAAAATAATTGATCATAGCATTCTTTTGGGGAACTGGAGTGAACGATGTGTACGGCAATTTTTTCCTGCATATTTTTCTAGACTGTTCATTTTTTGTCAGATTTCTTTACTGGTATCCTGACGCCTCATTGAGTCAACGCTGAACAGCCGTACCAAGGTCTGTCGTAGAAGGTACAGTATAAAAAAATGATGTTTCTTCAGAAGCATCAATAAAGAGAGAGACCAAATGTTATTATTTACAAGAACGTTCAGGCAGGATGCGCGCCTCTTACTCACGAGGCTCATAGTCTATTATAAATGTGAAAATATTTGTTTATCGTAATAAAATTATTTCTTTAGATATACATACCTAAATAAATGTTTCAATAAATACTTATGACTCGAAATAATGCGTCAGTAAATTCAAAAAAGAAGCTCGAAATATATTTATGAGAAGTTTTGACATAACCGTCTTCATTTGACATCGCGGTTAGTCTTCTCGTGTGTTGTTCAAGAGATCGAGAGAAGAATAACTCTTAAACTATACGTCGCAAGTCTTATGGAGTAACTACGTCAATGGTTCAGTCGCACGAAGTTCTGAACAGCAAACAGATAATAGCGTAATGAAGTAGCGTAGACAAAGGTCTACTTTTAATTTAAATGCTTTTAACTAATTGAAGACTGAAAAGTTCCTGACCTCTCCGACTTACAGGTGTTCGTTTGTCTGCATTTTCTCGTACTGAGGAACTTTCTAGAAATCTTAACTATAACTATCTCTTATGTATTCTCATTTTCCTAAACATTTCAGAGATTGCTATGAATGTACTTTGTATAGAGGATGTTAAATCTAAACGAGCAAGGAACTAAGCCGAAGAATACTTAAAATTCAATATATTATAAAAAAAAAGTGCAAGGACACACTTCCGTATCTAAAAAACCGCTCCACATTTTCTAATACCTAAATAATATATCATCTAGATACATTCCCTTAAGGTATCTTAAACTTCATAGTCCTTTTAGCAACACTAGCATCATTGTCTCCAACTTTTCTCCTACGAGCTTCTGTTACGTTTAGATTCCCGCGGCAGCACTGCTTTGAACGCAACCAGCGGGCAATAGGCCTCATTTTTCCTTAGCGCCTTCCTAACGCCTCTTCACTTTACGTCCCCACCCCATACCCTCCATTTCTTTAGAGCATTCTCCTGCAGTTTGCCTCCTCAGTGGCGGCAACATCATCGTTTCTTTTTAGCGTTAGTGCGGTAGCCTCTTTAAAGCGTCAAATGCAACAACGACAACAACAACAACAACAACAAAGATAACAATGACGTCGGCTGGCTGCAGACGACGAAAGCATTAGTTGTTCAGCTGTCGCCACCCCCTCCATCGTCCGCTTTCAGAGACACGCGAGTACTTCTGCAACGACTACGGCTACAGCTCCTTTCCTCTCCGTTTCTATCATTCTTCTCCTCTATCCTTGACGTGTCCTGTCTTGTATTTCCTCCTCCTGTTTTGTCTTAGCGTTTGGCGAGCAAATGCACTCCTCTCTTCACCTATAAAGATAGCCGGATGGACGAAGCGGAAGTAACGGAATGAGTCACCTCAGCCAGCTCGCACGACCGATCATCACCCGCGTGTTACTTGTCACTCGATCGTTGTTTGGCTCAATCTGAGACGCTATTGGTGCCGCTATCCGTTAGCGAAACCAAAGTCAACGAAGAAGCCAACGAATCAGCGATACATCAACAAATCTATTTCGAGTTAAAACAACTAATATAATATACAGCAACAGCTAGACACAACGATGCCACCTGTAGCAGCTTCACTATACCATCGTTAAGTTGGAAGGACAGTACGTGTGTATGGCGTCGTTGTGCTGATTACACGAAGTGCGCCCGTGCACGAAACACACAGACAGACTTAAGCAGCGCGAACTGGAACGAGCAAGTGAGATGAAGAAGTGCGCGATGGCAACAAAAATAGCGTACGGAATTACGGCGAAGAGCCGGGTGATATTCAGGAGCGTTTACGGACGCATAATAACTAATGCCAGCCACAGGAGTCGTCCGAAGTCGACGCCGTCAACAATGGACACGGTGAGATTTGAAATAGGGATAACGACGACGGCAACTTAACGGAACCTGTGACCATCACCGGAGTAGAGAAATCAGCGCGTTAGCTGGCAAACGGCGAGGAGAAGTACGTGAACAAAAGTAAGCATGAAAAAGATTCTGCATATATCAAAGTGACCGGGTAGCGGTACGCCTGCTTGTCGACTGCTAGGCGGTTACCGTTAGACTTGACAGGCCGTACAGAAAGCCAAGTCGATTGGAAACTACTTCTCTCCCATTTGATCGGGCCCGGAAGGTGGCGATTCTCAGTTTTCGTGTAGCGGGAGCAGACTGCGTGTTGGCGTCAATTTTGTCGCCATCCACTACATCATTACTTACAATCAACCTGATTGTTAAACAGTTCAACTACCACGGCCCGTCAATAATACTAACTTAGACTTTCTATCAAACGACATCAATAATAGGACTCTAACAACAACAGCGCCGACGACAATAAAGTGAACGCCGGCCACTACTCGTAGTAAAAAAAAAACACGCCACTCTATTTAGATAACGGCCGTTCGTTACTAACGGTCTGTACGCCTGGACACCCTTACAGGGAACAAGCTCGAAGTCGAAAGGAGTTATTGTTGACTTTGACGTATCGCGTCGTTTGTTGTCGCTACAGGGCCTACTTTCTGCGCTTCGTAGTTTTACAACGCTCCTATTGTTGCGGAACGCTCAGTTGCTTCGCCGCTGGAAAAGTCTTTGGCCTTTGGCTTAATCTAGAGATAAGCAAATCCTAATGCCATTCCTAGTTGTTCGTCACTGCCCGACTTTGCCCTATCTTCCAGATACCTTTTGATGCAATCTCCTCTTCTACCGTTTTGTGTTTCATAGGACGCCGCACACTATATTTCTTCCTGTCGTAAGCTCATTGATTTAACTCTTGTGCACGAGTGCAATTATTCGATTCCATTGTAAAGGCTTGAACTAGTAAGAATCGATTATTGAAGACTATTCAGTCCGATATTACATACACTTCGTTTATATTCAAGCAGAACTCATCCATATGACGTACTTCAATCACTGTAAATAGCGGAAGCACCAGACGCTGTCTATGTATAAACAGGACGATCTATAGGCTTCAGTTATTTAGTTTGTATCATTATGAAATTGTTTTGTTTTGAAAAGAAAAAAAAAGCCTTGTTCTTTGGTTCACATCCCACTGCTGTAGCTGTGGTGAATGGTAAACAAAATTTAGTTCTATTCAGCGTTCAAATGGAACCGTTTATCCAACTACTCTAAGATTTTTTCATTCTACAGTTGCAACATTTTCGGCTGTGACGCTTCTCTCTTCCCGCTAACCTCTGCTATTCGTACAACTGTCCCAGAATTCAATAGGTCGTCTATATGCGATGTTATTGGCGTTTGCCTTTAGGATAAAGCAATGAAGCATTTGATGAAAACTAATCTCCATTGTCTCACTATGCAATTCTACATGACGCCCTCAACGGGGTGTGGCGATAGAAATTTCAGAAAGAGAACGCGGAACGGTAGCAGCCGACGTCACAGAACGACGAAAGGCAATAAAAGAGAAAACGTTGGTATCGTCTGGAATACACGACGAATACACTACTTTATGCACAGCTCTTGTCGGGACTGAAGTGAAGACCTGGCTCACTTAGCCGTATCGGTAATGAGCGCTTGTCGATTGTGCTCGCCCTGAAGCGGAGTTTTCGTGAAGTCTCTCCCTCTACTTTTTGATGAAACCTTTCTTCAGTCTCGAGCGCAACTGACCATCGGATTGATGGGACGCGGCCGAACCTCAAAAACGGATTATGTGTTCGAGGAGTGCTTCCTATGGCCAACTGCCTTCATAATAGACAACCGAATAAACCTTACGTAGATACTCCTCTACGTATTAGGATATTATCAATGTAACTGTATAAAATGAAGAACGGACATTTATAGATGCTGTGAGATATTACAGCCGTGTAGTTAAATGGACGATACACTATTATGCCCAAAGGGACGCGTTTTTTAAATTGTTTCCTTTATTCTGACGCAATATACATCTGTGGTCGAAGCAACTATGTACCTTTGCAAATTTCATAAAATTGCAGTAGTCACTACATATTTGTTCCATCTAGTTCGAATATTAGTCTTCTATGTAATGCATAGCTTTTTTTTTACATTCCAAAATCCCTTTTCTAGTTTTATTAAACCTGCATCCCGGAAATAATTATTTAACTCTTTTTAAGCCGACGTTGCGAGATGATCGAGGGTTCTCCCAGCCGAAAACAATGTACGAATACAAGCAAATGTCTTGCCAAACAGTTTTCCGTTGTAATAGTATCGTTCTCACTTAATAGTAGACTGCCGTCACGTCAAAAGGAGCTACGAAAGCAACCCGATATTGTACCCAAGCCTTTCGAATAAACTCTGTTCATACATGGACATGTCCTGAACATCCTGCAGAAGAAAAGCACCTTGAGGAGAAGCCACCTTGTCATTCTTCGTTGAGTCCTGTACGGCTGTCTCGACTACCGCGTTCTATGGTTTGGATTTTGATTTCTTTTTCTTTATGCGTTGTGATAGTTTCAAAAATCCTCTGGACGCTGGTTTGACGTTATAATGCTTAACAATATTTCGATTTTTTCTAACCTTTCTAAAGGGCCGCTGTATTAACGGAGAAAAATTCAATTTTTTTCGCTGCTAGGCCGCAAAGCGTTACGAATTGCTGGGGCTATGATCCTCGTTTTCTCAGGGATGTAGGTACCGTCAGTGCCATTTATGGGCCCACAATAGACCCGTTGTACCACTTGTTATACCTATCCTACTCTATAAGATGGGCTATTGAAAAGGGGCTATCGTATCCATTTCTAGTGAACACAGCATTTTTGTGCACTTCCTTCCATGATTATCTCCTGTAGCCTCTAGAGCTATTTCCTATATTGTTGTTCATACGCCTTCGTGCTTCCTAGTGCCCACACAAGGTAGATCTCAACAGCGTCTGCGGACTTCCGCGCAAACAAGGAAGCACCTACTTCCCAGAGACCGGTCAATTGGCAAACACTTTAGGTTCGTGTTATGGAAACACATTCACTGACTGTCGCTGCCTTCGCAAATAATCAATCATTCGGCAGACACTCACGCAGCTTTTAGTCAACACTAGGACCATCAACATCATCCGTTCACTTACTAAGTACCGAATCAAACCTACCTGCTAAAAAGAAGGCCATTTGGGCGCGCATTTTAAGTTCAGTGAGTCCCACCAAAGCCCTGTTTACCAAATGCTATTTCGTCTCTTCTTCTTCTTCTTCTTCTAACGGATCACGTTCGCGTTCGTCGGTCCCTTCTACATTGTCTGGGGAGGAGGCCGTTCGGTGGCCAAAAAGCGTGTAATACTTTCTCCACTTGTATTCTTTCCGCTATACCCGTTACATGCATCGTCATTGAAAGCGCCGCACGTTGTTTGTTGTGCTATTGCGCCGCGTTTGCGAGGCGCTATAGTTGCATTGTACGCAGAGCAAGCAGTGAGTCTCGTAGCACAGCTGTGTTTCAACTACCTGATCGCGAGTTAGCGAAACCACAGTTTGCATCCAATCAATCCTCGCCGTGTATTTGCCCCAAGCATATTCCATTGAGCGATCATCATTTTCGGGATTCTCAGCGCATGAATAGGGAATACTGTTGTCAAATCGAGCTTGAATGACGAGCTTGTCTAGAGAAAGGTGTCTGTCAAAGAGGGCAGAGAATAGACGCAAACGAAATAGGCGAACACTGACCGCAAAAGTTAGCGAACATTTAACAAGCTGTGAGGTGCATACAAAAAAGTGGGCGTCGCGTTGAAAAATCGCTTTTGCATCGGCGAAAGAACGCTAGCTTCCTGGAGCTCGAGACTGAACAACACTAACAAGTAAAGCTTTGTGGCCATCAATGCACAGTTTTTTTTTTTTTTTTTTTCATTTAGTATTTCCTATGACTTCCCTACTTATACATCTCTATTTTAGACAAATGAAATGTCTTTTCTATAATTTCATATGTTTAATTAGAGTCTGTGAAATGGTATCTATGTTACTGCTTAGTGTCATAGAAGTATAATATTATAGTCTGTCAGCCAGAAATTAGTATATTTGCTTGCCTAACTTTTAGACACGTTATAACCGAAGTCATAGGCATGCGTTCGCAGCCCAAAAAAAAAACTACGTGAATATAAAATGTTTATAGCTTAACGATATCGTCCAAAAGAGGTAATCACCTGTCACAGTCGATTCTCTCTGTTTCCTTCTAAAGTATCTGAGGTTACTTCTGAGTAACCACGATGATGCTCACGGCAACAATATCAGTTGTGGTTTGCGGCGACTGGGTTTTCAAGAGGTGGGATCCAATGAAGCAAGAATTATGATGTAGCGATGACGAAGACGCTGTTAAAATCGATTTTAAACTGTGTATTGTGCTGGTCATAATCTTGGTAGTGGCAGCTGTCGTTGCTGCGACAGCTGTTGGCCGTTCTGATTTCAACGAAAGAAGGGTTTCGATAATGCCTGCTTGTCTATCCTGCCAAGGGCAACGTAATGGCGTGGAGAACCATGAAGATGTTCGTACAGCTTCGGCGAGTCGCGCGGCCAACATTGTTTCATTGTAGCACATCGAATCGTCGACGTTCTCTGTTTGTGAGCGGTTCACTGCAAAGTGAAGCGTTCCTGGAAGCCAAATGTGCCTTACCCAAAACGTTGGCGCCAGGCTGTTCGACTACCGTTCCCTAAAGCCGCTTAATATTTCGAGATGTTAGGTTTACACACTGCGCTTACCGTCGCTGGCGTTGACGACCGAACTTCTAGAACACCGAAGTCTACAGAAGGCAGCAAAAGCCGAAGAAAAAAGCGATTTTGATCGCTATTTTATCGATCTTTTTCCAAGCGATGGGTGAGCGTATGGGCTCGTCTGTGTGTGTGATGAGGTGTAGCTTTGACTTTGACGCCAGGGTCGGGTACGAGGCTTTCCGTATGTGCAATTCGGCGAAGCTACCGTGTGCGATGTGAAAGGTGCGATTGTTGGTTGCCATTACCTTTGTTTCCGGGTGGATGACGGCCAACTGGCGCGAAAAAGAAAAACGAAGTTCTCCAGTACTTCAGCTCGCTCAGAAAAATCGAGACTTAAGGTAATACACGTTCAATACAACAATGGTAGACACAGAAAAGCAGAACCGGGCCAAATGCGTATGTATAAAAAGCGTGACGAAAAGAGCGGTAGAATTGAGCGATTACAGTGATAAAATGACGCAATATACAGTGGAGATCAAGCTAGAGAAAACCAGAATTGAAGATAAGGTTTAAATAAATGCGCAGCTCACCGAAACACAGTCGAGATAGTATATAAAAAATATCCGGCTCGAAAAAGATCACGTTTCTAGATGGGTATGCTATAATATTTTTCTTGCGAATTTTCTAATGATAAAAATTCGTGATCTTCTGGGGCATTTTGTATTTTGTCCTAAAAAAGGCGGCAATTTGCATTTAACTGTTTGCACCCAAATTTCGATAGATTCGAAGCTAGATTTTCTTATTTTTTTTTTTTAACTCTGTTTTGATTTCAGACAACAAAGTAGGGCTTAAGTGGTGAGATCAAAAAGACGAAGACCTCACAAAACCTTCACGATTAGGGATACCTTCAGTTGCCAAGCGGCAGGCAAACATTAAAATGATGTAAGCTCCATATGCTTTTCTAAATGTTTACAAAGCTGGGTTTAATAGTATCGCTGTGCTCTTTATGCATCCAACTAATAGATGCCACTCTATTTCGATTTTGTTTAACAGTGATCGAGAAGACTACGGTACACGGATTTAGCGAAGAGCATCCGGGCTTTGTTAATCATACATTTTTTGAAAGATGGAAATCAACATAGCGAAGCTGTTTGTTAAAACTGTCGATTGAAGATCGAAATTATCATCCATCTTCTTCTGCTGGTAATAGTTAAACTACATAGATGCAGATCAGCAAAACAACAACTCAATATAAGAGTGAGATTATAGAAACACTAAAACACTTTGTACTAAAACACTAAAATAATCCATATTATGCGAGTCTTTTATAATTAAATAATTTATGAAGCTAATTCGAGAAATTTTCCGGCTGTCCTAAAGGTAATACCAGGGAAAGACGATCGGCATAATGTCTATCACACTTACCCCCATGTATCCTTCAGCTCGTGGAAACCCAGTTCCTTGCGGAATCTATGGTGGAGGCTATACACAACAAAGCGGGTGGTGACATATCAGTTTAGCCCATTGGTTCGATTTTTCATTTTTCGCACCCGAAGCAAAGAAGCAAACAAATTTCTATCGATCCCTGCAAGTTCTTGCTTTCATTTCCTAAGATTGTTATAAAGGCTTCCGTTGCTGGGAGCTCAAATAGACGACATAATCCCCAAGACAGCAGTGGCGAGTCGGCTAGGAGATACGTGAGAAGATTTCAGATCGTTTTGTGTAGTCCCAGTGCTCTCCTGAGGAAAGAGGGTACGATATGATTTAATTGTTTAAGCTTTTCTACTAAAAGATTTCTTTAAATTATGCGTTTTCTGCGCGTTGCGATCAGAGCTGCCTTGAGATCGAATAAGCTAGAAGCGGCTGCAAAAAATTAGCGATAAGACAATTTAATTGCCCATACGGCCGACTTTCTGCATCTTTTGGTGACGTGCGCGATGAAATTTTTGCCGTTTGCAAAGAAAAACAAATCTAAGCATAGAAACGGGTAAGCGTCAGTAAGAGGCGATTTGAAGAACTACAAGGTGCTAATGGCTGCTGTTCTATGTTACTTTCTACACATCGTCGCCTCTGTCTTGGTCACGTCTACCGTCGGTCTGAAATAGATAACTGCTGCCTGGGGCCGGGCTAGAGCCTGCTGCTATTTAGAATCTGTTCGTCCCGTATATCACTAAGTCGTCTGCATACAAGGTAACTTCGAGTAGCTTTCTTAGTACTCTTATTTGATCAGAGAGGCCCTTCAGCAAGATAGAAAATAAAGGTGAATTTAGATTGTTTCTCCACGGAAATCTGTCGTCGATGGTCCTTCTGTTTTCCTGTAGAATCACAGCGACAAAGGCAAGCGCATTCACAGGGACACCTAGCTCGGTCAACGTAAGCATAACCTTGTCTCTGGACGTCACATCGAGAACTGCTTTGAAATCGACGAACGCCGCATGTAGTGGATTACGGGGCATGGTCAGTGCTTTTTTGACGTTGACTTTAAGAATCCTGTATTCTGTTTCTGTGGAGCGTTCTGTCCAGGAGCCAAGTTTCTCCACTGGGGTGGTATGTGCGTTTTTTTAAGTAGCTATTTAATCTCTTAGTCCGTAATCTTATTAGTACAAGTCGGAGAGCAACTTGTAACAAACGCTTTTCTTCACTATTCCTCGCCATGATGATGGTGCGGTTGAGTCGCTCTGTTCTTTTGGGATCATTAGCAAAGTAGCATCTCTCTACTAGGTTGGAAGTAATTCAGTATGCAAACATTCATTGAATAGTGCCGTTCAACACGGTGCCAGAGCGACAGCGCATTTGCGATGCTCGTTGCAGTCCCTATATGGAATGGCAACCTTCTTGCGTAGGCTCCCAAGACCTCGTATAAGTTTCCGCACTGTTAAGTCTTGTTGGTAGCGTATCCCCTAACGCAGACATTTCCGAGAAGTGATTTATGAGAGCTGAAGAGCTAATCGGGCAAAGCGCCAAGCTGTCGCGGTGCATTAGCCACTTATATGGCTGACGTTCTGCATCGACGGTCAATGACGGGTCTTCAGTCGTTCACGGTATTGTTGCCTTTGCCGATCGTTCTGAAAACGGAAGCTCAGAGGATAGAATTCTGTCTGCATCTTAGCCATTAGCTTCCAAGCCATCTTAGTTATCTGAGTAGGATTAATTGAACTATTTTTTAGGAAAGCAAAGGATCTGTACTGTAGACTAAAGAATTTCAACCAGGCGTTGCATATAAGTCTCCATATTCATTACGTCAGGTACGGAAAGAGTTTCATGGGTGCGATTCGAAAGCTTGTCTGCGTCGAGGCTTCGCAACAAAGCTTGGCATCTGACAGTTTGCGCAGGTGTAATTTATTCTGAAAAGTCTATCGCCATCGGTACGAATGCGTGTATCACTGTACAATAAATCATTGTTATTCTGAACCTTTATCTCATCCTTGGAAAGATTGTCGATTGACACGCTGAATAATTCTTGCTAAAAATGTAATACCAGGTAGATATTTTGATGCGATCCTTAATTCACCTCAAAATTCGATGAAGATCCTGAAAAGAGGCCCAACCTTGTCAGCACTGCATAGTGCTTTTCAGTTAATATTTAAGTCAATTTACTGCGCGTCATATTAAATAATTCATTATATTTCTTGACAAACACTTCAGTTCTAAAAGAACACTTACACTTTTAATAAGCGCATATATACAAAAAAAAACTCAAAAGAAGAGAGAAAATATATTGCTTCGATTTTTCATACCTATATAGTTGTGCCAATTTGATAAATCCACGGAACTTACAAGCACTCTTGCTAGAAGTGTGAAATCATAACACAGTCTTCATTTCACAAACGAACTCAGCCATTATCGCTCAAGGCTAGCTAAGTACTTCGGGTGGCTGCTTCCTCGCTTCCCGTTAGCAACAGACGCTGGCAGCGTTGACCGTACCGGCATGCAACGGCTAAGTCTCTTCTCACCGGCACGCTCTGTTCTTCTCGTGTTTTTTTTTAGAACACATCATCATATCGTTCACAACGTACGGACCAGGCGGAAAAGGACCAGGCAATAAAGATATCAAATTTTCGATATAGGTTGACTGCTTTCCTGTACGCCGCCCACTTTCCTCCTTAAGCCCAGTTAGAACCCCCTAAAAGTCACCGGTTTTTTTTTCTTGCCGGCCGCTACTCGGGTGGGCTGGTGTGCGCTTTTATTGCAAAGTTCTATAGCGCCGGCTATGATGGCCACGTTAACGGTACAGGTACCTTTTTCCCTGCCCCGTTTCCCGACGTTCCGAACACTGCCTCCGAATGGTTCAAGCGATCGAGATTCCGATCCACCGATTTTTTGCCGATTTCCGACTATACTCTTGCTCTGCTTTTCCCGTCGCTACTTTGGAGTGCCGCGTTTATACGCGCAGTATTCTTTTCGGGCACTCACATCAACCGCGATCATTCAGACCGTCGCCCCGTGCAGAGTCGTACGACCATCCATATAGAGGCTACATAAAGGGCACCTTGAAGTAGCTTCTCTTTGGCAGCAGCTGCTTTAGGCTGTATTTCTCAATTTCTGCGCAGAACAGATGAATCGATGAGGATGGCTATTCGCCACGGCTTAATCATACCCCCTTTATTTCCTCACATTATCACTGGGCGAACCAGCTCCGACAAACAACCGACCAACGCATCGAGCTCTGTGTTCGTCCTTGTTGCCTTCGTTTTATCCGGTGATCCAGCGAATCTCTTGCTTTATTTTAACTTGCTTCGTTTCTTAGATTCTATTCGACTTTTTGGATAAGCATCCCGCTGCTCAGTAACTACGATGATTGCCAATAAGAGATAACACAGATGAAAACTCATCGCGGCTCAAAGGCTCTAAACTAGTGCTCATCGCAAAAATATGGGAAGAATCACAGGATGAGAATCAGTCAGTTTTCTTTATTCCTATGTCCCTCAGACCAAGTAACAGTAGTCACCGGCTTGGCCTGCGTTTGAGATTACGAGATATCGGGTAAAGGTCAACGGGCCTGTCGACAGGCAAGTAAGCAAATGTTAGCCATAAACCTGCTAAGTCGGGAAGGCCTTTATTTTTCCTTTCGATAGCATGGCCTGTAATTTGAGCCCGCGGTATAGCCTGAGTTTGTCTGCAGAGCTAATGCCTTTTTCCCCTTTTCTCACAACCTCTGATCAACTCTCCCTAATCGCCCTCTAAGGGTTGTCCGTCAAACAAGAACAGCGAAAGCTAGGAACCATTGTACACATCATGCCTACAGGTGGCAAGCCTTAACTGTCTTCCTTTAAGCAGGATTTTCACCTGTGTACAGAACGCAGCGTATATGTTGGGAGACTAGCCAGGAAGCAAAAGGTTCCATCTATACAAGCATCTACACAAGCAGTCACCGATACAGAACGGCAGTCGACGGAGGAATTTGACGAAGAGGCTAAGGCTACACAGACTTCTCAGTGGTGCCAGCCCTGTTATTCTGTCGATTTCTCTATGATGCTCGGATGGAACATCCAAAACATTGGTTGGCTTCTAGGTGACGGATTCGGGGTTATGAACCGCGCCAGAAGGAATGATGGCAGACTACGTGGGAAAGGCGAGAATCATTGATAAACGCTGTAATCGCCATCGGGTCGAACCCCGCCGGGCGAAGCAAGATGATTGACTATAATAAGACCAAGTGCAAAAGTGTGAACATGCGATGTGAAAGATAAAAAGTGAGCGCACACGATGAACGAGGGGCAAACATCAGAAAAACTAAAGCAATGCGAACAGCGCACTGGACTAGAGTCTGCAAGAGCTACTGGATGTCCCAGCTTTTCAGAGTTCGTGGGCAAAGTGCCAAAACTAGCCCAAACGCAACAGCAGACAGAGGAAAACAAGACCGATTAGGAGACTAAGGATAATAACAACGACGGCGTCGGCAACAGTTTAACCCAAGAATGCTACTACGCAACCTATTACGTCGAACGTAAAGTCAATAGGGGCCCAAGTGTGCAGTCCAGAAGTTAACAAAAATGTAACAACAGTAAAATTCGAGACCAGTGAATTGGAAGAAAAACAGGCGGTTGCTTGAAAAAAAGAACTGGAAAGTTCAGAGTCTTCGGATCGTCGACGTTGCCGGATATGGCTTGGGCTGTCGGGCAGACGGAGGAAAAGAAATATCGTGATGTTGCAGTATCACTTAGCAGTCCTTCATGAATGCCGTTCAATGCTCCGAAAGCAACAAAAAGGCGATCGGAGGGAGGGGAATAGGCGGACTCGGTTGCGACGATTATGAAGATGGCGACGGCGACATTGGACACGGCCTGAACACCGCTAGTAACCCCTATATCAAAGCTGTTACTTAAAGGCGTCCTCTTTCAGGCCTGTAACAGGGGGCCCTATTGAGGCCAGTAGCACCTTGTTAGGCGATCGATGCGGCGTCGACAACGGTCGTATGCGCCTATAATAGAGGGATAGGGAGTGCCACAGGGTACGCAGCAATTTGGTCTATAGTCATCCGTCGTTCGGTTGCAGGAGTTAGTGGCTCTTTTATATATTGGCTCTGCATCGGCACTTTTTTTGGTTGGTTTGGTCACCCAGCATTGACGATATTACCCTTGCTTCTCGTCAGCTCGATCCGCGTCTGTTGGTTGAACCAAGTGGAGCCGCTTAATAATCCGCCGTAGTAATTTGCGACATCGACTACTACCAGAGCTCCGAATGATTTGTTAGGTTAAAGCTAGGTGGGAGTATCCTCGGTGTCGTCGAACGTATTATTCGTATTTATAACAATTATACTTAGTTGTATTAAGATCGCCGCGGAGACGTGCTTATTTTATTTTGCTAACGAAATGAAAATAAATAGTACGGATACAGATGTCAGGACTACTATATCTGAACATGTGTATCAAGAGGGCTACCTAAATATGAAACCTTTCTTAGGAAAGATTAAAGGTGGTGCGGTATTGTTCACTGTACTTACGAGATCCTTGGGTGACATACTTATTATTTAAAGTATGCGCATATATAAACACTATATATGAACATGCTTTAAATATATCTCAATCAGAGTTATATCCTATAGACGTACGTTTACCAACGTACCGATCCGAAATGGACGTTCTGCGCAGCTTGTGTTTCCAAGCCAACCTGACTACATTGGTTGCAGACCAATATCTAAGGACTGCTAAAAGCTCTAAACCGCTAAAATCATAGAAATTGCTCAAAGTTAAGCGCATGTTTCGTATTAACTGCGCTGTGACAGAATACATGTCTACAGAACTTCAATAGGAATATTCTTCAGATGCGCTCATTTGTCGTTTGTGTCAGCACACTCTGTTCTTTATTGGAGAGCCTGCAGCAGCAGGAACTGTCACTTTTGCTTTGTCAAGCGCGGCCACGTTGCGACAACTCCCCTAATAAATGATACTGCTATGTCTTCTGTCCATCTACAACTCTCCATTGCCAAAATATATGTCGTGCCATTATTTGGATGCCACGCCACTTAGGAGGCAGGGATATTCTCTTCACAAAAGCAACAAAGCCAACAATTGACTAGCTAACCCTAGTGGTAACGCACCAGTGAACGCTTATAGACTCGCTCCTGCTCTGTTCATTTAATGGCGGGAAACACAAGTCCACGTGCAGTTATAACAGGGGTTGTAGCAAGCGAGTAAGGGCCGTTGAAATAAGTTCTTCCGTTTTTTTCTCTACTTTACCGATACGGCAGCGTTAGCAGCGACCAGGAATAACGACAATGCGTCTTTTGCCAACAAAAACTCAACTTCCCACAGTCAGTATAGTGTGTTCAATAGTAAGTGCAGTGGTTCTCTTCGATAGAATACCTTCAACACAAGTTGACTCACCTTACATTCAACCTTCGGGCCCCACGAGAGGACTTGCGGAGCCTGGAACCCCAAAGCCGACCGACCGACAAGCGGCCAACGTCGTGTAAAGTTGACAGCACCAAGCGTTTAACGGTACCCGTAGAAAAGAGTGGGGGTGACAGCGTTCCGTAGCTTGTAGAATCCCCTTCCACTCTGTAGAGGACGGCAGTTACGACAGGGCGAACGGGCCAACTATGGCCATAGACAGCTGGGGCATTTTTAAAGCAGCCGAACTAGCCACAGCTCCTGGATGCACCCGACGTAAAACACACACACAGAGCAGCTACCCCTCACACAGCCAGGCTACCCCACAGGACCTCCCTCAGAATGGAACTGTCGAGAACAAATGGGAGGAGCGACGGGCCGCACTCCGAAAAGATACATGACTGGGCCTTTTTTGCAAATTACTTCCTATTGCTACTACCACTGCCTGCCTACTGTGGGGCAATGGTTATTGCCCCTAAGACGGGGTTATTCTCGCTAGCTATTGCATCCTGCTATCATGGCTGCTCACCCCACCCTCTATTCGCCTCAGTATGCAAGCTTTACACTGCTACACTTACAGTGGTTCTACGAATCTTGGCGGATGTCCGACGGGAAAGAAGTGCAGTCTACGGGGAGTCTGTTTAGTAGTCAACTTATGTCGACAACTTACGTCGAAGCGTGCGGGCTCTGCCACACAGTTTACTTTGCTTGTCGATGAGGTGGTATTACCCTTGAAGCCATCCACACCTTCGTTGGATTGGTCTGCACGCAAGGTAGCCTTTGACGCACTCACAGACATGCATAGGTCTGTTGTGCATGCACTCGTGTGCAATGCACCTTATTACCAGTTGTAGTAATTCTGGAATAAAAAGCATTAAACGATATCGCTGCTATTTCGGCAGTGGCGCTTACTGATTAGAATATGAGACGTTAATTCTGAAACCACACGATGTATCTTCAGGATTCACGTACCTAAGCGTCATGTTATTTTCAATCATAGTAATTTCAGCTTGCGAATTGTCTTCTGTAGCCATGGTCACATATTCTGATGTACAATAACGGTTTCCATGAGTTTTTGAATCCTAAGACCCGCTTCGTATAGTTTTCAACTTCACCCTTGACTCGTCTCAGCTCATACTGTTTACGGATTTTTTGCCAGCCGTGCTCGTCATACGAGGCTTCGCGTTCCGCACTTGTCTCATTTAAAATTTAACACTGCCATCGTTTACACATTTTGCTTATTTTTAGGATATTTTCTTTATAAACAGATGTGTTTTCTGCTATTTCATTTTTCACAATGCCATGTCTCATTTCCATACGACAACGCGTACTTTAGTAGTTGTTGTTACAATTCACTATTTGGATTATTCAATTTTGTTTTTATTATGATCAGATGGCAATCCGTTTTAAGTTTATCTTCTGCTTCTAGTTCCTCCTAAAGTTATTATATAATTCCACCAGGATAAATAACTATGTGGGAGAGACAAGCATGATTAAATGTAAAACCGTGCTTGTAAATCGCTTAACGAAATTGAATACAAAATAAGCATGTCTATATGAAAACAAGTTTGCACCCTTATTGTATATTCTCAGAAACCGCAAATAGGAAGAGCTCACTTGAAGTACCCCTGAAATGTTACCCCATAGGAGATCGCAAAACTTTATAATAACACAGTAATGCAGAAATCATCAGACTTCTCTAAAAACTAGTAGAAAAATTCAGATTTTCAATTGCATAGCATCTGAAAATAACCTGTCTAATCGTCTAATTTCTATATGGATCGAAATCAGGGTCTGACGCGGTTGTACCTCCGAGTTTTCTACTGAGGCGACAGTGAGAACAAACACATCATCTAAAATATACTTTTTAGGCCTTCTGTGAAGCCTTAAAGCCATGTAGTTGACAACATGTCGCATATGTTTAGTATCCACTGCTAGTTGACGAAACAAAGCAATAGCGCTTACTACCAAAGCCAGTATACAGCTTCTAATCATCACTATGGAGGACCCGGATAATTGACATAATTCAGTTTTATTACGGCTAACCAGTGAAATGTTGAAATATCCAGGCTTTCCGGATATTTGCTATGTCTAGATCGCAGGTATCCATTACAAACATCACCGTTGCGTGACAAGACCCATAGCGCCTTTTTGTTGGTATCCTAATCCATCTGTTCACAATAGACTCTTGTATTTTTTTTTAAATATTAATACTCTGTATTTATTCAGTAGCACATATTTACGAGATGTTACATAGCATAGTGCAACGTTGGCAATGCACCTTTGAACATGTATTTAGGACAGAAAAAATATTCGATTACGGTGTGTTGCATCGCTTTCGTGTGTACTTGTTTTTCCTGCAATACGAGCATACGTTTAGAATACTGCTCGCGCTCGCGGAAGGTGCATCAACGATAAGGGATACGGTCGTCTTGGTTTCACTGATTGATATTGCCCATAAATGAAACTACGTGCCTTAGCTTCTTACGGAAATTTCAATGTACGGATCTTTATTTAGTTATTTTTTAATCTGGAGAGAGATCAGAGTGTAAATAAATGACATCTGGCATTCTTGTACGAGCAGGTACTTGCGGAAACGATTCTTCTTCAGAACTGACAAGGTTACGGGCCTGGTTAATTGTTCGATTAACGACAAATCGTCTAAAAGCTTCTAGCTAAGACATCTAGAAAAAACAGGCGATAGAAAGAGCAGAACCAGGTGAAATCGGGAAGGCTATCTGGCCCGTGCCGGGCCTCAGATCCTGCCTGTTGGGTCTGTCTCTTT
This sequence comes from Varroa destructor, assembly GCF_002443255.2. Lineage (NCBI taxonomy): Eukaryota > Metazoa > Arthropoda > Arachnida > Mesostigmata > Varroidae > Varroa > Varroa destructor. Next base: position 8,369,397 of record NW_019211455.1, read on the forward strand.
TTGGATTATCAGAGCAGATATTTAGAGAAACACAGGGGCCTGCAGAAGTACGCTTGGCTGAACCGAGTTGCAGGGCGGGTACAGGCGAAGACGAACTATAGTGTGAGCAAAAATGAGAAAACCATAGTCGTTTGCGTTGTAGGGTGAAAATAGTGTTACAAGTGAGAGATACGTTATCATTTATCGCTATATTACAGTATGCCCCTGAAGTCGAGCCCAAGTTATTAATATTTATTCAAGAAAAGATTTTTGCGTTATTTCATAAACACCCTTTTGAGTTGTTACAAATGGGAGATACATCATTATTATACAGCTCACGATCTACCGCGCTAAACTATTGCCGTGCAAATGTCCGTGGTACTCTACAAATGGCAAAGTTACACTTGCCGTGTTAGTTAACAGCTCACATCGATTAAACCCTAAACCTTTGTTGGACCCGCCGCCGCAGCAAGGTTCAGAAGGCTGCTTGCTGAGCCTGACTTACGCACAGTATTTAACGTATTGTAATAGCCTTCAACGTAAGTATAGACGAAACCGTGTTCGGCAGTTAAGTGAGTCTTAAGCGTATCGTATGTTCCTATGACAGCTTAGCGGGTAATGTATTTGCCCGCTAATCTTAGTGACATATTGTGGTCAAAATTCGGGGTTGGATATACACAGACAATTCGTTTCTTGCTGGGAGCCAGCCGTGTGATCGATATCCGGCGTAGGACTCGAAACATAGAGGCTTATAGCCGCTTACCAAAAGCTCCAGGTGGTAGGTCAAGATTAACATATTAGCTGCCTGGCGGATGAAGCCTCGTTTCCCAGAAACAAGAAAAACATTTAACTAGCGTAACGTAAATGTTGCCGAAGAAAATTCATGCACCCTATAAATGAAGGGTGGAAGAACTATGGACATTTATTAGAACAGCAAGCTTTTAGTTGGCAAAACAGATGGCTGTAGAGCTGTCGGCAGTTGTCCTGGAGTTGTAGTGACAAATGAATTTTTTTTCTTCAGATAAATCGAATAGTTTAAATAAGCAGTCGGTGCTCTGAGCTTTGACATCGACATGTTTCTTATAAGCTCCAAAGACATAGACCGCCTATATAGAAGATTACTTGGTACAGGGAAACACTTGTAGAACGTGCAGTATCTGCCAGTGAATCTGGTCAATCCGTTGTCAATGAATAATTGATTTGTTAAATTGAAGCATATTGACCAGTACTATTAAGTATGTCATTAGACGACATAAGTTCCGTCTGCGGCTAGTGTATTATGGTCGTTTTTTTTTTTATGTAAGCTTAAGTTTTTATATTTCCAGCATTTTTATGCTGTTCTCATAACGAAGTGGCAGAGCAATTCGCTGTTTATAAAGTACACGATACCTGAAGGCACGATCACGCTAACAATATTATATAGTTTTATTTCGGTCCTTTGGATGTTATCAACACCGTTGTCACTCCAATATTGAATAGGTTTGCCTTTTCACATGATCGAATGTTGAAGCACTGCTATTTACTTGAAAGAAATAAAGTTCAATGTTTAAATCCCAAATTCAAGGAAATCTCACAGCGCCAATAGCTCAAGGACTTAGTCAAGAAGATTACTAAGACCCTATGTCAATCTTGTTAGGAATCACGTGGTCAAAATAGCAGTACGTATGCAACATTCGCTCGCTTCGACCTATGAGACTTGGGCTTGGTGACGTGCATCATTTTCGCGTCGCTTATGATCCGTGCTGCACGTACATTCAGACGTTACGACCGTTTCAAATCTAGAGCCGGGTTTGGAGACAAAATTGATCCAGACTTTCTATTCTTGTTATCCAATCGCAATTGTCTCTCTGACCTTTATCAGCTTTCCCAATGCAGCCGCTCCATCAGCCTGTTCTATATCTTCTACTACCACGTCCCAGCTATCATTGACATTACACTTAAGCTCTTGCTATCAGACCCACGATCTGTCACGTTATTGAGCATGCTTTGTTATGCCAAATTTGTGCGCTATGGCGGTAAATAAGGAAAGTCGAATCATTTATCGAACAAAAATTTCCAGCCCTATAGAGTCTTAAGGAAACAAAGCAACTTTCAAATTGGGATGTTCCACTTCTCAACCGTTCCGAGGTCCTGCAAGCTTAAAAAATCAGTGCTCCGACTAATAAATAGGTCAACTTTTTGACGAGAAGGTAATTACGTTGCAATCCTAAAACGAAATTATTTTGCCCATGTTAATTAGAGAGAATTAATGCAGATTCGTGTGTACTACACGCACACTTTTCATTTGTTGTGTTTAATAAATTCCGAAAAAAATACAGAAATTAGGCTAAAACTGATCAAATAAACTTAAGCGTGAAAAACACACTTTACGCTAAATAGGAATGGAGCCATCAGGGTCATCTAAAGATGACAATACTGTCACCATGGCTCATGATAGGTTTCCCCTGTTACTTCAGCGGTGCCGGCAGCTCGACTTTAAAGTTCTTGCGCCATTGACGTTATTTTAGCGAAAGAGCGTCATTTTAGTACTGACTATATGAAGCGCAGATACGGATCTGCTTGCAATAGGTGGCCGGAGCAACTTGAACGAACGCGGGATAGAGAAAGGTGAGTCGATCGCAATCTAATTGGAGCCGATCTGAAGGCTCGACGCGTCGGCTTCATCATCTCAGCACGGCACTCACTTCAACGCAGTACCTCATCTGCCTGACAGTGTGCCATTCCATTCCGCTCACGGTTTCAATTCTCTGACGACCGCCGCATCATTCTCTTGCCGACCTCTGAAACAATAGTCATTGGCATCCAGGTTGTCTTCAAACTGCCTCGAACTCTTCTTTTTTTTCGTAACCTCAACCCCACCATTTCCGGAGGTACGGACATCACCACTACCTTTTCTTCTCATTCAATTTAACTTTAACCTGGCCGGACTTTTTTACGAGCAGCACGATTTGGTGAAGTGAGTCACTTCGGTTCTACCTTAGGTTCTTCCTTCGTCTCACCTCACTGCCGTTTACCTCTGGCACCATGTATGTCACGGTAGAATCTCTGTAGTTTACGGTTTTCCTAGGTGTTGCGTTTGAGGGAGAGACTACGATAATTTGGCTATTCTTTTTTCCAAGACTTTTCTCAGATGCCGTACTCCGTGCTGGGAGTACTTTGCCTTTTAATTGCCTAATTGATAAGCTTAGATGTTAGTTTAGACGAGTTATTCAAAGTATCGAAAATTCATTTCTACTGTGGGTATGGGGGTGTCTGAAAGCTAAATTTTCAAAGTCGCCAATTTATCTACCAGTTAATCATCAATCTGTGATAATAATAGTCGAAATATTATAAACAAAAAAACGGTTCACGTAGCATAAAATAAGAGCTATCAATAAATTAGGACTAGTCGCTGTAAAATATCCGATTTCCTACATATTTACATGTAAATTTATAGAGGCTATTATTATTAAATCGTATATATTGCAAGGATCAAATAAGCTGATTCCAATTGCATTTTATGCTCTTAGTGCACCTGCAAGTCTAGTCCTCACCCTGTCTCCTAGAGCAAGGAGATCTTTTTTACCTGGGTATCCGGTGTGAACCAACACGTTATTCATCTCACCCACCATATTGCCTATATACCTATGGATTATAATTATCACCTGATTAGTATAGACGTCATAGGATACTCCTACCGTCTTTACGTATGTATGCACACACGCCATCTGCCAGATAGGTGCGTTAACATGAGCAAAATCTACCTTTGTAGCTCTCGACGTGAACTACACGTAACTCAGGGTAGATACGTCATTGTATTCATGTTTGCAGTCTTTTTTAGGCTCTCGCGCTTGTCTTCCTGTTCGGGGGTTGTGTTCAGTTAAATCCAATCCACGAACCCGTATCTTGCACTCATCTTCTCGTGTAGATTCTGCTGTAGACGTATCATCAGACCGGTTTGGCATTTACACACCCTGCCCACTAGCAGACAACGGCGCGTTAATGCAGAGTCGTAAGCCAACTTTGTTCAGGGTTCAACTCGGAATCTATTAATACGACTGAGCTTATGGTGACTTCCAGGTCCTAGGACCAACGTGCGTTTAGCTTATATGCATCGGGTGTCGAGGGTCTGGTTCCAGACCAATGTGACCGCAATTTGAAAACCTCGCCTCGATTCCGCACGTGGAATTATCTCGCATTAATTCCAGGAGCTGCAGTGACTACTAGTCGGTAGTTAGGCAGGCCAATGTCGGTCATCTTTGGATAGCCCAAGGCAAGGTGTGGCATGCCAGCGTCGGCGCGAGGCCACCTATGGCTTCCGAAGCAGCAGAGGATATTGTACTCCATATATATTTGAAGTAATGCACAGGAACCTTACCAAATTATTTTAATAAACTAGACCGCCTTTAAAAAGAAAACAAATCTATAATGAAGGGGTAATTTTAATGCGACCTTGCTAACAAGGTACATTATCATTAACAAAAAGTAACAATAAAAGCGGTGGAAGAATTACTGGGCTTTCAATGGTAGCATTAGGGTAAAATGGAGGTTCTTCCGGCATGAAATAAACACCAACTCTTATATCAGCTGATAGGACTCCCACTTCAACCTATAAGGATAGAAAGGCTTAAAATCAATGAATGTGTTTTCTAATCAATGAAGACCTTTTTATCTATAACTAATCTGATACAATTGCCGGTATACCTGAGATCGTTTTGATTGAATCTCCAAAGTGTTCAAAATCCTGTCTGTATATGCTGCTCGACGTTGTAGAACCTCCTTAGCATATTACATCTCGTTTTGAACGTCATGATCCATTACTGAAAAAGATTCATTATTCTGTTCAATCAGTTATGAAATTGATTCAGATGAGTTTCTGATATGAGTTTTCTGACAAAGCTTCTGTTCGTTTACTCGATGCTTTCGTTTCGATGTGAGGTAATCGAAATGGACCGGTCTGCCGTTGATACAGTATACGACTACCGCAAGACTTAATGGCAGCTCGTCTCAAATTATCTTTAAGCGTGTCTTTCTACAACATATTGAAACTATAGGATTTAATGTTTTGTTTTTTCTAAGTAAGATATCGGGTGAGATCTACTGAAAACGTCAGAAGGCTCTGCACAGTTAATACTGTCTCTTAAACTTCTCATTTAGTGATTACCGGGGGGGGGGGGGGGGGTGTAGATCGGTCGAAAGAGCTTCTATGCAGTAGTAAGCATAAGTAATAATATATCAATAAATATAATCGTTTTTATCACGGTGGCGCAAGATTTCCCCTAGGATGAATAATATCTAACAACTTTTACAATTACGGAATAACTTCACCTTTAAATATACTTATTTTCCAGCTTTACATAGTAATTTCAGGTTTATTTTCATATATCTATGACGATATCTATGACGGCTGCAACAGTATGTATTACGTATGAGATTCTATGCATGAAAACAAACTATGCTAAATTCTTCCAATTACTTTCTCCAATATCTTATTATACGTGCCTAAAAATAACTGCAAGAGGGGCCTAGAACGTTCGTACGAGATTTTCGCGTACATTTTGTCTTGCCTGAGCAGCGCATTCGATATAGCTATGCAATCTCGCGCGAGCCAGTCGATAGGAAAGGTAGCATAGCTTCATATTCATAAAAATGACATGTTCCCCATAACCATACGAGCAATGATTCCACACGGCTTTATTGCACGCGTCATCTGGTTACAGGCTTTGTACCTTCAACCAGCTGTGAAAGGTCTACTTCTTTTTATCTTACACCCTGTCCAAGCGAATAGAATGGCTAATCAGGGCGTTTTAGCGGTTCGCTTGGCCTTTAAGCACTAGGAACTTGAGACGACTGACTGCATGGTGCAAATCCGTACCTTTTCAAGGACTTCGTACAGAACACACAATCACCGCCAGCTGCCGACTTACAAACAAGAATGTTATACTAAGTCTTATGATCTTCATCCATTGACCGTTGAGTCATGCAGATAGCGTATGTGGTCGGATGGCGGGCTATAGTGGTATTGCAGACACGCGATTATGCACTGCACTTTTGCGGGAGAACATTAGAACTGGTACGCAGGGCTTTCTGTAAAGGTCCCATAGGTAATAGATAATTTCATCTTAGAAAATTTACGTAGAAATTACATAAGAGCAAAAATAGCCTGTTATGCACTTTTGCTCTCTTTACACTTATCTCTACTGCAGGTCATTTGTGTTAACGTATGAAACCTGCCCCCTAGATACCATTTCAAATCACATCGAATGATATATGTATACATATACTATCTTTAGTTATTTTTTATGGCTCCAAGACAAACTTTTGAATGCAGTTTTAGCAAATCGTAGCAGGTTGAATATGGTCTCAACAGATCCAATGTGTCTGTGCACTCTATTTAGTCAAAAGCATCTTTTCTAGTTTCTGCTTTCCTTCGAACAATACAAAAAATGCATGATATAGCCACGCCTCATCTAAAATATGGGAGAGCATCTTAAGCCGTCCATTTCACCGTGATGTATACGAAAAACACGTGGAGCTGATAAAGCTTATTATCAAGTTTGAAAAAGGAAATACAGTTTAGTTACATTGATCGCCATGTAAGTTTTGCTGAGAACACAGGGTACCTGAGCTCTGATCGCTTGTCCACATCATGGTCTATCAAACCAAAACAACGGTAAAAAATAGATTTAGTGAGTACATTATATCTGTGAATAGAATGGTCAAGCAAGCCCATCGGAACGGCGCAGTTCATTCTCGTAGCGAAGACGATATGGAGGCGATGTGCTGTCTCTGTGGGCTCAGATATGCTATGTTGCCAAGTATTAACATCCGCAAGAGCATTAAAAATACAAGCTTAATATGAAACGTATGCCATTTATCTACAAATTTATTTACGTTGATATTTGTATTGTCGATAGGAAAACAAAGTATTTGCCAATTGATATGAATATCTACTTAAGCACATTGATGGAATATCTTTTGTCAAACCAGTCTTAGTGAACCTGCACTTCTAAATCTCCTACGCCACCTCTACGGATCAGATATTTGTTCGTCATGCATGGAACATACACAATTATACGTGATTGACCTAACTAATAGCAGAGATCTTGAGGCTAAGATAAAAGCTCCTCCCAGCTACTACTCGGAGGAAAACTGTCGAGTGGTCCTCCACTTGTGGTCTTCCGCTTTTCCGGATCTTGATCTTTGCTTCAGGCAAGCTAACTTTCGGTCGGTCATCGCTGCTAGCATTCATGAATCGCTCCTATCTCTTTTCTTGCTGTTTCTACCTCTACGAGATCTGCCCACTTAGAACTCCATGCTTTTTCATCACTGATCTGCCTTATCCTGCTGCTGTTACTGCCTCTAGTTCACAAGCTCTCCACGTCCCTCGTTCTGCCCCCTGTCCCAGATTCTTGAGGGTCGCTGCTTCTACTGAATAGCCAGCCAATAGAGTGCCGATGGCTTTGGTCTGGCTAGAGATCCTTTTGTGTCACAACGCGGCAGCACCAGAGTCATCGTAGAAGAAGGTATTCATCTGAACGCTGCTGTACATCCGTACAGCCACGTACCCATTACTCGCCCCACTATCTCGTCTTTTCTCTTTCTAACACAAGCACCCCAGAAACGCTCGTCGACAGGCTGCGTTATTACAACAACAGCAAGCCGTTAGCTCAGCCAGTCTTAAGGCAAGCTTTGAAAGGGGAATTTAGGGCGAGCAACTCGAAGACAGGGTGAATCTATGCGAGTCCTGCCTAATGCGGTTCCCTTTGCACTTCATCGTTCTATTTCATTCGGCCGGCTTGTGAAGCGGCCCCTCTGTTCCTTTTTGCTTCCCTCTCCCTCCTGAACAACGGCACTGGCCAATCGGTATCGTTGGAGGGGCCAATTAGGAAGAGGAAACCTCCCGGGAAATCCTCGTCGCCGCCGACAGTGAAGAAAGAGTGTCGTAAAGGAGTCTGCGAGAAGGAGCTATGTGCCTGCACTAGGGGTGATGAGGTGACGCAGAGCAAGAACCAGGATTAACTGCAAGGAAAAAGAAAAGAAAGATGAGAAAGAATCGGCCGAAGGGATGTAACTGCCGGCCCTAGTGGTAAGGCGAGTGACCCAAACTGCATACACTGAGTTGCGGGCTAGTGAACTGGGGACAGGCAGCGAACGCGGGTAGGATGACAGTGACAGAAGAATGACGCTGAAGAATAAAATGAGAAGACAAGAATCGTGTGTGCGCAAAGGACTTAGTCGGTCTAGTCATTTGATGCCGGTGAGTAAGAAGACGACGTCCAGCATTGCAGACGTGTGACTTGAAAGATGCGTGACATACACAACACTCTCGATGAAATGCTTCTGTACGTGCGGTCCTCGAGCGACTTCAGTGACGATGAACAATAGAACAGCACGCCTAAAGCAGGACCAACGAACGGAGGCTGCTTGGGAGAATGAATGCCGGGAAATTCCGCCGCATCAAAACCCTTACAAAAGGCATGATGTACAGTCCAAAGAACACGTCACAGGAAATAGTGGTCGAAGGAGCACCACATCAGACAGATCATCATCAGTCCAATTAGATTCAAGGTAGAGACTAGAAGTCCAATTAATACAAGAAGTCAAGGAACGAAAATAAAAAAATTATATATATATATATATATATATAAATATATATATATATATATATATATATGTTCCTCTTCAAGGTAACCATAAAGTACTTTTTTATGAATAACGGCGCCATTGCCCGATAGTTAATATACACATCAGTTGGGGAAAATTCTGCACAGACTTAGACAGACCTAATTATCTTCTGAGTTCCATAAAAAGCAATACTATGCTATGCATATACGCCTAGAGTGTGTCTATCCATTTTCGCTTGTCTATTACCAGGTGCTTTCAATAGCAGATAACAATAATTTAGTAATATATTTAGTCGCACGAGCATACAGGTTAGCCATTTTTATTCCGTAAAAACCTTTTGTACATGTTATCTGAGGATTACAGAAGCCAACGCGCATTTATATGACTTAGGTGCCTTTCAAGACAGGGGGTGCAGTTTCACCCATGAGGCTTGCGTAGGCGCTATTCTTTGAACGGGCGGGAACGGCTTCATCGGGTTACTATAGAGTTGCGCTATGAAGACGAACCAGTAGCACAGACAGTAGGCGAAAAAACAGGTTAGAGACAGCTGGAGTTGCGTGGACGAAAAAAAAGGTACCAGAGAACGGTTGCACCCGTAGCAATAGCAACGGTGGAGGCTACTATGTACCTCAAACAAACAATCTGTTACCTCCCGATTCGGAATCTGAGCTAGGCTAGGCAGCTAGAAAACATGCGTATGCTATTGCAGCTAGCCACCAACAGGCGAAAAGGAAGCTTCTGCTCGAACAAACTTTTTCCCTTTTCGTTTTTCTTGCTCCTTGGCTCTTGCAAGCACGAGGGAAGTAGAAAAAGAAGTACAAAAGCTGCTGTTGCTACCTATGTACGTTTGCCGCTGGATTGACGGCTTGCCGACTTCGGAGCCCCGCCAGTGGGGTAAAGCAGAGCTGCCCCTGAAAGGCCGGATCGAACCAATGCAAGCGAGAACCTGAGGCAAACCCGAACCAGGTACATTACAGCAATGCAATGAAGCTACAGTGCAGCGTTGCGAAGCAGGGACGGTTTCGTACATTATAGCTGCTTGCGCAGGGCAGCATACATAGAAATGGCTGTAGAAATAGCGGACATCAGCTGCTTCAGCGTTTGCCTTCGTAGAGATTTAGGCTGTGAGCGAAAGGATTCACAGTCAGCAAGCGGATTCGACAGCAGCAGGGCTTGCGCCGAAATCGGACAGGCAAACAACCTTAGTTCCGCACTAGAAGCGAGTGATGCCTGGTTTTCCTGCCGTTCCTAGTATACATCTGTGTCGTATAACCTGTTAGCAACCGCCACCAGTACAAAGGGTTTGGGTTGAAAGCAACCTTGTTTCCTTCGTTCACGGTTCTTTTCTTTCTTTGAACCGCATTTGCAGTCACTCGCCTTCTGCCACTGTTTTCTTTTTAGCTTTCATCTCTTCAAGTCTCTCAATTTTTCTTCCCTTTTGCTCCCCTCTCTCAACAGCTCTGGGCAACATCCAATACGAATAGTTATCCGGTACTTCTAACGGTAGCAGTTTGTAGAAAGGAAGACGCTTGGACCATCTTGGCTGATTGCAATATATGGACGCCTCCTGTGCGGCCGGTTTCTTTCCCAGTTTCCAACCTGCCACCTCTCCCTTTTCAGTCATTCTGCATTGCTCTTTACTCTGACTTAAAATATCTGACTTAGTTCCTTAGAGCCTAAGAATGACCCAGTTCCAGCCGAGGGTGCAATACTGTGATGATAGCGGTAAATTCGGAAGCGCTGTTAATGCTGGTTGTCAGCATTTCTGAACTAGGGAATCAGTCATCTCGACGACGTAGTAGTGGTTCATGGCTCGCCCAGGTGACAAAGTAAAAGAACATCGAAAATCAGCCGACCCCTGCGAGTATAGAAGGACTTATGGAAGAGATTTGGTGTTTGTGTGTGCTTGTTCGGCCGAGCGTGCACGTGTGTGCGTGCCTATGACCCTGCCAGTTTGAATTTACTTCATGTGGGGTCTTTTGCTTTTTTGCCTTGGACATTAGCACAGCTCGAGGTCCTGTGGGTTTGATATTCTACCTGTCGGGAAAAAGAGGAAGAAATGCATATAGCCCATATAGCCGCAAAGAAATAGAACAGCGGAACAATGACAATCAGCAATCAGAAAGTTACAGCAACGAGCGCATCAACAACAATAAGAGCAACAGAATAAGGAGTACCAACAACAATGAAAAATAGAAAGAGCCATCACACGTTCGCCAGTTAACCTCAAAGACTAAGAAGGATCTAGGGTTCCTCAATTTTTCTGCATCCTTGTTTAGCACCGGACGATGCCGGCCTTTTGCCATTCCACTGCAGAACCTGTAAGCTTCTTGCCATTGTCACATCAGGTGTAATTGCACAGATGGATTGCTTTTGGAACATTATTGGCACGTCATAGTCAATGCTCTAAGAACGGACGAGAGACGTGCCGATTTTTGACAAAATATATGATTTGTACTGCTTTAGATGAAGACCAAAATTGGAATTTAGGTGTGGCTTGATTGATTTGAATTGGAATTTATCGTATTTTCAGCGTCTCTGAGGACGCCATGGACAAGATGGCCATTGACCAAAGGAACCTTTCTGGCACTCAACATTGCACCAATAAGCATTTAGCATTAAGGGAAGCGACAGCGTGTACAATCCAGATGCCGTTTTCAAATTGTTTACTTAAAACCTGGTTTCTATGAGATGTAAAATGTTAAATGTACGTGTATTATTATAAACGAAAAATCTACTTACTTATTGATATGACAGGCACAAATTGATAGGCTTGATGGAAACAGAGGTGGATCAATCGGTCACTAGATTTATGTAGACAAGCAAATTCTTACATTTCAAATCATGTTTCATATTTAAGCAGGAAATATCCGGATTACCTGTTGGATAACAGTTAGTATATTAGAGCTTGCAAACGACTGAAATAAGTTAGGTGCGAAAAATTACTTATCAGGTTTAAACCGTACAAAGGATCCTTGAGAAGCATAATACTACCATGTCTGGTACATTCTACTGAGCATGGTATTGTACAGAGAAGATTAAAGGTTACATATTTTGATCTCTTTTTTTAACTACACTCCATTCGTGATTTAGAATTTACTTAATATATGGAGCTGGTTTGTGATCACTTGGGTGCTGCCTAATTTCAAAGAATCTGCCAGATCGGTCACGCAGCTTAAACGCAGTACGAATGCATAAGAAGTACATATAGATGGAGTCGAGTGAAGTGATCTGCTTTGCCCTTCGTCTAGCGTTTGCTGGTATCATGCCTATCTGATCCGTGAACGCCTAGGCACTCAATGGTTCCGTATCACGAGAACAACGGCAAAAGTGGATGGCTGCTGGAGTGGAACTATCACCTTACCGAACTCTGTTTGTTTGCGTGTGTATGTGAGAACGAACTTTTATCAACGCTGGAGTGCCTCAGTGGAGGTGAACGAAAAATGAGCCAACGGGGCGAAAGGAAAGAACGGGACGCGTAGGATGCGGGGGGAGCAAAGCAAAATGGCAGAAATTATTGAGGACTTTTCGCACGTGCCTAAGTAAACAACATCGCACATCTAGTACTACTGCAGCTTTTGTTGCCAAGAGTCACTCTCTGTTTCTCTCTCTCTATGTCTTTTTTATGCTGGCATTCCTTTGCTTTGGAAGTGTTTGCAATCATTTGTATTTGTGGGTGACCGAGCAGGGCGTTATTTTCCATTGGGAGCCAGCGTGCACACTCGCCAAGCAGTCACAGAACTGCCAACAAGCGAGTGCCAACTCCTTTCGTCTGCAGGATCCATATGCTCTTTACGCATTTAGCTGTGCAGAGCGGGCCTGTTAAGCGCGCTGCTTCAACTCTCGCTTGCTTCACACACGCGTGCAGTAAGCTGAACATAACCTCAATCCACTAGGCACCGCCATGTCAAGTAGAGCAGGTGTATTATAAGTTCTGTTCTTTTGCTATCTCTATGGATCATCGTGTGCTGCGGCGTAACATAGAGATGTCGCTGGCAGACAGTGTTGCTATAGAGGGACATGCCGAAGAGTGAAAAGGAACACGAGGGGATCTTGGCAACCCACGTTGGGCGATGGAGAGCCAGTAGTCAACTAGTACCTAAACATTTATCGTATGTTCTTCTTTGGCTGCGGGAAGTATACGCATCGCAGACTGCTGCAAGGAAGCAGAAGATGGTGTGAGTACTACTGGTGCTGCGAGGTCTGGCATAAGAGACGTTTCCTACCCTATTTGAGAGCTCTCCCACCTTCGATCCTATAGCCGAAAACTGATCTCCACTGCGACCACCCCCATAGCAAATGCACTGTGTATCATGTGCTCCGTATGCTGGTCTATTTCAACATGAACGATGCCAGCCAATGATCCAGACAACTTCGAACATGCACTTTATCAAAGTGCAAGCACATGTTAAGGGCAAATGCTCGATCTCGATCATTCCAAACGTGACCGTGCTATTTGCTCCTGTTCATAAACTATATCACCGGTATTGACTCATAGATTCGAACTGATCGTAAGCACAATGCCAGACAGTCGATGCTCGACGGCGGGCAGAGTCAAGCAATTTATTGATTACCTGCAGTTCGAAATGTAGATTTTTTCCATCTCGTTTCTCAAGGCAAAGCCTTCTTCTGTAAAATATCGGTCCTCCTAAATAAAGCCACCTAGGAGACGCGATTAGCACATGTTCGTGTCTTCTCCTCTTTCGGGTCAACCTTGCATCTTAGCTTCCTCACTCTCCGGTTGCCTATTTCCTTCATTTGGCACGACTTTGCCCAATTTCGCCTTTGTTGTCTGCAGCCTTGTGACATCCCACTATGCCTTCTCTAGTTTTGCTGGTGTTTCCGGCTTTCTCAGAAGACCTTTCTTGTTACTCGTTCTCCATCGCTCGTTCGGGAGTCCCGAGGTCGCTACATGCCGGGCCTGTGCATAGAGCGGCTCAAAAAGGCCGAAAATGGCAAACGGGAAAGCGTAATGTCCCGTACGAGCACTTGCCGTGGCGTGCCCCTCTCTGTCTGTAGTTGTAGTACCAGTCACATAAGCAGACGAACGCAGCTGTGAAGCGCCAATGGCACGGATGGAGCGACGACGGTACATACAGTGAGACGCAGGTCAATCGAGGCGAGACGCCCCATCGAGCCAAACAGGCGAAGGGGCAGATAGACATCGACAAAACAGAAGATAAAAGTAGGGGTATCTGCCGTTCGTTCTCTTGTTCTAGTATCGAAGGGCCGCCTGTTTGGACAGTGCATCGTTCGGTAGCTTGCTTGGCAGGCGTATCCAATTTTTCCGCTATGTTTCTTGCTCCTTGTAAGTGGCGGTCGTCCTGACGCTAACGGTCGACGGACGATGCTCCAGTGGCTCACTGGGAACAACAGCAGAAGCAGCACTTCTACAGTTAGCTAGTGAGCCAGTCGATGACTGAAAGTACGGCAAGGCATGCGAAAGAAAGTGCTGCTTTTCAAAGAGGCCAGACATGGCTAGTATAGGCGGCACAGGACTCAGGAAGGCATACTCTTATAGTATTCTGCTACATGGAAGAGACGGGATCTACGGATAGGCATTCTGTCCATATAGTTGCAGGCAGGCCGACTGAGGATAGCGATGGTAACGCTAGACGGCGGAATAGAAAGTATAGTCTTTCCTTGTATGCCTCGCAATAGAAGATGAGTCGCTAGCTGGTTAGTTGGTGGTGTCCAATACACTGGCGCACTGACAGTTTCGCCTTCTTTTACCTTGACTAGACCGCATGCCCCTATACGTGGGTCATCTCGAGCTTAGACACTCCACCAGCCAAACAGCACAACTAAACATACGCATTCAGACAGGCGCAGATGCAGACACCGACGGACACGTATACATACACATTCACTGTCAGGACATCCTCTACTCTTGCACGCATACCGCTTTGGGATTCGGGATAGACTCGTAACAACCTACCGGGCTAACATTGCAGCTAGCAGCAGGCAGAGAGCTCTATTGGCGGGGAGTCCTGCAGGCCACGGACCTTGGGTGGCTGTGTGGCCGGTGAAGATGAATGAGCTTCGCAAGATTCGAGGCGGACTCAGAGGTTTCCACCGGGTCCCACCCTCGGCGTGCACCCCTGGATCACTGTGAACGGACGGATGCTCGTGTAGCTTGTCGCGCGACAAGATTGTACGAAGACATCCACCATGCGAGGCTAGATGCAGCTACATCAAGGAATAGCAGCAGCAGCAGCGCCACCACTAGGCTCCACTCCTCGCACACATACGGGACGCACTACCTCCTAATTGGTGCATCAATCTCATGCCGGGCACACTACAGCGGGCATTCAGGTAACAGCTCACTTGACACACACTTCACTAGGGTGCTCGCCGTCCTAACCCAGAGTCGACCGGGCAGGGAGCTAAGAAGCAGCTATGGCCGGCGGCGTCCGGACGCCACTTGTGACAAGACTGTCTCCAAAATGAGACGACTCAATGTTGTGACGCTATCACGCAGAGTAATAGCAGGCACAGTTTTAATTCATTCGTACTAGCAGTAGCTGTATATTGAAGAATAGGGAAGCTTTACGTTCTGGCCACGATCTGTGCGTATATTATTTCCAAAAGTGCGACTAAATACTTAAATTCGCCTAAATTGCGTCCTTTTGGCGGAGTATCTCGGCAAGATTTTCCACGTGGGTGCCACATTCATGTAATTTTCCACCCGCCTGCATGACGTACTGGGTGCCGTGGCTTAACAGGTATAAATGAGAACTAATTGATGCGGCCATTCTGGATGTTGCCAGTTTACCACTAATCATGCGTTCCTCGATCCCTTCTTTAAAAATTGAGCATATATTCACTCTTTAGAAAGTAACGCATCTATTGTTTGAAGGGAACGTAGCATGAGTCAGATGCTAAAAAGAGAACTCAGCCCAACCTGTTTACATTATTGATATATAATATCATTGTCCTAGAACGGCTGCTGTGTTACGCAGCTTCAGGTCATCCTGTGATGCCATTTATCCAGTTAATTCAATTCGGCCTGCACGAACTAATACTAACGGTTTAGCAATACGTCAATCCCGCTCTATATGCCTCATGTTAGATATGTCAGATCTTTAATCTTCACGATATACTAAACCGTCTACCAATTTCATTCGACTGCAATAGCATTTCAAAGTTCTTGAAGAATGCACAGCCATTGCTTTGGGCTGCAGAAACTTATGTATTAGGTTTACCTTGAACAGTTATTAATTAATCTTGCTCTTGCTCATTTGCCAAACAAAAACTTCCCTGTCGTTCACGTAGAAACAAACAAATGTTTAAACATATATATATATATATATAAGGAAATGTTGTGGTGGTTATAAATTCCGTTTTTATTTCCGTATAAGTAATAGTTTGATTGTGAAAGGATCAACATAAAACTTTCTCCTCTACCCGCAAGTATTCAAAATTGTTAGTGCTCTAAGCAATAAACTGTGGAAACCAGTAGGCTATTTATTAAACAAATTTAACAAATGTTTAATTGGGTTGTGTAGCGTATTCTTACACAATTAGTGCTTTACGATTCTTCAGTGCCGTTGGTTTTCTGACGCAAACTTGCTTTTTTTTTTTACATATATATATATATATATATATATAAAAAAAAAAAAAGAAAGTTCATTCACGTCAGATCAATGTGCAATGTATTCTATAGGATTCTTTCGTCCATCTATTTCGAAGATTTTCGGCAAGATATGCCCTTACTTGATAAGAATAATTTGCAGGTACTCCATACGATTGAAAAGTAAAATTCTCCATTTTTACCCAAGTCCTTTCAAACGTCAATTTTTTACAGTAACCACAAGTAACTGGCACTAGCCACTGCACAGTCAAGGATGAATAAACTAATTAATCCTTTAGTAACTATTTGCATATGTTTTCGACGTAACCTGGAGACTTCGAGTTGTTCTGTAAATGCAATTACGTTAAATAATTATTCTACTAGATTTTACTGTAATTTCATTGTTTCAAACAATCTTCCCCAAAGCCGGTGAATTTTGTTTACCTTTTTTAGCAGTTTTCATAGAATTGTCTTCTCCGATGCAAGTCATCTTGATTGCTAGCATATGCCATTGTTAAAATGAAATACGGCAGACGCTTGGCTTAACGATGACATATAGTAGTTTTCGCGCTTAAAAAGCGTTTTGTTTCCGTTGTACCTACCGATTATTTCTGTGTATGACGTCTAAAAACAACAAACATTCTGTATTATATCTGTAAAAAGCACTGTACTGTTGTCTCGATAGAATTCTTCCAGATGGAAAAAACCATTTTTCATATCTTCGTCTTCCACACTAAATATCTATTTCGTCCGTTACTTCATCAACTCGCTGAATCCAATGGCAAATTACCACTCAATGTTGCATCACAACACCTCGTCCGGTAGCGAGCTCTGAACGCCCACAAGGACCGATTCTGGCACAACATTGCCACCGACTACGAAAATAGGTGTCTGTACAACAACAACAACAACAACATGAGCCAGATATAAAAAAGAGTGGCTCCTGGGTCTAGCAGCAGACCTTTATCCAAAAAAGTCATACTCAGCGTTTGGTGGAACTGTGAGCGCTTAGTTTACAATGAATTGCTCCCCACGAAGCAGACAGTTGATCGGCCCATTTACTTGGCTCAGTTGATCAGGCTATTTAAGAGAAGGAACCCAACAAATCAAGTCAGGTCATCTTACTCCATGACTATAGAGGCTACATACGGAAAGGACTGCAAAAGCTGTCCTCTTTTTTTCTGGAACAGAAGGGTTTGTTGCACCCTTTGTTGTTGCGCCAATAGATGGGCATCCTTTGCGTTTACTGGGCAATCATTTTCGTGATCTTACCTTTAACATGGAAGAACATAAAATGAGCTTGAAAAAACAACGCCTTCTACTCTCTGGCGGTATGGCATATATCGTTTGGTAAAAAGATGGAACAAAGAAGAATAACGACGGACGTATAATGTAACTTATTTTTGCAGAAATGAGAATGTCGTGTTTTCTATTTAGTAAGAGAACGCGGGAACTTTCTTTCCATCTATATATATATAAGAAAAGTTATACCTAAATCTAAATGAGTTGCCTCTAAGTCTGTATCTGAAAAAAGACAACCACACTTGAATCGAATGTTTTCCATATGATACCAGTGTCATCTCTATTTTCATGCTTATTTAGTGTAACCTTCATTAGCGGGACGACGGCTTCAACTCGAAACCTAAGCTATTCAAGGGTCATTTTCAAAACATCTTTTTCCTAGTTCGCAAATAGGTTTTTAATAGTAATCATGCGTCAAGAGATATTAGTGGGAAAACTTGCCAAAGTAAAAGCCAAAAAGCCTAAAAAGTATAAGAGTGCGCAAAAACCAAAAAACGTTTACTCGTTGGAGCTAACCTGGACAGCCCAATCCTTCCTTCTAACGCGGCCGTTATTTTCTCTGTTAAGAATGCAAATATGTCAAGCATCGCTTTTTGAGCCCTTTTTATTAATTTTCGTACTCTTTATGTCGAAACTCTAAAGGATCTCCCAGATACCTTATAAAAATCTTCTTCGGGTTTTTCGGGAGCTGCACAAAAACCGGCTGGGTAGCATTCATTTAATGCAGTCCTATTTATCCTAGTTCAGAGTGTCTTCAGAGTACTGGTATAATTTAATTCAATATCGTGATTTTTTTTAAAAACAATATACTTTCAGTCAGCTTTATAAAATATAAGAAAGTCTCCTAAGAAAGGTTAAGTTTTGGTAGAAAGCTTTTGTAGCTTGTTTTGCTAAGTCACAGTGATATACCCTAATTTCGTGATAAATACTTATCAGTAGGTTAGTATATATTATAAAACGAAATCGCTCATAAAAATTCGTGCCCATATGTTTCCATCTTCTGCTCCATTTGTTTCTGTTGCCACTAAAGGGCACTTTTTGAGGCCCGAATGTCACCACAAAAAGACCTAGCGTTTAATCCGTTAGCACTAGTTCCTTTGGATAAATGCACCGCACCTATTGAAGTTTCACTCATGACCCTCAACGTTCACATGAGCCAAATTAATCGTTGCTTCCAAGATTTGTACGTTTGATAGGCATCACGACCGGAACAGTTATGTCGAATCTTCAACGTCCTACTTGTAAGCTGCGAAGGCAGCGGTCGGAGCAATGAGTTCACCGGCCATCGACATCATCGTTTGACTATTTGTTCATTTATAAAGCTAATAGGGCTGCATTTAAATGATGGTTTGTTCTGAAGCCAGACGTCATGGCTAAGAAAGGCAGCCATGACAACCGGGTGCTTAACAGGTAGATAGAAAACCTAAAACGAAGATTTCATTGGAGACTAACCTGCCGCTCTGGCTCCGACTAGCTTCATAATCACGTTCTTTTTAAGCAGATTCATGTTAACATTCTTGTAGGCATGCGCGCACCGACTGGAATAAAAACTGAGACACAAGAACTTAATGTACAGTGATACAGACATAGTGACATGCACTACTTCTGTGGGGGCAAACTTTTCTCTAATGTTATAGATGGATATATTTAAAAAATAATCGAAACATTATGACCTTAAACAGAATCCCTTGAATGATAAAAGTATCGAGAGATACTGTGTCTCGTATGAATATTATGATATTGGTGCTTTGATGGGTCCTCGAGGCATCTCATGCGATCAAAGATATACTTTGTCAACCAGTCCCCAATCTTCTACTATCGCCCCATCGTAAATCCTCAGTGAACTAGATGTGGGAATATTACAATGATGTTGCTTTTTTGCTAGATATAAAAATTTGATTACAGAGTTCCTTTTAAGACAGAAGTATTTTTTTACAAGGCTATCTGTTGTCTAGTAGTCTATAAAAGGGTTTTAACTTGTAGCTTAAAAAAGTCAAAAACAGTGTTTAGACACGGGTTCATATTTGGCAACAACTTATTTTTGACATGCCTTCGCGAATCTGCTTACACTAATAGCTCGAGGTAATCCTAAGTTACTTTACATTCACCGTAACAATGGCTGTACTGAAACCCATGTCTTTCCTAGAATAGTTAAAAAACTTAACGATGTAACTTCAGTTTCCAAAGTCAATTTTTTAGTCGTGTATGATATACCGAGGAAAAAAAACTAACGCAGTTAAGAGACAACATGTGGAGGTGTGGTTCAGAGTATTGGTGGCTCAACACACGGATTCATGCAGAATGTGTCAATCAAGCAAATGTAGGCACGTTCGATGAGAATGAAGGAATTTCTTCAACTTGCATACCCTAATTTTTAGGTAAGATCCGTTTATCTTACACATAGTTCTGCCCATATAGAGCCGAATTTAACCCATATACCCGAACCTCGCACCATTGTTTCACTTACATTGTCACCATCGGCTGCTCTATAATGCTAAGCAAGGCTGCAAACATGAAGAGTCCCCGAGTACAGCGGTATTCCTTTCAAAGGGTAAAAAGTAAATGGGACGCCCATCAGCTGTTGCATTTCTTTACCACCGGATCTTCATGGTTCACCTGTCATCTTGCTTCATTTCAACTTTATGTACACAGACACATATCTTTTCGCTGTAGGCGTTGTGACTAGCCCAAAATAAGAATGCGTAAATGATCCATGCTTCTCTCGCTTTCTTCTGACGTCGATAGCTCCCCTGGCTGATCTAGATGTAGAAAGTATGGCGACGGTTTTTCCAAACGTACTTCCAGAATGCCCCTTCCTTTTTTGCCTCCAGCCACCTTTTTTACACTCGAAGTGAAGGAAATTGTCCATAGCTTACATTTCGAAAGCGACCCTACTGATCAAATAGAGTAGCCTTTGGAAAAACTGCATAGCCATGGAGAAGTTCGTAAAGAAGGGACATTCGTATGCTTACTTGTCCGCCTAAGAAATACACGTGTATGTACACGGTAATATAGTGTGATGGCCGACGTGATGGCACATTATGATTATTGTATGCCGGGAAAGCTGTAAAAGAGCTAAATAGATTGACCTTTCCGTACTAAATCAGGGAAAAGTAACAGGCCATGGTACTTCATTACACTTCCGGGGCAAACGAACAAAGCAAAGCAACTTTATGGTAGCCTGTAATTTTGGCTGTTCCAAGTGCTCAAAAAGAATTTCAAAGGGCCCCCTTTATTGCACGGAAATGGCAATAACGGAAACTTCTCCCGAACGACATTAGTAACTTGCAGACCTCATTTTGCAAACCCAAAAACTCCTATACGGTTCTCGCTTCACTGCTCTACACAACTTACTGTACTTACAATTATGCGGCTTAACTATCTGAGTAATTGAGATGAACGACTCTTGGAATTTAAATTTGAATGACACGCTTGATACAGAAACAGGAAGATATAATACGGAAATAGTGTGCAAAACGGTAGCATTCGTTCATTCAGCCAGTATATAGGACTTAGATCTAGCGGGTGGACTATTAAGCAAAAAATTGTATAACGTCATAAATAGATTAGAAGTAAAATATATAGATAACTGCTTATGATGCACTACCGTAAGGACGTACACCCATTTAATTCAGAAAAAATACCAACTACTATACGTTACCATGTATCTGTTGTCTTACTAATATTATACCGCATAACGAAGCTTTCGCTAAAGCTTTTGCCACACAACTTTTAAAATCCGACTTAGGTCTCACTGCCGATCTTTCCTTTCAAGATATTCTGCATTTCCGATATGACCCTCTCTCAACGGCCAATTACACTCAGGACTCAATTTGTTCCTCGATTTCATCAACATTCATTAGGACGCCTCGATCCTTGTTTTTCCTTCGGTCCTTCTTACGTCGGCTGCTTCCTCTTCTGTTCATCTACGCGGGGCTTTGGTAACCCATTTGACTTTCATGCATCCCAGTTTTCCCCATGAGGCAAGTAGAATTGGGAGCTCCAACTTTCCGTTGCATATGTAGAGAGTACAAGGAGATACTTAGCCGATGTTATCGAAACTTTTTCTATTTTTCCCATTTTCTTGCTGATTATTTTACTCATTGCGCTATCTGCGCTTGGTGACAGCTAGCCAGACATGGTCAATGGTCCTGCGGCAGAAGCAGAGGTAGTTTTTTTCATTGGATTCGACGACTCGATCCGTCCAGACTTCGATGATGGGAGCAGCATCATTTCCTGCGTTCTTGGGTCTTCGGAGCAGCGCTGCCGCTGCTATCGTCACCGTCTCCGACACTGGTTGATCGGGAACGTTCGGTTAGGTTTTCCACCATTCACCACAAAATTCCCAGGACGTCCGCCAAAGCCCAGAGTCACATACCAAAACGAGCGCATGGAAAAAAGCGATCACATGGTCCCGCCCATGCGCTTACTGATTCGCGTAGTTACACATCTTCCCGTACAAACTTTAGCTGCTGCAGGAAGTTTTAACCACCGCTTTGGCATACCATGGTTGGACGCGGGTAGTTAGTCATCTCTTCATGGAGGGCTACGTAACGTGAGAGGACATTTTTGCTGCATCTCATTAATTTCTAGAAAAAAATAAACTAGAAAACGACCGACGCGCTGGAAGTAAAACAAAGTAGTCGCAACTCCCGATGGTGCAAGTTACCTTCAGCGAACGCCTTTCTATTTTAGTAATTGCAATATATGTAACGAAATGGAACGTCACTGCCTTTCAAGATAGGTTGATCCAAAATACAAAGATAACGTTTAATTGATATCTAACATATCGAAGAAAAGATCATTCATATAAATAAAAGACTAAAAAATTAATGGGAAAAACGTCCCCATCTTCATATTGAATTCCTTAGCTCTCTTTAGCTCTTACCTTGAAATACTTGAAACATATCCCCTGCACGGCGATAGCAATGATGAATCTTTTCACGTCTCGTCAAACGGATACACCTCTAAGCTAGTATTTTCTCTTTTTAAATTCTACTACTGCGGTTCTACCGTCAACTAACACCACGCAGAACTTGCTTTGTCCGTCTCGGCACTGAGCGCAGGTAACATAGCCACAGGCTTCCGTCCATATCGAATCTCGTCGGTTCCTTGCTTTCGGCTGATCCCAGACTGCAGAGACGCATCCCGAGGCCGGTGGCAGTAGCGTATTTCGTTTCTACTTTTAATCCTTACTTTCTTCCATTGCCGCTTTGTCCGTCCGTTCGGTCGCCTGCCTCGGGTTCGTTGAATTTGTCTTTTCGGTATCTGCGTAGATCAATCTATTTTTGTTTGCATGCACCAATGTGTGTCGGTTCGGCCGTTTTATTGCGGAAACGTGAAGCACTTTGTACATTCCTTCACCTTTTACCGACTTGTGCACTGGCTTGTAATGTAGCCAATAGCATGCTGGCAGATGTGGCAGTCGTGTAGTATCTGTCGGAAAGGACGACGTGGGACGCGACTGACTTCGGCTGCCAGTGAAGACCAGCTGTTCAGCTAAATTTGGCGAAATGATACAGCGGTGGTGCTGGCAGCAGCGATGAGGCCCGCCCAGATAGAACCCTACATAGCAGTGCTTTGAAACGCCGCGGTAGCGCATGCCATCTGTACCTTGCAGAGAAAGGCGACTCGTGAGTATGCTGAAACCACCCTCTATCTTGTTTTTTTTTTGTTTGATAGACCATTGCAGCGTTGAGTCAGTGGCGTCATTTAGTATTACCGCCGATACTTGTATGCAACGCTGGTCAGTATGTGGAGTCGTGTCCGCAGAAAGGTTATATCTGGCTCCCGGTATAGCACCAATTGTGGCTGTGGCTTGCGACTGACTGAGATTCGCTATCGGAACCACAAAACCCTCCGCATGTTTTTTGCCAATACATTGTAATGAACGGCCCCTCGTTCCCTTACCCCCCGCACTCCTGCCACGGGAGGTCGGAAAAGCCAAGTCTTTGGAAGCTAGACGGTGCTTACGAGTACCCAAGACCACTTCTTCTGAGACAAAACCTTTGAAAGGTCTCTATCCATAAGCGGTCGTTTCTGCTTGCTCCACCCAACGTCTATATACGGTATGATATATCTATACGAAGTTGTTCCTTCGATCTGCGCGGATTCACGGATATAGACAGAAAACGTCGGGGGCTAAAGAGGCAAAACCACTATTGTGTTAGCCAATACCCCTCTGCCGTAATAATATCATGCTTGTAGACTAAACCCAACAGGAAGGTGGTGTAATAGGAATGGAATAAGAAACAGAGGGAGAATTGGGTCAAATGGAGAGGCAACATGGCAGGACGGCTATGAAATCTTACTAGAACCATGGGCCTAATCTATTACAACGAATGAGTGAATTAGAGTGGTACCACAACGAAATTGCTTGAGTGGTTCTATTGGGCCTAGGTTTTGATCTAATTTTATGCGAAAATTTACAGATTGCCTAGAACGTGTTCGTGATTGAAGATAGGAGCCTATAAAGTACGTATTCTTGTGTCGAACTTGAACGAGACTAGCCTTACTCTAAGCAAGTGGTAGTTTAATTGTAACTTTTAAAGAGAACCCTACAATATGATATTTTTAAACTAGATGGACGACTGCACAACACAGGTGGCATCTATATACCATTTATAGTCAGTGATGATTATGATGGTCCAATAGAAAATAATCATGACATTAGATGTACTGGCACTCTTCATCGCAAGGTATCCATTTATTTGGCTACGGTTTTAACAAGCAGCATCTGTTAACGTTTCTGCACAGCATCGACGCTTTAAGAAACCGTCACTAAACAAGTTATCCCAGCCTTTAAGCCTAGAGACAAACAGGCTATATCCATATTAATTTCTACGGAGCATGAGCGGCAGAAAAAATTACAGCGAATTGTCCGCTCGTATGAATTGTGTCACCACTCCCGTTTAACGAATGCTTTCTGTTTGCACGTATTCTCACTTGGTAGACAAGGAACTGTCTCAAAAACGCTGTAAAAATTTGACACAGCAGGACAAACTCAGGACAGATGTAAGCCATATAACTGAAAAGTAAATAAGAGTGTTTCTGGATGCGTATATACGTATGGATGTTCGGTGTGTCTCTGACCGGATATTGTAGCCACGTTCCTACGAGCATCTCACAAACACGTACTCCCAGGCTCCCGGTTTTGGAGATTCCTGCAAAGTTAAGGCTGCGTCTTTGAAATTTTCGCACTTTCTCTTTTTTCGCTTTGTTAGCATCACTCCTTCAATATATGTTTTGCACTTCATGTCCAGCCGACAACGCTGGATGGTGCGCGCTGCGTCCAGACGAGTTTCGGGCAGAAGTTTTACGTTTTAGTTTCGTCGAAAGTAGTAGAGACACGAACCGATGGTGTAATGTTTGGATTTCTAAGTTACGCTGGGTCCATTGGAAGAACCGGAAGGAAGGGCTGTTGGCATTATATATATCAGGGTTTCTAATTTTCTTGGGTGTTTTTTGGGACCAGCAGTATTTAGCTGTGTTTGGCAATATGAGACGGAAGACTCCGCCGTTGCTGCGGCCTGTAGACGATAAATACAATAGAATTAACAAACTACGGACGAGTCAGCCATTTTTCTTTGTGCTCGCAGCTTGAGAAGCAGCTGAGGAAACGTATGTGAGAATGGAAAGACGCGCAGACAACGCATATTGCAAGGTAACACATTACAAGTAATGTTCCAAAGTCCAGAAGGTAATTTGTAGGACACGACTCGGTTGACGTACATTTATATGCACTGGCGGATTGTTTTGATGACAAACACAGGACGGAGGTGGGTGCTTGAAACCTTTGTGCACCCAGTGCGGCTGGGTATAATAAGAAAAAATGGCTTAACCCGAGTCTTGTAGTATAGGCACTTCAGCTCCTGCATCCTTGACGATGAATGCTGCAAACTGCCAAATGTTTTTACGATGATGTCTTGAATTAGCCGTTCACGAAGAAGCCATATTCGTTTAGCAAAACAACCTGCAACAAACGTTGTCAAGCCTGTTTTCCACTACGTAACTGGAAGACTTGCATAGAGATGAATAATATACAAATTGATATGGAGGATTGCATTCGTAAAATTTTTCTTGGTTTGGCAGCCTAAATGATGGACGGTCTACTCCCGTTATAAAGTTAAAATTATTAGTAAATCGTTGAAACTGGATTATAGCAGGACAGTAATTTTAAAACCAATTAAAATACTCATTTGTTATGTCCGAAGGGAGACTTTCAACGGTAGGAGCGTGGTACACAGAAGACAGCCAAAAACTATCCATTTCGTATAGTAACAAAAACTACTGAAGTGTATCCGACTGGGGTAACTAAACAGTTTCATCTTCTGGTTATTAACGAGTATGGGTTTTGTGATGGCTGTAGATTCGTCCCACACACAAAGACTTATTGTGTGAAGCAAGAGTATTTAAGTTCGGGTAATACATTTTGGGTGTCAAACCTAACAATATGGAGGAAGTAAACGTGATTCGGTACTGAGAAAAGCATAAACCCACTTACGCTCACAACAACCTTAGCAGCTACTGAGCGAAACTAAGACGTGATAAAAATGATAGGATCTGTTTTATACCAGATTGATCATTACAACATTTCTTGTTTAACTATCACAATAGAATAATAATCTAAATTGAACACCATTGCGCAAAATCAGGTTGACAACTGTTTCGGCGTGTCCTCGAATACGTCTTCAATTTGTAAACCTGTATTTTTCAACTTGTAGTACTTGACCGAAAAAAAAGTCTAAACGTTAATTAAACTTCAAATTGATTTTATTCCATTGATACTTTAGGCTTGATCTGATCGTAATCTAAAATGTCATTGCCCAAATCGGGCTTCAATTTTTATACACGTCTCTTGACAGGATCGACTATTTACCTTTCAGTTTATGTAACTGCAGTTCCTTCGTATGCACTTCGTAACTTAGGAAAAAACGTATGTCAGGACCACTATTTCGATCGCTATCTGCAAATTGTGTCCGTTGACGAATCGGTTTATTTCAGCCTTCTCTTCGAAGGACAACGTTAACTCAACTTATACTCTATTTGACACGTCATTTTTATACGCATTAGCAACTGTTCGTGAACGATGACGTTGGCCTTTTTGATAGATCCTGCCTGGTAACAGAGCCTTATAATCAACCTCTAAAACGTATCGCCGAACATCTGTGAACAATTTAATGTATTTAATTTCAGAAGGTGTCACCCGTTAGTCTCAGTACTTTTCTCTTCGTACGGCTCGAGCGCATGTCACCGTTCGTCCGTATTTAACCTGAGTCCGCGCCATTCAAGTAGGGTTTGCAAAGGCGACTGCGCAGGCCCCAATGTGTTTCTAGCTGACAAACGACAGGAGTGCTTATATAGATAAAGAGCAGCTATTCATAGAGAGGTATAGGCGAATATTAGAGTATAACTCTTACGAGTTCCTACGGAGCTAACGTTGGTATGAGCGATGGCGTTTATTCCACAGAAGACAGTTAGTATATTAACAAGCGTGAAAATATGAGCCATAAGATAAATGCTGTTTACAAGGCGTTTTTTTGGTTAGAAACACAAGCAAAAGATACCGTTCCTGTTTCGGAAGTGATTGGGACTGGACTGGGACTATCGAAGGGCCAACGTGCTGTTTCTTGAAGAAACGTTGATAGCTATAAATGTATGTAAAGAGCTGCGGTGCGATATCTGGTCGGCGATGCATAATAGGACTTTTGGAATGAGCCATAATTCAAACTTCGCGGTTAGGTGCATTTATTTAAGCGTCATCGTATAAGTCAGTAAAATAATAGAGTACATCTGTTTTTTGTTACACTTTATTCATGCATGGTATTTTTCTATGTGAAAATGGTACTTTTATTATTTACCATCGTTTACAAGATTTGTCATTTACCATGTGCTAATGTGAGGTCTGTCACATGTATGGCCGACTTAATTTAGTTGCGTTCATTTCCTCGCTGATTGGTGTGACATCGTTACTATGTTGTATAGTAATGTATATAATATCGTTGTAGTATATATATATATATATATATATGTATATGCATATATATATATACTACAACGATTGATTTATACGTCCTTGTTAAGGCATCGTCCAGCATATTAGGGTGCTGATTTGAAACACCAATTTCTTCGCTGCCTGGGTTGGAACCCCACAACCGTCAAACTTTTTGGATATCCAAATGGATGCAAACCTAATTGGATAGTTTAGAAGGTTTAATTTTGAAATTTTCGTCTCATAACGCATGTATTGTACAGTTTGTGTCGGTGAATCAACCTATCTAATTCACGTTTGACATTAGAAGTCGCTAGATATTATTATATTTTTGTCTCGTATTATTGAAAACTATTTTAAAGCTACCTGTTCGTTAGGGCAATTCATGATCCTTGCGGCCCGACATGGTCTGGTGGGTTGACTGTGACCTGGGTTTGATTTTCGACGTAGGAAATCGTTTTCTTATCTTTTTTAAGAAAGTCCTAAACCGCTCGAGTTAAATACGAATATTGTTAATTAAAAAAAAAAAAAAAAAAAAACTATAGCCCTATCAAACGGCACATACTTTATTTGGTTACACATTAAGCGTATAAGTGAATAAATTTTGAACTCATGTTGTGGTCCGGCGAAGTATCGCGGCCCAAGGTCGATTCCATGTTGCGAAGTAATTCTTCATGATAAATCATGTGGCTGTCTTTATGTTCTAATCGTTTCAATTTGTCAACCTCTAGCGCCACTTGCTAACCCCACGGATGTAAACAGAGTTGGCTGTATGTATGTGCGAACAAATAGCGAGACGTGGCTGTATAAAATGTATAGGCTAGCAGTTGCAGCAGAAAAAGGCACGGTCACGCTCCCAGATAGCAGTCATTGAGGTAAGGTACGGATACAAAAAGAACACACACACACACACATGCACGCTGGGCTAATGCTACAAGGACAAGTACCTTCGACACCGAATACATCATAAATTTGTGACCTACCTAAAATAGATTTGCACCATTCTGTTTTTTTTTTCTTACAAATGTATGGAACAGTATTATGAACATATAGTCGAAAATGGCACTAAGGCAGAGAAGAACAGATGCCGAATTTTCTGATCGCACTATTAATAATAAAATATGACGTATGCACTGGAGCTCGCCGACTAGACTTCATACGTAAGTTATGCACATTTCTAGCAATGGTAATGAATCATAACTGTTTGCGATACCTCATAGTCAGCTGTTCCTCAAGGCTGATGATCATTAATTGTATAGATAATAGGTCGCGTCAAAGGAGCGAAGGCAGCAGCAAATTTAATTCAAGACTGATTTTATAACGATACACCCGGCAGTTGAGTAATCGTTATGCAAACAAAAAATTGTTAACTTCGTCATCATTGCTAACGGTTTATGGATTCAGCGTAGCTCACGCGCACCTTTCAGTTTTCAGGACATCTTCAGCATATGCTTTTACAGATTACCGTAGTAGATATATTTTTTTTTGAGAATCTTCTACTTGGCCTGCGTGGATCTGTTGTCGTTGAAGGCTCCTTTTTAGACCGCTGTTCTGAGGTTCATTCCTCTTAACGCGCTTTTTTGCTTGATGCTGGACAACGTTTAGCAGGCAGAGATGTCGCCAACACTCTATCACGCCTACAATACTCCTACAAATAGAGCTGCCGCTACTATTACTATAGTACAACTATTACCGAAATTGTGTTGCGCGATCGGCCTATATGGGCCAGCCAAAGAGCCACCTTCCTTTCAATCCACCAAAATCCAGCGGCAGCTATGTTCTGATTATCGTCTGCATCCCTGCCGAGTAGTACCGTCAACAGCAATGTTCTCCCTCAGCTTCTCTTTTCCTTTCACTCCCCAGTCTCGCAACGCGCCTTCATTTTAGCTGGGGCCACGCTGCTCTTGTCCTCAATTCGCAAACGCGCCAGCTAGTTCCATTGGATGCTGGACGGCTGGTCGATCCAGGGGCTGGTGGAGAAAAGGGGAAACGTTTTGTCCTTCACTTTTCAGCGGCAACAGTTTCAATGTGTAGAGGCTAAAGGAATGGGAAGAGAGGAGGATACTGTAGATCAGCTTCCCCTTCTCTTCCTCCTCAATGACGTTGCTTCCGCTTGCGAGTCAGTCCTGAATTCTGTTGCCAGTCCTACCACTGTCCTGCCTGATCACTCCCTCCCGCTTCATACCCTTTGTATACTTCATCCAGTCGCTAGCTATTGAAGAGTTGACGTGAGGCAAAAGGAGGCCAAGCACAATGCCGCCTTAGACCGGATGGCTGCCATCAGCAGGCGTCCAACGAAACGGGTCGCTTGACAAGCAACAGCGGTCAACAAGCAAAAGTTTACCTCGAATCAATGCCGAACTGGCAGAATCGACGAAGCTGCGGAGCGACTGAGCGACACAAGTTGAGTTGACAACAGACAGCGCCACTAAGAGGAGAGAGTCCAAACAAACAAGTCACTTCACGATAGGCAACGGAAGCAAACGCCGGCGACCATCTAACTCCAGTAAACTTCGGGGGGTTGGAATAAAGGCAATGGCGTCGGCTGCGACAGGGGCTCTGCAGAGATGGCGTTTAAAAAGACGGATAGAGTACGCGTGCGGTCAGAAAACACCCCTCGCGGGTTGTCTAAATGGTAATGTTCTCGCTACAAAAAAGCCGGATGACCCCACCGATGTCAAAATGTAGCTGCTAGTGACAAAAGCTCTGGGCCAATCCGGACAAGAGGTGATCATTAAGCAAAATAAAGTAAATATCTAAGGTATCTTACCATTGATGACATAGTGCGTTTGATGAGTACCTTATCTACACATCTACGCAAAAATGTATAAACAATGCGTTTGTAACGTATGGCGCAAAACGGCGAAATGTAGCGTGCACCAATTATGCACTAAAATCCGAAAGTAATACAGGAAGAAAGTAAGACAGGAGTAGAAAAATTATTACGAAATTTCTCTACTTTACGAAGATTACTAGTCCTAAAATAAGGAGCATGCGCTAGTGTACTTTGTGTGATCAACTTTAACCATTAACACCGTAAACGAAGATACCAATGTGCTAGGATTAATTTCCATTTTGATAAGTTGGATAACTCTTCATGGTGGTACTAGTTTGTAGTACAATATTTGATGTTACGCTAAGCATTACCTTGTCTAATGAGGGCATTACACACTTTCATATAGATCCTTGCAATAAAAATAATAATATCATCTTTCATACATTCAGTTAAGATTATTTGGAACACTGCTTGGCCTCTTTGGGAGATGAACCTCATTTTAATAACTTGAAGGGCAATATTGTGCTTGCTGGAGTCTCTTTTCTTTTTATCTAAACTCGCATTCAAATCCTGCACAGTATATTGAAGCAAAAAGAAAAAAAAAAATGCAAAATAGATTTCTTTATACCACAAAAACACTATTTACAAATTCTATAGTTGCAACGAGAATTGTCGTCCCTTAAGATTTGGCTCTGTATCAAGTCTCTTTGGTTGTTAAATTTGCTAATATGCAGAAAGAGATTAGAATCAGTGAAACGGGCGTGAGCACTGCAACATTTTCTATGTACGTTTAACGTTCCCTAAATCGAAGATTTCCCTTGACATTTATCAGATTTCCTCATCGTGACATAATCACCAATGACAAATTGCAACGAGCAGTAGTTGGTTAGCAACAATGGTATTACAAAGATACAACGGCACGGAACTAAAAAGGAAAAATTCTACCAGGATATTTACACCCTCTCAGGAACTAGTGACAGCCTAACACGAAGCAAAAACACCAACCGTAAAGAAGCAAAGTAAAACTCATAGTGTAAAAAACTCGTTCAGTGCGGACAAACCAGAGGATTAATGACGAAAAAATGTTAGCCCAAAATGAGACAAGAATGACTATTTCTGCCCACTACGAAAGACTGTATACTAAGATAGTTGAGCGTCTCAATTTGTTTTGCACCCACAATGTCGTATAAGTAAGTAAAAATAATCGTTGACCTTATGAAATAATAATTAATTTAGTTTACAAAACGATCCTAAGTTAGGGCCTAGATCTGACTACTGCGTCTTTCGTCCTCGAACAAAATCCTCTAAGTAGCATTCCCGTAGCTAGGGTAAAGACCGTTCCTGCAAATTCTCCTGTCTCTGCTAATTCTGAACGTAGCCTTGTTTAACCCATGAATGTAATACTTCCTAAAGTAAAACTAATCAGAAAAATATTTCGCACGCTCATACTTAGTAGTCGCTTTAAGAAGACGGAAAAATAACATTCCTTTGCGGAGCGGAACACAACCGCCCGCCGTAGACTTGAAGGTCACCGAAAAAAAAATCATTTGGCCTTCGTCTCATTCAGAGAGAATGTTAGTTCCATGTCATATTGCGCAAATTCCTGGTACAGGCATACCCCTATCCTCGAGAGTCTTCGAAAAAGTTTTATAACCGTTAAACAGGCTCAATATGAAAGTTTCTCATGTACTTTCATTAGTTGAGGTAGTAAGTTTAAGACTTTTCTAAGCTATTGCTGGTACTGCACTAAACGCATTGCGAAATTCGCTCGGTATGTTGCAATATCCGTGGTAGAGTTCAGCTTTGATGGAGTTAAACGAATAGTCAGGCTTGAATACCGAAGTAGATACGAGGCACCGAAACTACCCTCATCGATGCGACCGTTTCACTACCACTTTAGTTACCAGTGTAGTAGGTCCTCGCAGTTAGAAGTACTAAAAACGATACGGACCTGAGCGAAAATATTTAAGGAACCTTTTGGTTAACAACTTGAACTACCTAACTTGCATTTTACCTAACTCTCGGGTCATTAAGGTAATTAATATCTAAAGTAAATGTTATCTGTACTGCCGTGAAAGTAAGTCGATTTAAAACTCAAGTCAATGTTATTATAAGATAATCCTATAAGAAATATGATCTTCTTATGATAAATAAGATCTTCCTATAAGAAATATGTTATATAAAGCAGGGCATGCCTTACGCTAAATACAGGAAATTACGATAAGTTGTTAAATCGAATCGAATACTGGAGTGCTAAAAAGTTTTCTGTTAATTACTATAGTTCTAACTTAACATTGTGACCTGCAAGGTATAGGAAGACTGTGCTATCTTCTCGTTCCTCAATATGGCGGTGTTTGCTTTCGATTTCCTGTCAACGTGTGGATAAATTCATCTCTTTCACCAAAGGGCAAATATTGTTATATATAAACCAGTAGCTGGAAGACGTCTATATCAATTAGAATGTTTTTTTCAAATAGCCCAGTTTGCTGTTGTCATTGTTGTTGTTGCTGCTGCTGCTGCTGCTACTGCATTTGCACTCCAGAACACACACGTTACATACAGTTAATGAAAGGAAGGCAGGTGGTTATCGAAGCCCTGATTGCGTCGGAGCAAGGCTATCAGAGGCTCGGCCGATCTTGGCAAATCTGTTAGTCCTATGGGAACGTCGACTCTGATCGTGAAGAGGCAGCCTTCACTTCGGTCGTAAAGCTGCAGACGACGCAGGAAGGGGAACTAGAGTTGCGGCTGAACTAGGGGGAGGTATTGGGCAACAACAGATCTTTCTCCACTGATCTCTCTCTCCATTTGACGGTTTTTCCTTTTAAAGGAAAACGATAGCGCAGCCTTACTGCTAAAATAGCAAATAGGTCGTGTGCGACTACATACAGGATAAACTGTGGGACTGCATCGTATTGCTATGTAGGCATCTGCAGTCCGTGTAATGCCAGACAGAGCTGAGCAGCAGGAATGGAAACGGAAAGAAGGGAAACGCGGCTAAATAGAAGGATGGTTCCTGGATCGTTTCAGTGGCCATCAGAATCGCTGACAAACTGCTAGTGTTGTCGATGAACGCCTGAAGGAACATTCCTCCTTCGAGGTTCGCTTAGTTGTTTTACTTAAGCAGATTTGCCCTTTAACGGATTTAGGCACTTCGAAAAGGAGCAGAAACGGTCGGTTAGATCTTATCGACCGCTACTCCAGAGCTGATCAACATGTCGATATCCGCACCATGCACAAACTCGATGACTATGAAAAACAACTAAATCAGAACCAAATTTGTCATTATGACGACTGATACAGAGTAGTGATCTCTAGCCGCAAAGCATAGAACGGCATATTATTCAAATGACGACCATTAAGCGTCGACAAGGTAGTATTTCTATATAAAAACAGTGTTTGCGAAAAGTATTAAAATGTGGTGTATGTCCTATAACAGAGTGCTCATATTGGTCAGATGTAGGCTGGGGAATATCGACTCGTCGTAATAAAATATTAAGTTAGCTACCATTTCCTAACTTGATTATCAACAAAAGCATTGCACAGAAGTGACCTTGGCAAGCTCTTGAATGGTTCTGTGCCCCTACAGTCTGTTCTGCTGAAACAAAAAACAGCACATGATTATTGCTCCGCGTTGAACAGTGGCGTTATATAAAGACGATACAGAGACAAATACTTTTACGCAAGCTATGCATGGGTTTGTTTTTGACAAAGAAAAACATAAGTATCTTCGACTTACACAAATAATAACACGCCATCATGCGTGACGTTTGTATGTGTGTAGTAGGTTCGTGCCGTAAAATACCACCTCAGTATGTTACGACCCGTTCTTTGATGTTATTACTTCCAGTCTTAACGACACAACTCCATCATATCGTTTGTTGCAGGAAACAAAAGACGTAGAGGGGCAATTAGAGGTTTGAAAGTAACGTTGTCGGTTGCTCGGATAGCGCGGGAAAGCAATGAGAATCGTATTTAGATGAATAATCCACTTATAAACCGACCAGAGTAACTGGTTAATAAAAACAACAGCAGTACGCGAACGCGGAATCGTCCTCCTTACATAAGACTTTCTCTATGGGTATGGGCTATATGGGTGCTCCACTCTTTTTTGACAGTGTTGTTGTTACTGCCTCGTCGTATTGCTGAGGTTGCGTTGCTGAGGAGGGAATAAGTATTACCCACGCGGCGCAACCAAAATGCTTTCCGTACGTTTTATACCTACCATCCTAGTATGTGATTCGCAATGACATAAAGCTGTTGACATGCCCAATAGATAAACTCTGCTGCTACTGTTGTTGCTGTGAGGGCATACTACAGACGATGATAATAATAACAAGAACGTACACTAAGCAATCATGCACGTGCGAATCAGGCACGCATCACGAGCTTACCAAGCCCAAGAGAGGACTAGAAAAACTGGCGATCTGTTCAGTGCCGTTGTGAATGTAATAGATGAGGTGTGGCCGGTTTTCCCAAGGCAGCTACCGCCGTTGTTTCAGCCTTATAAGAAATACAGTTAAGGTGATGATATCGTTTGAATGATCCTTTAGGCAACTTCTTGCGCTCAACGTTCTATCGGCTTAGTTAGTGGACCTGTTAGTGGATTCGACGGACAACTTAACAGTGCACAACACTCATGCCCAGGTAACGAGGAGTCCTGCAACGAAAGAATGCCAGTTTGTGCCGAATTAATCATATCATCAGTTAAAACCTGGGCTGGGGTACAAGAGTGGCGACAACTATTACCATTAGGAACTCTTTCGAAAGTGGCCTATCATTGCAGATAATCACAAAGAAGATTATACAAATATAATAGATAACCTTCGAAATGTTTCATGATCGTTTTACTATGTGTGAGCATGAACAGTTCTCTACCGTGATGCCCGGGCAATTATCTATGAAAGAGTTGAGAGGCTTAATCAGGTTGGTACGCTTACAAGAATCTGATAATTCATCTGCCTTCCCATACAAAGACACAGCATAGAAACGCGCTTAGAAAAGAGCATCAATATGATAATAACGAAAATAGCTAAAACAGGAGAACCTCTTAGGCTGGACTGTCATACACAGGAGGTTCCTCCACCATTTTGTTCGGTCTTTTCTCTGGATCTATGGAGAAGTGGGCGCTAGCTATTCAGTGGGAATATCATATAGTCGTTGTACGCTGGTTATATGCAGATAAAGCCCATTTTTACCGATATAGTCAAGGGAGCATTGATATATCTCTACCTCGAGTCGAATATCTAAATGGCTCATTTGTCTCCTAAAGAAATCTACTTGCATTGGATAACGCTCGAAATGCCCTTCAACGTACCTATGTGTATGATTTATGAAGCAGATATTCAAATAAAATAAGTGACAAAAAACTGCTTTAGGAGACATTTAAATTTTTCTGCGAATACCCGTGAACTAGTAAAGTGTAATACTGATAAAAAGCTTTTATAAGTGGACAGCGCTGCCCGCATCACATGTCCAAGAAGAGTTTTCTAACTGTGGACCATCGGGCAACCGTAAATCTACTGTGGAGGATACTACATAAAACACACAGCCAGCAATTAGTCTATAGTGACTTTTTCTAAAAGGTGTTGTGTCGACGCCAAAGGAGAAAATTCGAACGAAAAAGATCCCACAAAATCTATTCAGCAAACTCTGGTAGAAAAAAAAAACGACGCTCTTCTACTTTCCCAGACAGACGCACATGCATACATCGATTTAACGCTCAACGCGGATATATTCAAGCGGCAGACTCGGTGACAGTTGAAATATTCAAAGGATTGAAGCGACAAGGTAGAATAGACAAGATCCAACCCTTTTCTCTCCCTTTTTTCATCAGAATAAACGGTGCGTGTGCTTCGGCCACGGCATTTGCAGACGAAAAACTGTGAATAGTGCGGCGAATTCCGAAAAGGATCATGGACGTTAAGCTGAGTCCGGCCTAGAGCACCGTTCGGAGTGAACAAAGCTAAAACAGGACACCAAACGTGACCTTGTTGGATTGGCGTGTCATCCAGCGAGCACCTACCAGCTGAGTAACATCAAACACTGAGCAGGCCTCGCGCGACCACATAGCTGTTACCTTCACGCTGCAACGGACATTGAAAAACAGGAAGAAAAGCTTGAGTGATACACGTTTACATACAGTGTATATAGAGATACGTATAGCCGTGACTCACACATTATGGCGAGTGCATCGTTCTATCGCAATCGAAAGTTGGTAGACTTGCTTATGTTCTCTTTATTACGGAAAATATTGAAGTCAGGGTTGGACGTTGTGAGACGCATACGATTCGAGGTCGCATTGGGATTATTGTATATGGAGGAGATGAACTCCAATGCGATAACTCACTTACAGTTTTTCGTAATATTTATCTATACTTTTGAACAACAAAAAAACAAAACACGAAGAGATACTCGTTCTATCTGTACAGAACCGCTCAAGACGATTGCGTCGTATCTATCGACGAAACTGTGTTCGGTATTTGCATTCCACGATTCGGCAAGCCGATTGTTAAAACCCTTAGTTTTAAATGTAATGCTATGTTAATTGGACTATAGGGGCAAATTTTTACGGTACAGACACCAAATTCACCATATACTGTTAAGTACTATGATCAGCGGCGACCAAATACTTCCAAATCGATGCATATTTGCTAAACCTATCTGAAACCGCACCTCTGAATATTAGCCATCAGACCGAGCGCCTTGTCCGAGAATTATCAACTGAAGTAGCTCGTTGCAAATTGCCTTAGATTAATGTAGACGCTCACGATAATCCATATACAGGTTCTTGAATCGATCCCTAGATGGATAATGCATTTCGTCGCATGTCGAGTCGCAGCGGTGGGTAAAAATTGGTACTCTTTGAGACGTTTGAGAAAGGCTTTTTAAATTACTGTTCCATTGAGATGTGATACAACAGAAAATATGTCTCAGAGCACATTTATCTGAGACAGTTTATAGACATCACTGCTAACATCGACGCCGCGTTCATACCAAATGATAGTCCGCACGCAAGACCTTACTTCACCAGTAAAAATGAAGTCTGTTGAATTACACTAGCGATATGATAGCATCATTATTATAACGATTTAACATGAAATAGATAAGTGGCATAACGCATGCGAAAATATTAACACCTTTTTTTATAGATGGATTTCAGAGTGAGCGTCTTCTCGCCTTAACTTGAATGATTCAAAACCTAATTAGGTCCTTATTGAACTCAACATCTAGTTGATGTTTGTTGCGAAAGAAGTTGCCAGTTCCATACACATATATCGGTTACCTAATAAAAATACCACTCTCCAATTTTTTTATCAAGTGAAGCTCAGCTATATAATCTCATTAAGTTATTATTAAAACTTTCATAACCTCTTTCCTGTTGTCGAAATGCTGTGGCTGCCAGATATTTCCCTAAGTTACTTCAAACAACTTCATTCAAGCCATACGAGTTAGTGCTACAACCTAATTCCTTTTCGTAGACCTTCAATAAGACGCACAGATAGACACGCTAGCCTATAATTTTAAATCAGTATTGATACGCAAATCTCTTGTTATCCATTTACATTATTTTAGTTCCGTTAGCCAGCGTTATATTTCCAAACGTTTTCATAGATCTCTGTCTGCTTCAACAAATAAATTAATTACGTAGCTTATCAGTCATGAGACAGTGGGGCAAAGCCAGCAGTGATAGAAAATTGTTATTTGTTGGTTAAATTTAGTACGAGATATTCATCTGATTCTATCTGTTACACTAGTCCGGTTGCAGATGATCAGCTTAAGGAAACGCCTAGTCGCTTAGTGATCTGCACCCCACGATGGTCTACAACGGGAGCGACTATCGAATCAGGCGTGAGCGAAGACCGTATCTGGGATTCGGATTCTGGTACCACTTTACGTTCTCCTAGATACGTAGGTCCTTCTATCTGATGGCGAATCACTGACTGTAGCATATGAGTGGCGTTAGCTGATGAGAATTTTTCTTTTTGAAGGGTCATAAAACCAACGGTTTGGCTCCTGTTGTTGGCTTTAATGTGTTTCTTTTCCAGGTAAATAAGATGACATCTTCGCCAGAGCGTACTCTATTGTACCGTACGAAGTGTTACAGCCATATGTATGAGACACACGGAGGAGGGCACAGAAATAGGCTACAATGAAAGTGAAAATAGAAATAGATGTAGCCTTAATAATCTATTCGGGAAAATAATGCACTTTATGATTACACTAATATTTTTTTTTAAATCATTTAAACTGACGGAGTAACAGCATTGATTCGTCAGTCATCATAGCTACGTTCACTTTCCATACATCCTCATATTTTGTTCGTAACCCTTAGATCTGCATTATTGCACCGGTTCTCGTGAGAACCGATTTTTTTCGCACGCATCTGCATCCTCGTTTCGTCTTCGCGTTTTAGACTCCGTCGGAAAAGTGCGCCGGAAGAAGGAATCCATTAGGACGAGCTCTGACCATCTCGGAAACCGTTCTGCTGAATCTGGTAACCAAATCTCTTCTATGTGCGGCGGGTAAACTGCTCATTGAAAAACGCATGTAGAGTTACGGCGTAATGCGCTGACGCCTTGCCTGGTTATAATTGATGTCATGATAATAGGTCCTACTAATAATTCCTGTAAAGAAAACGCTTTTGTGTATTGAAAGTATATTCGGGTTATTAGGAAAAAAATAGCTAAGTATCAATTTTGTAGTATAGAAGAAACCACATTATAATTTAAAGCTGACATAACTGCTCATTTTTTTGTCGTTTCTTAGAAAAAAAAAAAAAAAAAGTAAGCATAACTGGCGGTTTACTCCACATGGGAGCTTACGATGGGCTTCGTCCATCCAAGACATAATCCTTCCAAGAAACTCTTTCTGTTGATCAAATAAAAATCGTTGAGCAACAGTGCGAACAGTCTTCTAGATCATCTTCTAATAGATCACGAAGTAGTATTAGCCCATAAACCCTTAGATTTAAATGTCATTATTTGAGGGTATTTAGCTGAAGAGAAATTTTATATTATGAAATAGCGGGATTCTCGAAAAACATTTTTGATACTAACATTTGGTCTTCGTTACTGGTGGTGCTTGGAGGTTGACCATAACAGATCCAGTAGTTCAAAATTGTCTTGGGATTCTCTAAACCACTTACCTGCATGACGGAGATACCCTAAAACCAACGAGCCCATATTTTCAACTCGCTCAGCTTTTTGAGTCCTTAAAAATTTATTTATTATACTTACGCTTCTTTAAACTTGGATTTCTTTTGCTTATAGGGTACGCAACAACTACTTTTTTTAAAGGAAAATAACTAAAAAGCGAATAAAAATAGGAGCTTATGCAACTCAGTTTTCATGTGTCTTATTTTTTCTTATAGTTATTATATAAAACGATAACAACAGTCCGTATATTGGCTTCGATGAACTGTAAACATACATAAGCAAAGCATGCCAGCAACTGCAAGGGAAATTGCATTATTTACAGACAGATAACTAATATAACGCCAACATTGTATCATAACAAATACATTCCGAAACTTACTATTTTCATGCTTCGTTTTCGAAGGCCTAGAAAAAAAAAAACAAAATTATAGATCGAAAAATAAAATTTCATATAGCGATCCATTTGCATTGCTGCCTTAATTGTCGGTCTAGGTTTTTGCAATCGTAAGTATATTTTTTCGTCGCCTAGTGTTAGAAAATTTTCTTTTAAATAAGTCTATTTGATTCTGACCCTTGGCCAAGCTAAAGAATATTGGATGAAGCCAACAAATTGACATTTAACCGAGAATTTACCCGGAACTGACATGACGTTTCTTCTTTCTTTTACTAGCGCCAGCCGGACCGTGCTATGTCTTGCCGCGAATGACACCAGTCCTACACCGTGACAAGGCAAATCCGCGGCACAGATAAGCTCCCCAGGTTAACTGTCGCCGGGTCAGGTTTTGTTGCCCTCGTTCCCAAGACAGTGCCCAATTTATCCGCCGACAGCCTAGACGAACCAAAGTGTCAAAGGTACATTGGGCTACCACATGGTACCTGACCGGACGTAATCGACATGAAGCCCCTTGTGGACAACTGGACGCCAAGGATGTGTGCAGGCAACAATATCTGGGCGGCATGGTTGTCTTTCTCTGTCCCTATATATATATATACACACAGACACACTGGGCGGGTTCATCATCACACGACCTCTTCGTAGTCGTTGTCGTCGATGTTGTCATTATCATAGTTGCTTGTGTCCCACTTACCAACATCGCTATGTTATGTGCTCGCGGTCCGTTGTGCCGTTGCTTGCTTGCTTGCCTGACTGGTTGGTTAGTTGTTAGCCGGAACAATTACGCCGATTGGTAGCTCGCGTGACGCACGTTCTTCGCCTCCCTCCGTTTGGGCTTCGTTCGGGCCTGGTTCGCTGCCTTTCATAACCCGTTTCTATCCCATTCCCCTGGTGCTCTTCGTACCCTTGGTACGTTTGCGGCATAGAAAAAAAAAAACTGGATGCGTGTCCGATCTCACATCCACACAGATACATGCGCACATTCTGCATGCAGACATCCTACACAGACACTAACAGATCTAATGAGAGAAGCACAAGCACGCAAGACACAAAAGAATAGCTACAGCATTATATTGTTTTACCTTATTGACTTTGTCTTTTTTTGGTCTTTGCCCTCCGCATTACCCCCTTCAGCCTACAAGCGTTTCGTCTCAAAGAATCACAATGTGTGCTCACTCGGTCATAATGTTTTTTGGTCGTGCTGTGATGATCGACCCCGGTTACTTCGTCAAGAGACACTGAGCAGAGTGAATGCAGTCGTAGGTGGGACAATTTCAACAGTAAGCACCCTTTGCCACTCTACGATATTCGGTTCAGCTCGACCACCAGGATCGATGCTATAATACACAGTCCCCATTAGGTGACCCCTCCTAGACACATCCGCAACGCGGTACTGGGCTAGCATTTGGGAAACACTACAACGCAAAGCGAACAGTATTGCCGTTTGTCCTCATAGTAATGATGGGACGAAGCTGGCTCCTGACAACCATTATCGGATAAAGAACTTTGAGGGTTGCAGAAATAGACTCACTTGATCGGTTAGTATCATTCCTACTCCGTCGATGTGAGAAGACGCGATAGCAACTAAAGGTTCGTTGTTAGAGCAGAAGGGGCTTAAGGTCATTTAAACTTTGCTTTGCCTCTCCTCCTTTTCAAAAGCTTGGCACAGATCAGATGATAAAGTTCGCGTAACATATAATATTGCGCCGAGTGCGTTAATAAAGTCAAGTGATCCCCACGCCCTTTAGTGGGTGGCAGTCCCCCTTAAGTATGGGGCTGACAGGGCGATTCTGCTAGTGCTTTTGTCCAAAACGGTTCAATCGCCAGGTGTATACGCTTACCTGCTAGAAAGGATATTGTCGAACAGATATAAGAAGCAATTGTGAGTCATTTCGAGTTAAAAAATATCCCCGAAAATACTAAGCAATTGGCATCAGACCAATTTCGATTTCGGAGATCGAAACGGTCGCCAGTACACAGCCAAATTTCGAAGTAATAAAGGACGTACAACTAAATCTATAGATAAACAAAAAAAATTAATTCATCTTTTTTTTTCTTATATGCTCTACTTATAAATGGACAGTGTGATCCATAGCGGATTCAAATACGAACATACGGATATCCTAACAACCCAGCTTAGCGTTTTATTGTGCTCTATCTGTACAAAAAATGTACATCCGCTCAAATTTAATCTGGCAGGCGCTTGAAATAAACGTGCGCGTGACTCAAATTGGCTAGACGAGCCTGCGATTTAGCACCTAATTGAATCGGGTCTAAAGCATGAGGTTGCAACATATGACTAATGATAAGTTGTTTGCACTCTTCGCTAGAAGTTCGCAATGGAACATGAATTTCTAGTTTAAAGTACCATAAATAGTCATGTCAACTTGTAACAGGTCAGTTTTTTCGAAAGTATGATGCCATAGACCATTTTTGTGTTTACCAAAGAGCAGAGACACGGAGAAGCTAGCAAGTCAGCGCGCGGTGTCAAGACGCATAATTTACAGTAACATAATTGTCTATTATCGATAATCGTAGTCAAGATAAAATTAGGAGAATACGTACTATATTACACAGACACTCTCACCAACTACCATTTGCAGCGTCATCACACAATGACCATTCAACTTTATCCGAACGATACTTTTCGGCGTAATGTATGAAACCTGTCTGCTCAGACAGGGAACGTCACGACAAAAATCCAATATTTTTATTGCCAACTTCCGGCGGGGGGCGACGGGAAACGTGGCTAGGGGTAAAGGCAGGGATGGTTGAATCTGGCGGATTTTTGTCCCACAAGAGGTTCGCGATCATGCTACGCGATCACCGGCCTAGCAGGCTTTACTTCTATGATACTGGCAAACGGGACAGCTGCCGTTAGGTGAGAATTCTATCTAACTTCTGTGTTTGGGTAGGACCCGACTCCATGGCTGGTTGCTTTCTTCGTATGTCGCTCAATGTATTCAGTCAATACATTGGTTCCCTGACGTTGAGAAGTTGGTTAAAGTCGAAGTGAATGGAGGGCGGCAAGATTTTTTTCCATATCTCTCTTTGACTGCTATTTACTTTCCACTATGGATGTAGTCAAAGTAACAACACCTACTGCATAGCAGAGGTGTGTAGAAAAGGTGGAGCTTTAGTTAGGTTTGATCGACGCCGGAAGCTGCTCCGGCGGATGCTCCTGTCCTTATGAGTTTTTTTTCCTCGCCGCAGGACTCCGGCCGGGGGTTCATGGGGACGATAACAACAACGACCAGAAGTTGGCCGAGTCACCAGTAGTCAGTAATGTCAAACCTTCAAACCCCTCGATACCTTTCCCTATGCGCGCTTTTGGGATGCGATAGATATGAAAATTCGACAGTAGTATGGCTACAAAGCTAGTACTGTGAGCGAGCTCTGATGAACAGATGGGCGAGTCGTGTCGTTAAGTTGAGATGAAAAAGGAATTCTACTACAGTCATAAACCATCATCATCATCAGCGCTAAATATCTCCGCATTCCTTCGATCTATGTTACATATACCGACAGTTAAAAAAAAAAAAGCAAAAATGTTTCTTTTCACATTGCTATAACCTCGTAACAGCTCAGGTTATGCGATTAACCAAAAAAAAAAAAAAAAAAAATGGAACAGTATAAGTTATCACGAGAACAAAGAATAGTATACAGTCTGCTCTATATAATATATTTACACGTACCGTATACGAAACATGAAGCCACACAGACATTACGTCGAATCCAATATCATCGGAAGAAAATTAAAATTAAGTTACAATCCATAGCTATAGACGCAGTGCCATGGGGCATCGACCTCTTGGGTATTGTAGGAGTATATTCCAGCGCTGTACGGAATACACGAGCTAGATTATATTGGTATTTTTCTCGGCAAAGAATGAATATCATTGTATGACTGACCTTCTTTACGCACCATACGTGGCTCGATTCACATATGATAG
This sequence comes from Varroa destructor, assembly GCF_002443255.2. Classification (NCBI taxonomy): domain Eukaryota; kingdom Metazoa; phylum Arthropoda; class Arachnida; order Mesostigmata; family Varroidae; genus Varroa; species Varroa destructor. The sequence continues at coordinate 8,413,127 of NW_019211455.1, forward strand.
CTTGGCGCTATGTAATATTGAATAATATATTACCGAACAATGGTGTAATAACTCAGGCGTTTAACAAGCTCGCGCTTTCGTTGCAGACGGCAACACTTGCGTTAGTTAGAAAGACGTCGAACGAGTCACGATGATCATAATAGACAATGAATCCAACATAGTGAAACCTTCTAAACGCGCCCCAACACAAAGGACACCCGCTCAGAAGATCAGGCCTGCGCTGCTTGAACATCTAAATATCTATTCAACATATTCGTGGCCATCTGGTAATATTAGTGTTATGCATATGACCAATGTTGAAGCGTAACCAAAACGTCTTCCTTTAGTATTATTATAGTAGTAGGTATTTTTTGCCAATGCCATATTTAAAGTTTATGCCATGGCAAAAAAAGTTCGCCAACAGAAAAATTACTCAATATGTGCAATTGATTATATGAGGTGACAAGTTTGCATCAAATGTGTGACTCACTTTAAAGGGCTACCCATCACACTATAACCGATTCCTCACCGAGTCTGATGTCTCGTTTTTCGTCCTTTGCCAGCTTCCGTTTCTCGTGCCGTGGAATAGGTAAATCGTCCAGTGACCATTAGGTAGCAGTGTGGATAAAGGCTTGAGAATCGGCAGGGCAGGACAGGGAAAATGTATGAAATAAAGGGAGAATGAGTCGTTAGCCACATTAGTAAACAATGTATGGCTACTACGGGTTGTGGCAGCCGCGAGTGTTAATGGCTCTCCAAGATGTTGCCTGCCTTAAAAGCTAAGGGAAAAAAGAATACATCCGGCATCGTCGCCTAAATCGTCATCTGTCCCATATCTACCCCATTCTTTTGCCATAAATTTTCCTCCTGTGAGGAGCTTCTCTATCCTTCAGCCGTCACTAATCCAGAAGCAGGTGTTTGATTTTACAGGTACCAACTAGGTGCTACATATTATAGCTCAAGTCATCGCTGTTGCAAAAAGCACAATGAAAAGGAGAAGAATACATAAACGTCGCACGGGGCACTGAGGCGGCCAGAGAAAAAACGAGCACCAATGAAAGTATAGAGCTGGCGCACATACGTGCGGGATGGCGGTCTGTTCGCCTTCGTTCCCACTGGATGTGTTTATAAATTTAAATCATCTCTTCGAAGGACTACACCTACAAAGGCTCTGGACGCCTGCATCCACTAGTGGGTAAAGTGATCGTTGCTTTTGCCCTTTGGTGTCGATGAGGGAATTGCTGTTCCAAGTTATATGAAAGAGTACGCAGGCGAGATTAATGGTTCCAACTAATGTTAATGATTCGCTCACTTTTGTATCAATTGCGCGATGACTTCAAGCTGCTCTTTATGCTGCTGCTGCTGCTGCTGCTGCTGTCGAGATAGTTGCTTTTGCAGTTCGGTCGGCCGTGACTTCGTAACTCACCAATTAGAATCAACTTTTACTACTCCGTTGGCAATAGCTAAACGGATGGACCGGGTGAGTTCAAGTGACGTCAGCTTTTATATTATATTAACTAATGGTCTTAGAGGTAATTGGTGGTACTAGAAATGCCTGAGTTATTCGTTGATGGATGAGACCCACATCAATATCTTAGCTAGCGGATGCTAGTGGTTCATTTGTCGCAACACGATCGAGATAGTTACATAGAAAATAGATAATATTATAAACAATCTTATACAATTGACAAATTTAGAAATTGATTAAAACTTCAATCAGCCCTATCGCCTCCAATACGAATCAAATATAAATGTCTCTTGTGTCCGGTTGCGGCAAGCAAAACCGCTCCATTGTATCATACAGATACGTTTCCTTCTCCCAGCCTCTCCATGGCGTAGGAAAATTTGCATGGTTAGTCTATTTCGTACGAGTTTATTATCTATGTATATATCATCTGCTTTGGTATGCAGTAAAACAATGTATGACAACAATACATATCTATAATTACTAAAGCATAGCTAATTATTATAAAGTATTCTACGGCAATGGCAAATTCAAAAATGAAGAATAGCCCAAGCCACACGGAAATATATACTCGTCCTATGTCACGCCTCTTACATGTTACTAACCCTTATTTGGCTCCATAATACTACTAATAAAACATTAGTAGAAAAACATTGCAGCAACGTTAGCAGGGCGAAGAAGCGAAACTACGTGGTTGTTATACTTTTTTTTTTGTTCGACACGGGTATCCATACGTCCTCGGGGACCTCCCTTTCCGGCGAGGACATGAGCTTATCAGCTTCGTGACTCGCGACAGGGTGTGACAGAATTCAGATTAGGCCGCTTCTTTCTACATCGTTGGTTCTTTGGCTTTAACTGCCAAAGAACGAGTTCGACACGTATCCTCCGCTTTGGATCGAAAAGCGTCACGCCAGCTAAGGCCAGATATTGAGCCTTGGTTGTCCGTTGCAGTCAACCTCGTTGTAGGCAACAAATTCACAAACGAAAAGCCAACTTTACTGTATTACCCTGGAAGCATGACAGAGCACTGGACTCACCGATGTGGCAAAGTCGGGGTAGGGTGCACGGGTAGGGACCGCATTGTCTCGACAATGTAGTCGGTTTTCTCGTTTGACTCATCAGCAATTTCATTCTCCTTCGTCCATCTTTTTATTTTGCCCCTCGGCCGAAGAAGAGCAGATTGCCCAGCTGCCCGTTCATATTGGCAGATAGCTCTCCACCAAACAAACACAATAACCACATATCCAGAGTGTGAAATCCTTATAAAACCTAACAACTTAACAGGCTGTATAGACAACTTTATTAAATAGGATGAATAACTGCGCCTGAATCATTGATATCTCTAATCAATACATGTCATACGATGAAGGCTGTGATGTCTTCTATGCCATATTTTTCTTCTGTAAATAAAAATATATCAGTCCTTTATGACAATTAAAAGTACGAAGAAAAGGATAAAGTTGCTAGAAATTGACCCTGCGTAAAAGGTCTGAGAATGGCTCGTGTTTTTATCTTATAATGCATTTCTAAAACAAAATCGCATACCCTAGTATGCGATTAGGAGTAAGATCCTATGCGATAGTAAGTAGGGTTTGTACTAACTTAGCGTTAAAGTAAAATGGCAGCATTAAATGCGAAGTGTTCAAATATTTCGAGAAACGAAATTCACACAGTTAGGCCATATGAGAGCTTCGCGTTGTGGCGCGATATAGACCTTAATTCTGTGAGTGATCATTTTTTTTTTTCAGTTTTATTTAGACAGAGTGAGCCTCCGACGTTCGAAAGTGTCGTCTATCAAATTGACACATAATATATCAATTGAAATAATATATATACATATATAGTATAATATATTATTTATATATATATATATATATTATACTTTTCTTAAGCAGCAGGATAAAACTTTGCTTCTTCGACTACAACAATCGGATAAAACTGTTCAGTTTCTGATTCTGGCTACAACATATAAATCTATATAATTCAAGTTATTTAAAAACTATAGGATTGGTAATAACATTAACAGTATAGGACGTCACGCCTTGACGTAGACTCATCGGGCGTAATAGCTTAAATGTCATTTTGATATTACGCCATGGCAAAAAGGCTGCATACGGGAGGTAACCGAGGCAATCGATACAATTTAAGGCGATCCAATATGCATAGAAAAGTTTTCCGGAAGTGTGTAAGGCAAATGCTTTGACGTACGCGGGCGTCAGCAATCCAAGGCAGTAAGACTTAATTCAATCTTTCCTCTGTCATTGAAGCAAGCTATTTATTAGTTGCTTTTACCTAACAGTAGTACTGTAACTTATAAGCTTCATGATTCAAACATAACTTTCATCACATCGAACTTCCTATAAGGTCCTATTACTCTATAGTGTGTCATGGGACACATCGTAGGATAAAATAATTTTCATGTAACTTAGCAAAGCACAGCATATAACTCTAGAACATAAACCAAATAAAAATATAGATAAAAACATACATCTAGTCATAACTAATAGTAAAATACATAAAAATAAGAGTAGGCAGCAAATTTTAAAATATAACTAGTCAGTGAAGAATTGCATGTATAGCTATTGGATTGGAATCTCAGCTTAATAGAGAAGTTAAAAAGCAAATTTCATATTGAAGAAAAAAAAGCGTTTTATGTCCTATTTCAGAGTGAGATAGCTCTAAGTTGATAATGGAATTGAAAGAGACTATTTAAAAAACCCTCAATGATTTCAAAAGACATCTCACTGTGCTACACGATCGCCAAGAGAGAAAACCAAGATATTAAGCTGTGCCTAAGTTTTTTAAATGATTCGATCTCGTTAGCAGTACTGATCGACGTGTAACGTGGCTTCGCTTCCTTGTAAAGGTCACCACATGATCATCAAACCTTTTAGCCCAGCATATCTTGATTGCAGGGCTTTCTTACCAAAGAAATCAGACATCTATGCAGTCGCTTGATATCAGCAACCAAAAACCCTATAGTGTGATATTCGCGAGATGCCGTGGTAGTTTCAGCTGCACTAGCCACCTATAATAAACCCAGCCATTTGTATAAGCAACGAAGTATTAGAAGAATGCTCTGGTTTCATATACTAGGTCGCGTGTCCGTGTAGTGATGTTATAATTATTGTTATTACAATTAACCTTTTAGTTTACATCGTTAGGTGTACGATGCCTTGCTTTTAAATCAGCCTGTGTATATCGAGTATTATCAGGCTCAGATATAATTCTGCAGCAACTCTGTTCCACAAAGAAATGCAAGCTTCGAATGGCATTACTTTAGTAGTTAGCCATTTGCACGAGTCTCACATCGTTTGTGCTTGTATCGTTGCGCAGGTAAAGAATTTGTCATAAAAAGAACAATATATAGTCGGGGCACGTTTTTGTTTCTAGTCGGAGAACGATGTTGTCGAACGATTACTAATATAATCCATATTTGAGCTAAATTTTCGTTTTAATGTATGATTTATCTATGAATTGTATCGGCTGCCATATAAATGAAATATCTCATATCTATCTAAATCAGCATTTACAGAGAGCAGAAATGCACCACAAAAGTCAACAGCGCCACGAGCAGCGACCCAATGCCTTCGATTACGGCTGCCTTCCGCTTGCATAAATAACCCTACTGAAGTCGTCTAGAGATACCTGAACAGTTTTTAGGCTGGGAGCAAGTTACTCAAATATCTCGTTGAGGCGAGGCGTTCTATCTAGCAGAAGATAACATTCGATGCATCGGGTTAAAGTGTTCTTTTTTCTCACATATGGCACTAATTGCATCTAATGATTTTGGTATCTACACTTATACCGCATTTTTATTATCCATTAATTGGGACCATTCACTTCAGATGTCATCCTGGAAAGGAAAAGTGCTCCCACTCAATATATTCGTAAATGCATATTGTGACATCCTTATTTAGCGGCGCTCTCAGCTCCTGATTTTTCTACAGTTACGACGTCTCTTCGTTTTATCGCGTTAATGTACAGGAGTAAACATGACTTTTTAAAAGGAGTAGTAAATTGTTTCGGCAAAAGCGGAACGGAAGCTGTACCATGGCTACGAAGCATTTTTCATAAAAATATTGCACATAAATGCGCCGAGCAAGTGCACCACAAAGAAACGTAAGATGTAAGTCGATAGGTACGCTGTTTGTTTGAACTTATCTTCGCAGGCATCCTACTTAAGACCTGGCTCGCTAATTTAACGCTGCCTCTTCAGGACAAATCATGTCGATTTGGACGCGTTTTCTATCCAGTGTGTCACTCTGCGGCGGTTTAGCATGCCTTTATAGTTACACTATCCTTGGTCAGTAGAAAGTTCGTACATTGCCTCCTGAGAACTCGTAAAAAACCTGGTAATATCCCAACTGTCCTAAGAAAGACGTCCTAGGTTGCCGAATCTACCAGTTCGTGACCCACCCTTGAGCTTTCCAATTATTTTTTCGGCGTTTGCTGAAATCATGAACACATGACAAGTTCAATTATCTCGCCAAACGTTGTATAACTAAGTAGCCACTCAATAGTGCGCTGGACGCCAGAACAATAAAAAAAATTAACACCGGATAAGTCACAATTTAGAATAAATTTTTCTTAGCTACTGAGCAGGCTGAACAGGAACGGTGCTCTCCGCGAGAAACGAAGCCTGCCAATGCCGTGATAAATCCTCGGTATGAAATTAAACAACTGTGATATCTACGTTCAAATCAAACAATGACCATGAATTAAATTAATATGGTTAACAGTAATTAGATTAACTTTTCATTAGAAACTATAATTTTGTAATTTACCAAAATAGAACAGTAAAAAACGTGACGTCAAAATCGTGACCATACTTTACCTATGAAGCTTGTGTCCGCTCTACGCCTAACAGCCTTACGCAAATATAATGCTAATGGATCTGAATGAAAAATGTTATTCGATGTATATGCTCGTATACCATGTATATAGTTAATATGACAAATGTAAAATGATAATATATATACATATTGAGTTGATAAATCTCTTTAAACTGCGTCAAGTTGAAGTTAACGGTTTGAAAGCCAATATTTAGCATTAGCGGGTCTGCTCAAATTGTTAAGATGACTTCTTCCAGATTGAATTTAAAGAGCTTTGAGAGATTAGTGATTTTTTTTTTTTTTTTTTCAAAAATTGGCCATATTTTACAATGTATTACTAAATGTATATCAATACCACCCAAGTCCATAAAAAAGTGTGTGTTGTCTGTGGCCGAGATGCGTGATCAGGAGCAAAAGCTCAAACATGATTCTGTTTCTTTCGCTTCGAGAATTTCGGTGTGAAAGATACTCCTCACAGCGGCCAAAAAGTTGATAAGGCTATTGCGAAGGTTGAGTAGGACCAACACATGAGTTGTCATAATATTGCCGAGAAACTAATCATCAATAATTGAACAGTCTTGAATCGTTAGAAGAAAGCTGGCTACAAAAGAAGGGTTCGATGTTAGCCGCCAAATGAATTGACGCACACCAATCCGTTCCATTGTATTTCCATCTGTGAAGTTTCATAGATGCGCAACGAGATCGAGCTTCCTTTAAAGTGATTGATCACGGATGACTAAACAAGTGATAATATTCAACAATAGTGTGTAAATAATAAAATATAGTAGTGGCAAAGCTCAAAAGCCAAACAAGGTGATACTTTGCCCTCGGTGGAACATGAAGGGAATCGTGCATTATGAGCAGCTGCCGCCTGGTAAAACGATTTATCCGAATTTCTACTGTTGGCAAGTAATAAAATTGGGAAAGTCGGTCAGAACTAGTAAACAGGAAAGACATCGTATAAACAATGCCAAGTTGGATACGTTTCTAACTACCTGGCAAAAGGTGAGAAAACTTAGAAAATGTTAATGCATCCTTCCTTGCATTAGCAGACTGTAATTTACTGTGGTCGATGCTAAACTCTTTCAATGGTGTGGACTCAGATTCAATGGAGGGTTTCAATGAAAAAATCCCCTGTGAAAATTTTCGCTAAGAAATTCTACAGAAGTTCTATAGAGATGGAGTTATGGTTTTACAAAAAAAAAAAATGGCAGACGGTCATTCATAAAAACGACACATATATTCTTAGTGTGATGACATGTTCACAATTTTCGTTCTTGGTTCCAGCAGACAAAGTATGCAGTAGACCTGCATTGCTATGTTTCCGTCTACTTGCAACCAATATTGCAATAAAAGGCTTTTTTAAAATGGCTACCAATACGCAGCAGCGGTAGCACAGAAAGTCACTTGAGTTGTCTGTCTCAGACGCTGGTTGTTCAATAGGTTTTTGCTTAGAACGGGGCTGTTTCCCATCGACGACAGACACAAGCTACAAACGATGTCAGTTGTCGTTTTCTTCCTGGTTATCGTACTAAAGTTCAAAAGGGGGTCGCCAGTTCGCTATTACTGCTCTGCAGTGGTTTCAAATCTAGAGACCTTTTTGTCTAGTGGGCTATAAATATTCAAACACGTAAAGCAACTCAGCTGACTCCCCGCAAAGTACCAACGGCTGTCTAGCCGGGAACCGTACCGTTTGGACAGAGTTGCATCCCAAAGCCAGTGCCTGTTGTTTTGTGCTCGCCTCCCTATCTTAATCATACCAATGGATTTTTAAAATAGGACGTGCACTCAAGCAACAAATATAACGTCCAGCGAACGTCAGAAGCAGATCCGATTATTGGACCGATTGCGTTGAAGCGTATTATTGGTTTAGTATCAGAGAAAATTATTGTAAGTAATTACAGTCATTAGCAAATAACAATATCGTAGTTAGTATCTACTTATTATAAGCACAAACAGTCTATTTTACAGCCAATGGTAAATTATCAGGATTCTCTCGTATTCGAACAGTAAGGCTAACATGAATAAGAACACGTGGAAAACACTGCATATAGGAAAAAAGACGAATGGATCTATAGCCTTTATTAAGGCACCTGGCTTTCAAGGGACAAAGACCTGACCAGCCCTATAAAAAGTGTGGATATCAGTTCTTATATAGATGTATTAAAAAAAAAAACACTATCATACCGATATGCAAGCATCCGCGATACGTGTAACTACATTTCGTTGTACCAATTCTTTCTCTGTTGTCCGGTAACTACTGCCATCGGAGCTATGTACGTTGGACTCTTGCAGATTTTTTCTCCATAATCAGGACGCTGAAAGTGGAGACTGACGTTGCCTGACACACCGGGGGAAACTTTAGGGTTTGGGTAGCTGGGCTCATCACCGTATGTGATGGTCGTTATGGTGGTCAGCTATTCCCTATTTGTTTCTCAACTTATGAAAAAGCACCGGATGCCATACAGAGACTGGTAATAAATATCTAGATGGAAAAGAGGACTACAAACAAGCGAAGCCCAGTTCGCAGAGTGCCAGATGGCGCCTGGCTACCGAAGGCAGATTGCTCGTATGCACCGACGTCAGTTAGGACATTATGCCGAAACCCAGCCAAAGGCTAGAGCCCAAGTCAAATATAGGATGGTAGGATAGAACTAAGAAGAGCAGCACTATGTACCGAAAAACAAAGATAGCACAAGAGATAAGGGAAGAAAACGTTCCTAGTCGAGTACTGAAAAGAGAAGCATGTCATTATAGAGACGAATCTGACCACGAAAAGAATCACGGCGTCATCCCGACGGCCGTTATGACGATGATGGCGGCACCGTTGCGACACAGCTACCATTTGTCAACTCAAATGGTCATAGGTACTGCGTTTCCTAATGGCTCTCATCTTCAACAGCCGGACTGTTATCCACACATCACTTACAGCAAAGCAATCGAAAATCTTAGATTCCAACTCCATACCTTCTGGATTGTCAATCCATGATATCTCTGTATTTCTGAATAAAAAAACAAAGTTAAATTTCAATGTTTTTGCTTCCCCCCCCCCCCCCCAGGAACTCTAAGTGACTCTTAACCAAGCCCACCACTCTTGTGCGTCTACGTTCTACCTGGGTTGTGTCCATTCGTGTGAAGATTGCTCTTCGAGGGGCTTTGATAATATCGGAACGGCTTCTAACTACATCGATTACGTTAACGACACGAATACATCTCACCGTTTTCTCTTACGCCATGTGAGCGGTGGCAATAGTTACACGTCAGTGAGTTTCAGCTGTTGGATTAACGGGATGAACTGGAATACCGGAAAACAAACCTCCATAAAATATTCCAGTGGCTTTGGCCATCTCAGCTCGCATAAAGAAAATATGCTGAACGTTTAGTCGGTATAATTATAATTTTGTTCTCCTTTGATAATATATTCGCTAAAACATAAATTGAGTTCACACCGAGCTGCAGGGAGAAAAGTTCTCTCTGAATGAAATTTTTTTCAAGGTAATCTCTGCTTGTATTTGCAAGCACGCAGTAAATATCTCAGCTCTATTTATTATAGAAACTAAAACATTTTTTTTCTTATATTAGTTTAAAATATTCACCGCAAGTTCAGTTGTCAAAGAAATGAAAAAGCACTACAAAATTATACCTCGTTTAATTTATTTCGCCCTGAAGAGCCATGGAGCGTCTAATAGGATAAACTTTCTGCAGCGGTTCCTTGGATCCCTCGTTAGCAGGTTTATCTGGGTCTGCTAACACGGTTCTGAGTCTCATTAACCATACGCCACGGGCATAATCAGCACACAGAAAACGAGCAGAGCGAAAATCGATCCTGACTTCTATAATGCAAGGATTTTAAATCATCGAGCCTTAAAAGAGCCAAACAGAAGGAACTGGCAAATAGACACACGTTTTGCCAAACATGGCTTATATTACATCACATAAGGAGCAACGGGTTTTCATTTGTTAGAAGCTATGTGTACCATTCAGCGTTATGCCTTGCAGAACCAGCGTCGCGTAATCCCTTCGATCAGCCACACCAATCTTTTAAATCGAAATTTTAAATTTCAATCCGTAATAAGTTCATGCAATGCGATTGCATTTTTTGTACACATACTGCACGTAATGATCTATCGATCTGATATCTCATTACGCTGACAGTCTGCCTTATTGCGGGCCCTCCTCGATCTCAGACTTCGATGTGTTGGATTCTGCTGACTACATTTTACAATGAAAAGAAACACTGCTTCATAAATCGATAGGGAATTTTAGCAGATATTAAGAATCACCACGAGTATAGATATTTATATGTAATACTGAACGACTACTACCATAAAGAGAAGGACAGTTATTTAGCCTGTTTTTTTGATGCAGGCGTCGCGAAGTCTGTCATCTGTGAGCTCGTTCATGAGAATAATTGTTGAGCATTGAGTGTTAAATTCCAATTAGCATCACTTGCCCCTGATGCTTTTTTGTTCTCTTTCGCTTTCATTTAATACAACGGTCACAACGATATGAAGCCGCAATCTGGGTTGGACGGCAATCAGCCACAAGATACCTACATACGGTTAAAAGTAAGGAATGGTGTAAGTGATACGTGACCTGAGTATGGTATCCACATATGGTTTAGCAGAGGCGTTCTTGATATCACCATTCATTCAGACGAGCTGTCAGGCCTCGCATAACGAAGCGACACCTAATTACATCTTTCGTTCTATTTTACACTTACGCATTAAACAGTTAACGGCGCCCATCGCCGTAGTAACATTTTTCTATTTACTGCTATATAACTAACTTGAAACGTTTGCTTTTATAATCGATAACAGAATCTATTGCCTGTTTCGAATTTTAAGCTCGCTTATAGCGATGCTGAACAGTGATAACATTATAAACGATAGAACGTTCCTGTTACATGGCTATGTCCTGTACCCGGGTAAACACATTAGGTCACATCATAAGAAACGGAGCACACGGGTCATGGCGTGCACACATCTTATCCGTACGGTGTTAGGTGAAGTAGCCGACCTATATCAGAGACTTCGTATACTACTAGACACGTCCTAAATAGCAGTCTGGTTTTTATAAGAAGGTTTCGATTCTGTGATTGCATCGTTCCATAGAATTGTTTCTCATTACTGCCTTCAACTCGAACAATCATACGCATCCAGGTGAACAACTACAATACAGGCTTTCGAATAGGAATAAACACAAACGTTGCACGTCGAACACTGCGCCTTGTGCCCGAGCAACGCTACTATTCGATACCTAAGCATACTTAGCCTGAGAGAGTCTAATCCCTACTGGCAGGACATGAGTTAGATTCTAACAACAAGTTCAAATAGCTCCAGGATCGGACACATTAACGACGACAAACACAGCATTGCCAGGAAGCCGGGTAGCAACATGGGGCCGTTGTTGCATTCGAAATGTTTCAATCAGCAATTCATTTGACAACTTGCGTATCATTATCCTGGGTCGGTCCTATTCGTCCTATCGTATTGGGCGCCCTAGCTAGTCAGAACGAATGTTGCCTGCGGCTAAAACGACGAACATCCATTAGTTTATTCGTCAGGTCGCTCGATGGCAGATAATCTTTTTTTCTAGTGCTGATTCACCCAATACTCGCCCGGGTGGGCTTCTGCGCAAGCCATACGGAGAAAGAACATAATAGCGCTGATGTTGCTAATAAAGGACGACGAAGCGAAGCGGTACTGACAACACTATGTGATGTGGCGTCTGGGCTATTGTTGCCATAACGAATGTGACGACCGTTCTACAAGCAGTATTCTACTGCTTGTTGAACTAGACGGGCTAGGAATTCGAGTGGTTAGCAGGTTATTACCAATAAGACTACGTGGTATTGTAGAATATACTTATGGCTGGCTGGCTGGCTGTCTGTGGCGTTCTCCATTTAAACGCCATACGCTCGCTCGGTCGGTCGGGGATGCTGTCCTGCCTAAGATTAGGCTAGGGTGATTGCATTTTAGTGCGTTGAGTGGCACATTCCACCGCGCGATGGGACGGGCAAAAGTGAAGTGATGACGAGGTTAGATCAGCAACTTTCTGTCTGTCCTTTCTGGCGATTTTCCTCATAATAGTCGAATCGTTATCAATTATCTCTGAATCTAACTACCCTAACCTAAACCTGATCGAGTCGAACGTATTCGTGCCTATTTTACCTACTACGTCGTCTTGTTGGGAGAAAAAAAAAAAAAATATATATATATATATATATATATATATATATATATATAGTATAGACAAGAGACGTCGTTTAAGAAGAACAGGCACAGTCTTGCTTGATCCATTGTTTATTTCGCGCTAACATCACGACAGCTTTTCTTTAGGCATCTTCTAATATGACAACGCGAGCCCTATTGAAATGATCTTATTGAAAAGAGTGAGTCTACTTGATTGAAATGTACAGGAATAGACTTGCACACTCGATCGGTTATTGAAATGCACTTTTTCATACGGTCCGTCATTTGCCACTTATTGGCGCCATGCGGGACAAGGGATAGCGCGGTAGTGCAATGCGAGTCTAGACGGGCTGTTTAGAGTCCTTTAGCGCTCGTTCTCACGCGCATTGGACGTATGTTCTCACTTGGGCCAGCTTCCAACTCGAAACAACTCGGCCAGCGAGTAAAAGACTCCTCTGGGAGCATCAATGTCTACCTAACTGCGAAGCCACATTAGCTAGAGAAATGCACAAAATCCAGTCGACATTGGTGCCCTCGCCTATTTATATAACGAGGATAACAGATATAAAGTTGAAAAACTTCATAAACAGTTTTGGTCTTCCATAAGGTCTTGTAAAAATTGGTTGCTAATCCTCGGAAAGTTTAGCAGTATCCGCTGGTGGTACAATATCAAGTAATGAATGACAAACGATCTCCTATATTGGTGGGAACCAAGAGACCGCGCGGGCTCAGACGTTTTGAACATTACATTAAGGCATGTATGCTTCAAATGTTAAGTTTATTTAATGCCATAGGATAGGTCAAATCACTGCAGTTCGGACGATTCGTTTCGGTCGTAGAACCTTAAGAGCTTGAATCGTGAGATGTCATCGTCAGTCGTCGACGCGGCTTAGCTTTGTATCCCTTTGTTACCGTGACGTTTGGAATCATTAAGTTAAATTATTAAAGTGAGCTATTGGTCACCATAATTTCAAATCGTTATGGATTACTCAGTGTATTTTTGGTTATGTTCTGAAGAAGTTGACGTGTTAGTCCCGTTCGCGAGTGTTAAGTCTTACGTCTTTAGGTTTACGTTTACCATCTTTAGGTGGGACTTTAGCTAGCATTTTTAAACAGCGATACCCAATAAATTCACACGTTCCTTTTTTTTAGTCGTGGACTGCTATTTACGATTATACTCTGGGTAATTAAGCTCGTTCAAATAATTTCAGAAACTAGCAATGAAAAATCTGCGTAAATTGCCAATTAACATTGTTTGTCGCTGTGTTTAATGTATAAACATCTTGAGAAAGTTTCAATTAGAGTATTACCCGCAATGTACCAACTTCTTTCAGCAGCTGGATCAAGCGCAGCAAAAACGGAAGTGTGTTTTGTACCCTTAAGCAACATGTAAATCTAGGCACTTCAGGCGCTATTTAGCACTGGGCAATAAGCCTGTATATGTAGTAAGCTACGTAGGTAAGATACGTAACTAAACATCTAATAGATCTTCCACGCTTTACGCTCAATTCTCGCCGTCGTCGGCTTTACTGCCAAGGTAACAGCACTGCAATGTTTACAGAAGATATATACTAGTACAATTGTATGCATGAATCAACTTCCGTTCCAACTATTTCGCAATGATACAAACGAATGAGGAGTCAGGGAGCTTGAAATGCTGCAGAGACTTCAAGAACTCCTATAGCAATGCGACTCAGGGTTCTTGCCAGGCGCCAAACTTCGTCATATTCTGAGAGGCAATCATTTTGTTGCCAGTACCTTTTGCGTCACCAAACTGCACCTACATTGGCCTATTTCATACACTCGCCAGAGTTCCTTCTCCTTACTTGTTGTCCAAACACAAGCCCGTTGGTCCTCAGTATGTACCGAAGACTTGTAGTTTGCTTTTTCTTCATACCTTCTGCTGTTTGTAGGCCTTTCGGGCCGTTCAGGCCTACCAAGCAATCCATCTCTTTGAAAAATATATAATTTTATTTGATTCCTTTGGGATTAGGCTAAATTAACTAGCTCTATCTATGGAACTTTATCCGCCCCTTGGTTGTTATCCCTGCCTGACTCTCAGGGAGAAACGATCAAGTCAGAAAGCGTAACCAATCTCCCACGAATCAAAGTGGTTTCGTCCGCTGCTGCTGTTGGCTGGACACAGATGAACTTCTGAGGTTGGCCTCGATCGAGTTCAGCTCCGCGTGAGTTCTATTTCAGAGTTCAGGTGTGACACATGTATTCTTTTTTGAAATAACCGTGACTCAAATGATGCAACGAACCCTGACGTCACTGTATTATTTCATTATGTAGTGCTATATTTTTACTATAGTGCAGAATCGTGTTTTTTGTCTCGGTGCAACAGAAAAAATACGATGAACCTTTTAACTGGTCTGTTTACCACCACGCAAGATTTAATCAGGAAAATCCAATTACAATTAACTATTGAGTCAACATTGAATATTTTTATATTCAATAGAATATCTTCTAATTTACTGTTTACAGATACTAACGAAGGTGTACATCCTGGGATTTATGTAGATATATATATATACATAGATATATAAACAGTTAATGATGGATAAGATTGTTTCAAATGTATTCACATGTTTCACTCATACATAGCTGTACATATGCTTTAAGAATACAGACAAAACAGTAGCTTAACAATGAGTAGAGATAGCTATACGGAACAATTGGAAGACACGGTCGTAATGAACCATCCCAAATTAGTTTTACTACTTAATTTAACCGCTACATAAATCTAAACCGTAACACAACGTTTGTACATTTGGTGATCGCTGAGAGCAGTTCAGTAGAACGAGATTTCCTGTTACTTCTTGAACATACTCGACGATCTAAAGCCTTTCTGAGGTGTTTAGCCAGTAGAGAAAGGAAAACAGGAACAGATAACAGAATAGCTCTACATATGACAAACCCAGACATTGTAACTTCTTAATTATTGGAAGAACATAGCTTACACTCATGAGTGTTTCACTTTCCCAGTAAAACGAATGTAACAAATATTTAAATAAAATGCTGAGAAAACAGGGAATGAACAGAGAAGGGAAATGTAAAATAAAAGTATTCGTTGAAGATATCTCTGTTTAACAAAGGTTACAATTAGCTAACGCCACCACCGATAGTTAGCACTCTGTGGTAGATTAGAGTAAAAATCCAGGCGTTTCCATTGTCCTGACACAAAAGTAATATAGAGAAAAGGCGGCAAACACGACGCCTTTTTTCAGGAGGTTCGTTGAATAAATACTAGGCTTGCCGAAAGTCCTCCCAAGTTTTCAGTTCTCCGAGGTCTTTCAACCCTCATCACATCGCACAGGTCGTTTCAGAAGCTTTTACATAAAGGCAAAGCACTTTGGTTATGTAGTTGACTAAACCAGGAGAGCCGTTTGCTGATCTAGCCATGAGGCTTTCCAATGGAAGCACCCTGGCGACAGTTCCAAAAGCAATCAAAACTTATCCCAAGCCAGGCCTCATCAGAGCTTTGAGCTCCTTCTACCGCCGTGTCTGTGTGCCTGAATATGTGTGTGTGTGTGTGTGCTTGCGAAATGGTGGCGTGATTCCCTGTCCCTGTAATACTAGTAGTATACGCGGCAGTATCTGGAGAGGGAGCAAAACGTCGGCATTGTTTTTTCAGCCCTTCACCCAAGTCTATTTGTGGTCCGGCTGTTACGTGAGCGTGTTAGCGAATACGTAGTGACTCGCCGACTGCCCGCCGTAGCTCATTCGCAGTTGTCCATAGCAACTGCCGCACCAACCAATCGTCACTTCCCAACTAAAAACAGGCGAAGCCACGTCATCGACCATCCGAAGGTAGGCGGCTTGGCCCTGGATGGCTGCTTTACGACTGAGCTAATCCATTTCCTTGGGGTCAACGGCGGATCGACGCTGTGCAGCGCCGCTCCGCAACGACGGACATGCCAAACGAGTACCATATCTACGGGGAATGACAGTCACTATCGTACCGAGACCGATGCAATTCGTCGGTCGGCGAGCGCCAGTCAATGCCGGTGATTCTTCAAGAAAATTACGGAATCTGACGCTGCACCCCCGAGACGCACAACGAGCTGCTTCCTTGAGATTTGTGGGTATCTACCTGAAGTTGCAACTGCGGCAAAGTAAGATGCCAAGAACCTAAGCAGAGAAGAAAGCAAACAAAAAAAAATAGATGTATCTTATCTATTCCGAATAAATTTTCAGAAGCGGACACACACACACACGTGCGTTTACACATAGGGTGAGCTACACTCATTTCAATTTGTTTCAATACGCATCCGCAAATAAAAAGAAGATAAGGTTAGCGATAAGTATCCTCTGCATGTAGTTATTGTCTCTCTACCCATTGTCAGCTCATTGGCCTGACAATGGTCTAGAGATGGACAAAACACTTTTGTTGGGTTATTGAGAAACACCTTTATTGGTTTTTTTTCATGTATTTTTCGTTGCGTATAGATATGTGGTATGTATTTGCATTAAAGGACAAATTACAAAACTATGAAATTACTGGAACACAAACGATGGGAGTTGTAGTTCTGTCAGTATGACGAAGCATTGTCTTAGCCCTTACTTATATGAAACTCCTAAGTCATATGGAAGTTCTGTGATATCAAGGCTATGTTATCTTGGATATTACTATATCATATTTTATGATTCTATTTTCGAAGTTCTCATTTTGAACGGTTCCGCCATTGATCTTTTAGAATCACGACAAGGAATCGTTTCTTCGAAATTGCTCGAGATTTCCGAAACGAAGAAAATTCCATGAAAGTTACAGATAGAAGACGAGTACTGTAAGCTACACCTTTAACATGGTACGAAAACATTCATTTTCTCTTCGTAGCAGGGGCACTTCTAAGACTCCAGTACTAGGCTAGATCAAGAGCCCGCGTAAAGAAAAGATTGGAAACATCTCTGCCATGCGTATATACCTTGCCTCCTAAAGGAGCAGGCTTTTTCTGATATGACAGAAATTAAAAGGCACAACTATAAGCTTATAATTCTGTTATCATTATATGAGGTTGCAACGAACCCCTCGTTCTCACTTAATGGCTTGAGCTAAAAAGTGAACATTTTTATTAGAAAGATGATAGAAACTAGAGATATATAAAAAAAATAGCCCCAGGTAACTCCAAGAAGGTAAGGCACACATCTGGAAAATAGACAGGGGTAGTTTAGAAGGAGTGTTTTACCGAGCGGAGCAAAAACGGTCGAGTGGAAACAAGTCAACGGGCTCCAATATGCGCCAGTGCGTACATGATATTTTTGTCAGATCCTGTAAGAGATCTGTTCATTACATTATATTGGACAAAAACATGCGCATTAATAAAGAATTGTCAACAGGTTCATAAAGCCTCTGAACAGTTTGATGGTAAATTACTTTTTGTTATAGTCAGTGTACGGCTTCAATCGATTTGTACATTCACTGTTAATCTAAGAATCCGTTTTTGCTTAGAAGCGATATCTTGGGCGTTTTATCTTATGACTGAAAAAATCCGCATCAGCTAAATTAGACTTTAGTTTTATTCGTTATAATTCATTTTCAAAATATTAAGAGACTCTTTCTTATCAAAAATGTTATCTATGAAAGAGAAAATACCATTAACGATTCTGATCATTTTCGATAAGGATTTTAACTGTTGAATAACTAACTTATATTTCGCTGGTAACGCTGCTGTGTAAAACCAATAGACGTTGTTCTTTCCTGTTAAAAATAACTCACCAGAGTATGCGGTCGTACCAAGAAGGCTATGTGCCAAATGTCAAGCCAACTGGTTGGTCCAAGCCAATGCTTTAAAAGAACACTAATGTAATTTTCGATGTTTAGATTTATAAGAAAAAAAGTACTGTTCACCATAGGGATCGAACCTGCAACCTACCGCGTGTTACGGTGTGATAATCACTAATCCACGAAGGCTTCTGCGCGAGCGCTACAGGTTCACGAACCTTGGTTCGTCCGTGTGCTAGTCGGATAGCATAACTGCTACGTGACAAAAACACGAGGTTTTAGCCAATAGGTTCCTCCAAGAGAATGGAGACATCAAGCATACTTTTGATGTACTGAAAAATCTTTCACTCGTTAATAGCTTTTACATTTATGTGCAGAACCCTGCATGGCCGCCTATGTGATAACCACTGCAGTTTAGAAACAGTAACTAGATTTCGCAATAGTCAACCCGCCGCGTTGTTTTGAATTCAAAAAATGAGAAACACTTTTAAAGTTATTAGATGATATTTTTTAGACACTTGTACATTGTAATTCAACCACTTGGGTCGTGATGAGAATACGTTGTATGTGTAACATCATATTAATTTAAGCGATATCATAATTTTCACTTGCGACTACAGCTTCAACAACTATCAAGTCCGCTTCGACCCTATTTCTTCTGTGGTTCTATCCGCATCGGTACTTCTATCGATAGCATCTATGCAACTTAGTCACCAAAGCATTTTTTTCTCAAATATCGTATGCCTTTAGCGGTTCTGCTGGCTTGGATATTTCTGGTACGTGACGCTCGAAAAAGTTCGCCGCCAAAAACGGCAGCGTCCACGAGATAAATAGGAAAATGCCGGAAACAGACAGGCGAGAACCACCTAGCGACCCGGTCTGTTCCATGGCTAAAAGAAGGGAGCAAACGACAGGAACGTGCTCGCATTCGTTGCGAGATACGTTCAGCTGCCTCGATACCGACGGCTACAACAAGTTCTCATATCGTATCGATATCAGCCTTTATCGTTGATACAAACTGCCACCAGGAAAAACAGCATCATGTAGCGACGCAAAAATGGGACAAGCCGAATTTAAAAAATAATAGAGCAGGTAAAAATTTATATATTATATACGGTCACCTGAAAGTCTCTGGACAGTTGAAAAGTCTGTGTGCTTGGCCAATCGTCCGCTGTATATACAGAGTGTGGAACTTTTTGCTTACGCTTTGTTTTTGAAGCTGTATCTAAATAAAAAACAATTATTTCAACGATTTCTTGACAGGTGCTAGAATTGTTACACCCTAACGGACGTTTTTCGTTAGCCTCTCACCGCGATTACAGCTTCGACCTCGCCCTAAGCCATTCGCAGGCCTGATTCAAATGTTTTCGTTGTAATTCTGAGAACGTATTTTTGATAGCTCTAGTTGAAGACTTGTGCAATAACGTTCTATCCTATCCATAGTTACACAGTTTATAGAATATAGAAATGGGATCATTTAGTAACGCGTTTGCTTCACCCGAAATCACGCTCAGAACATAAGTTTCGGTAAAAAATTGTTTGTACCCACAATAGGCATGTCCTTTATGTATTGCCTTCCAATTCTTCATAATTTATTTTTGCTTCGAAGATAGACAATTTCTCATTAAGGCGAAATAAAAAAACGAGCTGCTGTTTCATCTGCACGAAAACTGAATAGCAAACAATACTAGTTAAATATCTTGGTTTTATAGTATCCGTCTCAATTTTATGACATATAATGTATACTTCACTCCGATGCACAACAATCCGATGTATCGTACGCTCACTTACATCAAATTTCTTCCTGCACTCTGATTGAAACAGAAAGATGAGCTTGCCTTATTATCTTCCTGTCGTGGACTTTTCAGGGGCGTTGTGCTGGAACGTGCACGCAGCAAACGTCAAACCGCCCGCCAAAGTTCATCCCAATTTATATACATACATATACATATCGGCACTAATCTGCTAAGCG
Source organism: Varroa destructor (assembly GCF_002443255.2). Lineage (NCBI taxonomy): Eukaryota > Metazoa > Arthropoda > Arachnida > Mesostigmata > Varroidae > Varroa > Varroa destructor. The sequence continues at coordinate 8,433,297 of NW_019211455.1, forward strand.
ATCAGGATACCTGGTTTGGAAAAGGGGTAGGGAGGTATCTCATGTATAGAATGAACATGGCATGCACACGTCATGATACATCGTGCTAACCATATGCGTCAATGGCATTTTCAGTCTGTGTAAATGCGTATGGTTGTAGTAGTCCTACTAGTATGCTATGCTATGACGCGGTCAGTGAAGTTAGTGACCAACTATGGAGTGGGTATTACGAGGCCGTATCTAATTTACTAATAACTATCTAAACTTGCACGAGGTCAAACAGTGAATTCTTTTTCTCACGACAAACTTTTCGTGGCTAGTCACGGGTCGATACCCTAATACAGGCTGCATATTGTAACATGTCTGCGTAGACATAGACTCCGGCTTAGAATATCACTAAAAATTAGTTCAGAGTATCGGCTGACGAACGGACAGCGCCATTTCTGTGAAAGCGAGCGATGCATGTATGCGTAGATGAGGCCATCGAAGTAAACTTTTCGAGTTGCAGTGATTTCAACATTTGATAGATCAAACAACGGCTTATTGTGCAATTGAACCGACCTAAAGAAGCTTTTTTCCAAGTGGTATTCTAGAGCTTCAGCTGGCGTGTTTTCTATACGAAATAACTTTATCAGAGCACTGATATATCGGTCTAGCTGTTATAGTGAGAAACCACTGATTAGCATATACCCTAGATAACGATTAGGCTATTTTCAAGAAGGCAGTTCTATTCCTAGCAGCTGACTGTTAGTGTTTGAAAGAGTTGAAACTGTCGTGACAGGTCTTTGCAGCCTGCACAGCTTCGAAATAGTTTATTTCTTTATTTATCCTCTACGCATTTCAATAAATTAAATCATCTTATTGCTGTTGTAATTCGAAGTGAGCCTTTTGAACCGCTGTTCTGCCGAACTTGCTGAGCGATTTCTAAGAGAAACTATTACAAGACTTACTCTAACGTAGATTGCTCCTCTTATTTAGCGTTAACAAACATCAACGAGGTACCTTAATGTGCTGTCATACTGCCATGGTTCGTTTGTTTAAAAACAACATCGATGAAAAGCTGCGTTCTTTGCATTTAAGATCATTTTCTTTTACAATCTGTTACTATTCTAAAGACATAGCTGCTTTTTTAAGATGAGCGACCCTAGATGATCGGTCAGTATTCGTCGATAGTTAAATTTTGTCCTTTTAGCCTTACAGCTTCCCGCCTAATCGAAAAATTGAGTATTATGACACGTGTACGGCCATGGCCTTGATACAATCACGCTACGAAGGACACAGTACAAATAAATAAGATCTTAGGCCAATGTTAGTAGGCGATTCTTTTTTGAGAAAGGGTGAATTGTAAACTGCGCCATAGCAAATTCTGTCTTAGTTTCAGGAACTTCCTAGTTCGTGCTGTTTTTTGTTCCATTCCAGAATTCAATGGCGTGTGTAGCAACCTTTGCTACATGCCAGTTTGTACGACAGCTGTATCACTGTTCGTCAATAAAGAAAGCACTTAAGAAATTTCAGCGTGGTAGCTTGTTTATATAACAACATTTGAGACCTTTTTTTTTATTTGTTTTCGCAGTCTGTCGAAAAGCATTAGGTAGACAGCGTTACTCCAATTTGATTCTGCTCCATGCCAAGTGAAATATATATCTACGCTCTTGAGAGGTCATAGCATCATTCATGGTCATTGTCAGTCGCTCTCTCTATGTTCTCCGAATTATATCCACTGTCTCATTTGTCATGATCCGTTAACGGGACCAATTCAAAATGTACAAGTACCGCCTACACGGCATACTTCAATAGGCTGTTTACCCAAAAAGGCGGAGGTTAGGTACAGTCTACATATGTATTTATTACGACCTTTTACTACGCCGTTTGCATTCACCTCATTCTTCGACCCGTTTGCCTACCCCATTTTCCAATATTTAGCCGTACGAGACTGAGAGCAGGATTGTCTGGGGTGACCCATTGACTTGCCCTCATTGGTGTTGCGGGTAGGCTCAATGTCATCGTATGTCTTAGAACTAAGCTGGAGTGCAGCCATCGAATACGAATATTTGTAGTAGCAGTAAAGGGAGTAATCAGTCAGCGTGTACTGCCGTTGCATAATAACGGCAAAGGGGTTGCATGCTGCTCGGATTTCACAATCTCTCCTCGAGGGGAGCATGTTTTCCTCATGATTTCTAACCAACTAACTAGTTAGGCGGTCCATGCAGCAGGCAGTGTTTCCCTGCGTTGACGCCGCAACTTTGCCGTACTGCCACCTCTGGTACCGTTGGTAACGCCCGAACCGCACAAATATCTGAATACGAGCTTTATATACCCACAATGTGTGCAGAGCAGAAGCCCTCTGCTATTGCACAAAAGGCTACACACTCACACAGACACGGACGAATGCACAACAATGCGAAACACAAACAAAAACCTTCATCCCCAAAGGACGAGAGACGCTTATGATCAGGCCATACGCTGCGAGTCTGCTAATTTGGCAGGAAGGCAAGAAACCTGACAGCTAGAACGAGCGATCGCCGGCAGACTCGAAGTGTGCGACCTGAACAGGCTCACTGTTGATTACAATTAGGTTCATCCTAGTCGGTCAATAGAGGGCGCAAGAAACATAGGAGTTCACTGGCTGCAACGCCCTACACATAAAACGATGCAATGCAGAGACTTCAGGACAAATCCATTGAAGAGGGGTTAATGGGGAAAAGACTGTATTTTTCGATGGATCTATATGCAACAAATGTGGTGGTGCACGCCGTCTGTTGAGTGGCCGATGGAATAGCCCAAATCGTCCTTACCGACCCACTAAAGCGCCAATCACGGGTGGAGTCACTTAGAAATGAGACAAGTCACATATTGCTCGTTCCACAAAAAACACATAAGAAAAGGACGATAGGAACGGACGTGCGAGTGGACAGCACAACCGAGGTAGTCAGGTTTTCATGAGGGAAGAGTTTGTTTGATTAGCAAAGCACTTTTGCTGTGTCGTAGTTGGCAGGAAGAAAGGCGTGCAGAGCCTTGTCGAAGGAATATTAATGTATGGTGTTATCTGCTACGTAGAGCTTTTCAGAGTTACACAAAATACTTTTATAGTATCATAAGAACACACTGGATATAGACTTGATGTCTGATTGCTTGGCTTGTATTTTCTTTGCTAATACAAAAGAAAGTATCAGTTATTTACATATGTTTGCTGTTTTATAGATAGCATTTACATGAGACTAGGTTCAGATATGTACATTTTATGTGATTCACGGCTGAAAACGTAAATAAATGTGGTAGATTTAAATTAACTAGCAGTCTAATTGGAACATAAAACGTATTTTGTCAGCAAAAAATTAAGGTTTGATGAAAATAAAACGAGCCGCTTCATATAGTGTCGCAGAGTACAAGCATACCCATACTTATGCTACTTGGTTTCTCTTACATTTCAGTTTTGGACGTTGTCTTAGCTCTGCTAGCTAAACCAGGCAAATGCGACGCGATCCTATTTCTTAAAATTTTCTTCGGGTTAACCTTATTGAATCGATCCGTTCCGACTCTTGTTTTTTTGTCTACCTCTTACTAATACTCCAATTGTTTTTGGCTTATTAGACTTTCGATGCCGAAGGCCAGTATTACTGCACAAAGCCACAGCGGTCTAAAAACGCTTGAAGTTATTGTTTTAATTCCCTTCTAAGAGGCAGAACAGTACAATTTGGCTAACTATTTGGCTCTTTGCTTTTGTACTGCACCGTACGGGTACTTCACTCCCATTGACGTATTTGCGTTCAGCAGTGAATGAAACGGTCGGCGGAATGCTTTCGTGATCTCACCTTTAAATGCAATTCAATGAAAATAAGCTGTTACACCCAGAAAAGCAGGTCACTTGGAAAGCTCCTTCGTTGGTTTCCGTACGTTTCCAATCTCTGAACATTAAAAGAGTGCTCAGTGATATAAAAAGTGGTTCGACCTTCTGGATATTCATATGAGCAGCGGTCTTAATTCATGGCACAATATTGTTTCGTTTTAGGAATTAGCCGTCTGACGCACTACTCGACGCCAATATTGGACCTGAAACTCGAAACGCTCATATCATCATGTACTGCTATTTTTTCTCTACTCGACCGAGATGTTTATAAAAGTATCTCATTTTCACCGTATCCAGGTGTTATGTACCCTGTATGTATGACATAATCAACGCATTCCTTCAGGCGAATCGTCATAGGCCATTCAGGTAATTACCATGGTATCAGCTCTTGCGTTTGTTGTCTCCGATGGTATCAAGTGGTAAATGTCTATGTTTGCTGTATCGTTGGCACGCTAACGATATCACGCATGGCACAAAATTTTTAAGGTTCTACCGAGATTCGAACTCGGATCGCTGGATTCAAAGTCCAGAGTGCTAACCATTACACCATAGAACCACGTTGTGCTACACCCACAATTAAAGGGGTGGTGGCCATATATTATAGCTATTTGCACGGTACGGTCTTACTCTGTTTTGAGTTCTACGTAGGACATCGCCGTTAGAGATTTTAGAAAACGACTAGCTCCCAGCACGAAACGAATTGTGTTTATGTCCACATTCGAACCTATGCTATTACGTGCCTTTAAAATTAAGGTCCTTAGGACGACGAAGTAAAGCGTTACGGTTTTTACCTGCCATGTGTACAAAATAAGCTCTGCGGTAAGTTCTATAAAGGTTCCACCGAGATTCGAACTCGGATCGCTGGATTCAAAGTCCAGAGTGCTAACCGTTACACCATGGAGCCACAATTATCCACAATCGCTGGCCTTACCTAGACCACAACGTGTCACTGTCCCATGACCTGTCACGGTACTTGCTTGCTACGATATAGGTATACGCTACATGCAGCACAGTAGGGTATTTTAAGTTTCCACCGAGATTTGCATTCGAAACACTGGATTCAGAGTCCATTATACCATAGAACCTTCAATCATTAAAACACGAATCACGAACGCCCTGCTGGGTTGGATCCGTGTCTTACCAGTAGACCATATCGGATTAGTTTGTAACCACAATTAACCGGATAACAACACCTACCGTTTTCAATTATGTTTCGCTTTGTTAAAGCCACAACACGTTTCGGCAGCTCCTGTTCAAGACTGACTAAAAAATTTGATGTCAAACTTCTTAAAATATCTACGTATCAATATGTGTAATTTTATCGTGGTATTCCTAAATTAATTTGTGTACAAATATAATTTTCCTAAATATGTATTCAAGTAACAATGCCTAATATATAAATTTCATTTTGTTTAGTTGTTTTAGTTCTCAAGAAAAGTACTCTTCGTTTAAACATACCACTACCGAGTAAGTCTTTCTTGTTTTTAATATCGTTTGTGTTTTTACAACCAAATCAAAGTATTATACACAGGAATTAGGCTGACAACTTTTGCGTTATTAACGTGAACAAGTCTGATCTTCTTCGTTATTATATCGACTACACATTGCCAACAATAGTCCGTCTAATGCTTCGACAATCGATACAGGAAAACACGTTTAAGTTAACATAGACTTATTTCTCTTACCTTCGGAATAGCTTTAAGTTAACGAAGTTCCATGTTGACGACCGTTAACACAGATCAGTGTCACCAGTCGTGATGTTAGTCGTATTTTTTGTATATGTATATATATATATATATAGTCGTAGGAGCCTTCCATGCACAACGATGTACAGTCTGCTAAATTTGTGTTTCGGCTTCTCCAATGTGAAGAAGATTGATCGCTGTAAGCTCATAGCAGATGGTTTCACCCTCGATGGAATTTTACCACCACCTGGCGTGTGTTTCTCGTGAACCATCGATTATGACGGCACGGACTTGAGTGTTTGTTGCGTAACCTTCTCCCATATCCTTTAGCTCTCCAGGTTGTCTTCTTTGAGCCAGGAATAGGTGACGGAGCAGAGGCCTGGGGGTTGCTTGTGAGGAACGAAGAAGAACAATTGTAACACTGTCATCTTGAATTGACAGCGTTCTTGGCCCCGACGCTCGACGACCAAGACGACGATATGTAATTAAAGATTCAGAAAAAAAAAAGGTTCTGGCCCTCGGTGACTGTTTTGTGTAGCAGACAAAGCGAAACATCGAAATTATCGAAAAACTTAATTGTACAACTCCGCTGATCTACGAGGAAGTTCATCAGTCCTTCCGTCGATCTGACCCAATCCGTAAGAGTGAGTGAACCATCGCGTGAGGTGCACGCATCATTCGATCTTATCTGAGATTTGACTGTCAAGATGAGTCTCGGACCTCAAACATACACTGTAGCACACAGATACCCTGCAGTGGTGAAATAATCTGAGCTGCCTATAGCCTGAACGTAGGTTCTACTACACTTCGGATCGTTCTTTGCGTAGAAGCAGTTTACGAGAAAAGATGGATGGATGAACCGATCGGAAAGAAGGAAGGACCGTAGAGCATATTATCGAAGTCGAGTTATAATGACATAGAGCTATTGAGAGCAATCCAGCAGATTGTGCCGTACGGCTACAATGCTAATTCAGAAAATTACGTAGGAGAAAACGGGTTACGACAATAAGAACTCCTTGCAAGCAATTAACCGTGAGGTATAGCGGACATATTGGAATGAACAATACGAAACTGGATACGATTAAGACGGAAGCAGCAAGCGTAAGTATAATTTTTAAAACTACATATTTAGATATAGGTTTCTGTAAAATAGCAATTTTCTACGCTATGATTGAGAACAAGATAGCGTATTTCAAAACAAAGTCCATACTATTATTTAAAGTTGTATTAGCATTTCCCTCGGTAAGTTGTTTGGTCATTGAGTTGGTCATAATTAGTTAATTGTACGTTTCACATTGCCTTTTTTGTATGGTTACGTTTTTCTCCATTTACACAGAAACGCTTCGGCTAGTTTTCGAATGTCCCTGCTACGCGGGACAGACTTTTGTTAAACCAGGGTAGTCATCCCTTTACGTCCGTTCACGTCTGAAGGGTAATACGTGAGACTCAAACTCGGAGGCGTAAGTGATGACTCCATCCTAGTTGAATTTTTTCTTTCAGTTACTTTGATGACTACTGGCAGAAATTACTTGGACGTTCTATGATTGCGTTGTTGTTAGCTTTTAATTACAAATTGCGAATGAAATTCATCAAATTGGGTAGAAGCCATTACTGCATCTTAATGAGTACTCTATATATATACTACATTTTTGTTATAACAAGGCAAAGAATATTAGTACCAGCAACAGCCACAATCATTTGCTGCACGCACCTGTAATAGCAAACAAGAAAGGACACAATTTAGGCAGTTTCCTTCTACGTTGATTTTGTAAAACAATTTGTCCCTTGAGTGTGGTAGCAGTAGTAATAGTTGTAGCCCTGTGTTGAGGCTTACAAAAAAGGTCTGAAGCAGAAATTAATATGGCGGCTTGAGTTTTTCTGTGTCAGTTAGACGCACAAATGCGAATGTAATCCTTATCCTATCTATGAATTGTTACGGGACCTCAAAATTACCTAGCTATACTAAAGATACGCGTAGCTCCTTAATGTCATTCTTACGTCTGTAAGATGAGCTGCGTAATGGACTGGGAACAATGAAGGTTTGTGGTTGATTCGTGTGGGAGACCAAAGGAATACTTGAACAAACAGGGTTGTGGCTATACCAAATACCTCATCTATAGATGATAGCCTGAGATATTAATAAGTGTATTCGCTTCATAGTTGCGCAAGCGTTGAAGATTTTCATCCACCAACCGACTTTCATGTCCCAATTCCGTTCCCTACCTGTCAGGTGTTCTATTTTCTGTATTACACGATATGCTGAAACGCGGGTAGTTGGATAGCGCCACATGGTTGTTTTTAATACCGAGCTCGAAATAGTGGAAAGTGCAGTGTCGACGCGTTGAAAGTAGCACAAAAATATTGAAAATAAGGGTGAATGTCCTGTCGAGTGGAGAGAGTAGGTAACGGCCCCATCATGGCCCGGTGGCATGGATACGGGGCTCTCGCTCATGACACTTCGGTTCGTCTCCCCGTACTTCTACGTTTGGTGACGCAGCGGTAAATTTAGGTGATCAAATGTCCATAGGAGGTTTTACTTTTTTTATTATGAACTGTACAGCGAAATGACCCATAAAAGCACCTATTTTTACTGAGACTAACAAGGAGACTATATATAGATCTACGACAAATGCATATGTACATATCACGCGAGTCAGAACAGAGCCTATATTAGCTTAGCTGACAAGACTACCTTATGCCTAGTACAATGTTAATGATCGGTTCATTAATACAGAAAGTGGTCCTTAAAGAAATGACCATTCCGCGCCACAATTTGAACTCTTCTTCGCTCAGCAATCGGTTTGTCATAGGTGTAAATTACCAATTTCAAATTCGAACATTCTTGCCTGGATCGTCTATGCCTTGTCTTGTTCCTCGTTCCTTTCATAAAATGTGCACTACATATAATAACAACAACCTCATAGTAAAAAAATATATATATAAAAAATAATAAAATATGTATAGTAGATTTTTGACTGAGGATTTGGTGATAGCAAAAAGCCGCTCAGCCGAATTTGGGTTAGCGTCCTGCAGTTATTTTAAGGACTCTCTCGAGTCCCCGCTTCGCCAGCGCGAACTGTGCGCGCTGTAGGAGAACAACATCAACATTTAAATTGTATCTTTTATATTATATATCATTTTATAAAATGAAATTTATATTTCATTATATGCAGAAACGTATGAATGACTGTTTTCCAAGACAATGTGCTTATACGTACGCAGACAACATGCATAATAACCTAGTAGACCGACCTCTATTTAATTAAGGCTCGTTTAGAATTTAGGCTAAGATTTGACGCTTGCTAGTTACTAATATGATGAAGATTATCATTTACGAATGTCATTTACCCTGGCTGATTCACCTCGTAGCTATCTCAAAGTAGTAATAAATTATACAAACTATTGTTCACAAGAACATAATCAATCATACCGCATAATGCCTTGAATGCCCCCCACAGAAGTTAGCTAAAATGCAATTGATATTTTGGCTATTTCTTTTTAAGGGCATATTATATTAAAATATTACTATGATTCCTAAGTGATGTCACAGAAATTCAATATACTGAGAACGTGGAAGTCGGCAATAGATTTGTACGACAAGAACTGATAGTTAAACAGGACTTATCGCATACATTATATTAAGTTGTTCGTGCAGCATAGACTAGTAGTTGAGATATGTAGGGCTTATCCACGACACCCAGCGACTGAAACAGAGGTCTCACGGCAGAATCTAGCGATTCAAGCTCATATCTCAATGGAACTTTCTGCTGTAGGGCCAGCTGGCCTATTCTTGACGTTCTAATCAAGGTATTCATTTGGATGGCCTCTCTTCATATACGTCAGAAGTCGGCCATAGAGATAAAAGCGGTGACAGATTTTAGGCGAAGGCTATGTATCCACAAGCCACATGGATCCGTAGGCCACATATACATAACGGAGTTTTAGCGGCTAGACTACTGACAAAGAAGTTCGTTTCCAAAAAAAGTGTGACAAGCTGAAGTTCGAGAAATCTACTATATATA